>NW_027635860.1:12860857-13292973 GCF_903797595.1 Erithacus rubecula
CTTGCATATTAAATAGATATACATAACATTAATATTATTCTAGCAGACTACTGCTGCTATTCTCTAAACTGGTCTTAACTTACTAAGCAGGTAGTAGTAGAAGAAAATTGCTAACTTAATATTGTCTGGTATTGTGAAGATACCATACAGTCATATCATGTATGATATATGTTCCAGAGACTGCAATCAGAAATATGGGGGAAAAAATGAAGAGGGGAAAAATGAGACAGAAAAGGCAAAGAAAGATTATAAGAGAATATTGTTATTACTGAGTAAACCCTGGGGATTTTTTACACCTTTTTTTGGAAACACTTTGAACGTAATGCGTTAATGTACACTGTTTCATGTTTTCTTTGTTGTTAAAATATTCATTTGAAGATCTGATTGTTAAACTCTTTTTGCTTATAAAAAGTAGCTTAGTCTCTATAGGCTTCTAACTTTATCTCTGGTTGTAGTCTGAATCTCCACTAACTTTATTACCTTTGGGAAAAGTGGTATGTATGTAAGCTGACTTCACTATTGCTTAAATCTAGTATGTGATTATTATGATTGCATCTTATTATGATTGCATCTTATTATGATTGCATCAGTTTTCTTGTAGCATATAATGAGAAATGTAATTTTCAGTAGAAGTTTAACTCAATAAATCTATTATTAAGAATATGCTTAAATTTTGAACTTAAAAGCTCATAACAAAAGAAGCTGGTTTTTTCCATTCCAAAATTTTGAGGCATCAGCAGATTTTAAACCAAACTGATTTTCACCAAAACTTTGTTATTTGCTTGTCTTCTCTTCTTAATAGTCTTTATTATTCACCTCTGTATGATTGAATCTCTAGGTTTCTTTCCACTAGTGTGTTCTAATATGTCATTATATGGCATAGAAATTAAATCAATATAACTGGCAAGGTGTTACTTTTCTTTGATTGGGTATTTAGCTTTTTGTACTTTTGCATTTCTGAATTCTGCATGTGAGAATTTTGAAAAATGTCTGTATTCTAGCTTAGTTTTTCTTATGTTAGTGTGGTTCATGTCACCTGTGAGTTTAGAGGGACATTGCTGATGGGAAACTCATAATGGCTTTTCAAATCTCAATACTATTTTTTCCTTATTTTACTGATTGCAAATATAACCAACTTTCTACAGGAATATAGTTAGTAGTGTGCTTTTTCCCTCTTTCATCCATCCTTTCTTTTGGATGTTTTTTAGTTAAATGTTCCCTTCACTGCTCGTGAAAGTTGTAGTTGGTAGTGAAAACTGATCTGACTGTACAGGAGAGCTATGACAACTCTATTACATGGAAAAAAGAAAGCAGGAGGAGATCTATCTTTCAGTTGTTAATGTTCTAGTATGAAGTATCTCCTTATTGTTGTGTCATTGAGAATTATCTTTCAAAATGCTTCTAAGTAGGTACCACCTGTAATCTATCTGGTATTGTTTCTGCCCCCACCTGGGCATCTCTTCTCTGTAGTGCTATTGTGATGTCTTTATGAATCCATAATTTATTTTGAAGTAATGTGTTAATTTTGATGAAATAGGTGTGCTAGGTGTTTTAGATCTGAACTTTGACTCCACCACCTCAGGATGAGTAGGTGGTCTTATAAGCAGGTCTTTGAATACTGAAATTATGGAGTGTTTAAATTAAAATAAATCCCTTTTAATTTATAAATGAAGTTGCATGCTTTTTAAAAAAATATTTCTTTCAGCTGAAAAATGGAGCTTTCACAAGATAATATCTGGCTAGATATGGAACTGCTTCAGTCCTATTCTGAAGTTTGAAATTACTGCGTAACTTGGAGAAAAAGCTACTTGGAGAAAACAGACACCTGAGGAGTGTGCTGATAAATTGCACACAGGTTCATACTCTGTGATTGCCCAGCTTTTTAATGTAATAATAGGCTTTCAGGAACAGTGTGCTGGATATCATACTTCCTGAATGGCAGAAGACTGGCACTCACGGGACGTGGTGGGTGGGTGGTGTGTTTGTACCTCGTGCTGTCCAGTTTGGGCTGTCAGCAGCAGATGCAGGGCACACTGGCTGAGGGGAAGTGCTTTCCAACTCTCTCTATCTGCACTGTTTTTTGGAGACTGTGTTGCAGGGGACCATGATGTGTGACTAAATGACTAGATTAACTGTCTGCACCAGTCTGGATCTTGTAGTGGTCTTGTTTGCCTCACGGTATGGTGAACCTTAGTGAAAAAGCCCAACAATGGCAATGAGATTTTGTCTCTTCTTCACACTTTTTGTTTTAACTCCTGAACCTTCACCTTACCTAGCTGGGCAATTTCAATACTGAGTTCCACTGCACTCTATTCTATCTGAACTGAAGATACTATGGCACTGAAAAATTTTTTCAAATCATCAATTTATGATTATTTTTACTGCTAAACCAACTATTCTTATAATTTAACCACAAATAACTTTTGTCAGCTCATCTTAAAGGAACAATATGATATGGTAACATTCTTATCAGGCCAGTTTTATGGCTTAGAAGACATTATTTCCACTGAAATATTTAGGTTGCCTAGAGGGTTAATTATAGGAAGATACTCTAATTATTTCTTCAAAGATCTGTCAAAGCACTTTAGTGATATCCACCTTATAAAAGAAAGTTTCATTTTTTCAAATAGAGGATAGAAAATAATCTGGGATATTATCCTTACCTTGTTACCCATGAGCAGGTTTCAGCATAAAATTGTATTTAATAAAGTTTTGGGATAAGTTGTGTTTATCCCATTAGGTCCAAAATGTGTGATATTTTTTGAGAAAGAAAATCCCAATTTGCCTCTATAATTTTTCAGGTTGATAATCTTCTCAAAAATTAATTTGGCAAGGCATTCACTGCTATTTCAACGCAGCGCTATAATGTAGAAATTAAAGATGTATTGCTAACTTTAATGTGTGATAGAGAATAATTAACAAAAGTAAAAAATTCTTGACAGAGCACTGTGTATGTGACAGTATTTGATTGGATGACTATGGCAAGAATAATTTGTCTGAGAAGGAAACTTTGTTAGTAACATGCCATAACTGTGTCTTTGTGAGCTTAAAAAGTGACTGGATCAGGGTAATTGTCTTTATTTGGCAACTTTTGCTTTGGTGGTGTTTTTTATTTTCCTCTCCCCCTGCCCCCTTTAGACCTATGTTGCCCATTTTGATATAATTAATCTAATTCAGTCCAATGTAGTTACATGGAGAGAACCCTCCAACAGCATTTGACATTTTTTTAATAAACATCCTAAATGCCTTTTATGCTTGCCTGATCTCAGAGGCATATATATTCCTAGTTAGACTCCAAAACAGCTGGGATGAAAAAAGGACAGTTGGAACAAAAGTATTTTGAATTCTCAGTGAAGAAAAATACCCAAGTTTAAAGAAAACAAGAAAGAATACTGTAACCTATTTAAAGACATGTTCATAAATATCTGTGGCAATTCATGCATTGTTAATATGCACACCTGTTCCCCAGAGAAGAAAAGAGATCTTGAAAAAGCGAGCAAACAAATGCTAACCAAACCAATAATTGGATGAAATAGAGATTGCAATATGCACAAACTTGTGCTTTTATTTAAGTGAAACCTCTGTATTAGTATCTTTTGGGGAGGGGGACAGGATGAATAGTCATCCAGTGAAGCCTTAATATCACTGCTTCTATTAAGAAACAATTCTTAATTAAACCCTTCTATTAAGCACACAGTAGTGCAAGTAGGTGAAAAATTAGAAAACACTTTAGAGGTGATGTATGAAGAGCCTGCACTTTAGTTTCCAATATCCTGGCTGCTTAGGTGAAATGCAGCCCAGTGGCTTTTTGAAAATTGCTATAATGTGTTAATCTCAGTGCTCAGCTGGCTGATCAACATACTAGATTTCAGGTGACCTGTAACTGCCAGGAACGTGTTCTGTTTGTAGTAAACTCAGGGTCATTTTGACTAAAATGATTGGATATTTAAAAAGCATTCTCCTTGCTTTTCATGATGGAAGAGCTGTTGCAGAGACAATGAAATGCTTGGCTGACTCAGGATAACTCAGATTTAAACGTCATGAAATGAGAACTTGAAATAAGTATTTCAGTAAAAGTCATTCTGATAAAAGTGGTGTTCCTTCAAAATTAACAAAAAACATGATACATTCATTCCGGTTTTTAGGTGGAACATAGCAGTGCAACTGTCTTTATGACCAAACCAGCAAACTCTCCACTGACAATGTCTAATGGGATAGGAAGTGAGGGATATGGAAGAGTTTCACAGCACTTTGATCTCTTTATTCTCACTCTTTGTGTAAGGTCATAACAGTTTTTCAGAGGTTTCCATATTTTCTGTGAGAGTTTTCTACTTTTTGTGTTAAAAAAACATTAAAAAAGTATACTACATACAGGGTTGTCTCAGAACTGACTCCAGGCACTGGTAGTTGTCATCTCTTTAAAAGTTTATCTATGAAATCTAAAAATAAAACAACTAGTAAACTAAGAGCTGAATGCCTGGTTTTGTTTAAGGGCTTTAAAATTGAATGGTGGTTTATTTTTTCAGATGCAATAAATTTTTATTATAAAGAAAGAAAAAGCAGCTTTGAATTGCAATCAATTATACTTTAAACCTTTTTTGGAACAAATTTTTTTTTTGAAATTTCGTTTTTGAATGCTATGCTTCTGAATTAAATTTATTTTAAAAGTTATTAAATTGTACACTTTTAAAGATTAATTTTTTGATGTATAAAAAATCATATACATCAAACTTTTTTTCAGATTTTGGTCTGTCTTACCATGAATGAACCAATGATGGTCAGTTCTAATTTTTTTTGTTTACTGTCTGTCTTTGAAATTGCCATTGCAAAATTAAACCACTAAATAAGTTCATAATTTAAGTAGGATCCATAGACTCTTTGCCATTTTTCTAAATTGCACAAATTTAGTCCTTTCATTACAATGCACCTAATATCAGCATCTTTTGTTGGAGTTTGCAGTCCCAGTACAATCAGTCAGTGAAGCTGGTTGATATAAAATATATAATATATATATTATATAATATATGGTTGAAGTTGGTATAAAAAATTACAACATTAAAATAAAATATGACAATTAGGTCTTGCAATGAATTTCTGGATTCCTCTGAAAACACTGTAGAGGAAGTATTGTGAAATGCAGAAGGAATAGGTGAACTAAACATACTCTAGGGGAATGAAAAACCCTGAATTTGTTTTCAAAACACAGAAAGTATTCATTATGAAGGATTATGGTAGTGAATGATTGAACAGCTGAAAGATCTGCACTGTATGCCTGTAGTTGTTGAAGCAGTTTTGGACATAGAATATACATGTTTTAAGTGTATTAGTACATTTGTCTATTACTTATTTTTTTTCCAGGCACTGGCCCCTTCAGCCTTTTTACTGGAGTTACCTTGAGGCGATACTGTACTTAGTCCAAGGCTCTCAAGGCACAGACTGAAGTGATATGGAATACTTAAAAGTGTTTCTGCTCTTCTGAACCAGATTTTTTTTCCCTTCTAAATGCAGATTTATAAAGCCTGCACTACAAGAGGAACAAGGAAAGGATTTTAGTGAAGGTACTTCCTGATCCTGAAAAAGTCAGGGGGCTTCAAGCCCATCTTGGACCTCAGAACATCTCACAACTTTGTGGTAAAAGAAAAATTTAAAATAGTGCCTTTGGACTTAATCCTTTTATCCTTAATTGGAGAGTAGTTATGTGCTGCAGATTAGGATATGTGTGCCACTAAAATCCATCTAAATCAAAGGAATTATGTGTATCTGGCATATGTAGTAGGTACATAACATTTAAAAGTCATGTCTTAGGTTGATGTTGACTTTTCTTGTGTTCTCAGAATATATAGTTCTTGCTGTGCCATTGTCTGTGTTTTTTGTGAATACTGTTTTTTTGAGGGTGTTCCATGGTTTGTTCTTGAGAAAGCCATAAAAAGGTCCTGTTTGCTGTGAGAGTGGAGGGATGGATTATGTGCCTGTTGTCTGCCTAATTCTGCTGCTTTTGCATGAGCAATGGATATTATAAAGATTTCTCTGTAGAGTTGTAAAGGAGAGAATCCATAAGAATGCATGGGTGCGAGTTCTCTCATCTCTTTTAGTGAGTCTGAGATTCAGATTTGGGGTTGCACTGGGAAGGATAATCCTGCAGTGATTCTGAAATGTCAAGCTAACATTATGGAACTTTTTTTATAAGTACAGAATCACTGGTTTCATTTATTTGTATGTTAACCAAAACTGTCAGACATTACTACTCTTAGAACTAATATGTAATTCTAGCATAGTTCTATTTCTAAACTACACATTTCTTTTCAAATTCTGTTATAATTATGGCATTATATTGCATTAGTTGCAACTCTACTGAAGTAGATTCTTGTGAATTTTCTTATTTATTGATAGTATCTCTTTATTTCTTGATGTCACCAGTTTGATAATATAATGAAAAGCAGATCCCTGGAAAATAGATTCTGTTTTGACCTTTTACACCATATGAAAGCAACACAAATTTATGCTGTGTGCTGGTAATTTGAGGTTAAGATTACCATCCTACTAACTCTTATGCAGGATATTATTCATAAACTGCAAAAGATGTCTTATTTTAGAAGAGGGAAAATCCTACTATTTCTTAATATATAATATTTTATTATGGATATTCAAGATTAATATTCTACTCCAGAATGAGCAGTTTAATTGGATTGTAATTTGCTGCTTTAATGTAATTTTTTTTTTTTGTTTACATCTGTGACAGTATTGATGAATTTATAAGAAGCTTATCTGGATGTGGTATAGAGGAACATATTAACATTATTTATTTTATATTGTTAGGTAAACTGATGAATCTCCTTAGATTTTATCTAGTCAATTAGAAGGCCCTTGGGGGAAGGTACTGGAATCCTCTTTTCTCTGACTTAATATAAAACTGTTTGTTTAACTTTATTTTTAATAAGCTACCTATATTCCTACTGCCCTAGATTTTCTGTTTACATCTGACACTATATCTTTGAGCATAGATCCTAATCATAAACAAAATAATTCTTAATTTAATTAACTGCCTAAGATTGTACAGTTATGAATGCGAATGGTTTCAGTATCTACTGCATCTCAGAGGAGGTATGTTTGATCTTAAGCAACAATTAAAACTATTTTAATATAATTAAGTGTGTTGATGCAGTTTAAACACAATTTCACTGTAGTTTCATATGTTGCTTTGAGTTTAACTTTGTTCTACTTTCAGTCAGTTAATAGATAGATTTGCAGATTGCCTAGCCATTTTCTAAGTATTCATTGATAAATGTTCTTTGGTAAATGCTGGATATCACATATAATTCAAATTCTGTCCTTTGTTATCAATCTGAGAGGGGTGGAATTCTTTTGTGCAAAGTGAGGCAAAAAAACAGGTAAGGAATTCTTTGGGTAAGATACTAAAGTCACAAGTTATTTTCTATCTGTCATGCTAACAGGGTAGAATGTAAATAGATTATAAAAGTTGTTGTCATACTGGCATATATAGGATTAGTATTTAAAGCTATCTTGGTAAACTGGAGACATTATTTCATAGTCCAAGAAGCAAGCAAGTGGAAGTATTGCACATAGCATGGAAAAATAACATGTAGTCTGACAAAATGGACATTAGTGAAGCAGAAGGAGACTAAGTGAAGCAGAAGATAAAATTGAGAGAGTTACTTGTACAGTGTCAAAGGCAGTTTTGCTCTTGGATGATTTAAGTGGAAATGTTCTTTGTAAAAATGGAGATGAAATAGTGTGGTATACTCAAGAGTGATGAAGGCTGCATCAAAAATTTGGGGTGAGGTGTTGGAAAGAGTTAATAGGAAAACAAGAGCACTAAGTCAAAGAAGGCAACCAAAGAGATGTTGAAAGAGCATCTTCTGTTTAGTTTGAAAAGGCTGATAATAAGGAAGATATATCTATAAATGCCTACAGGTATGTTGCAAACAGTCTTTATACATGCAGTGGGAAATAGGAAGACATAATTGGAAAAAGTGTTGTTTAAAATAATTAAAAATTTAATTTTCTATTAGAAAAACTGGTGCTTGAGCTTCAGATCAATATAATCAGATTTGGACTTTTTCAAGAATATTGATTGCAGTGTTTTTCAAAGTTTGCCCTACAGATTTCTCTTTTTGTTTAAGAGGTCAATCTGCAGTTCCTCCTTGTTCACAGGGTGAGGGAGTTTGTTAATATCTGGATTTTCCTTTCTCTCTTCAGTTGACTCCTGGAGTCATAGTGAAATGGGCTGTTTTGTAGTACCTAACAGGACCTAAGGTTATAGAACAGTTTGTTTTGTGCTTAGACTTCAGTATGACCAGGTGGAATGAAAAAGTGTGATCTTAAATGCTGCCTGATGTTTGTGTAAGAACCAGTTGCTCTAAGGAGAGAACATCTCTGCTTAGAGCTGTTGAGCACAAGCACAGCAATTTATGTTCTGTTTGCTGTACAGGAAAACTGAATATTCTGTTCAGGATGAAAAGGTTTCTTCCTCTGACAAATATTATTTTGTTACTTTGCAAATCTGCTGTGAAAGCTGGAGTGCTTTCCTGTCACTTGATGAAAGATTGAGTGCTGGGTATCTTAACTGTTTTTTGCATTAAATGTTTGCAGAGTGATGTCTGAGGGGGTTGTGGAGGTCTTTTTTGGTGATTTTTAAATTACAATTCTCTGTAGGAATGCAAAGTGTCAAGAAATTTCCTCATACTGGAAAATCCTGCCTTCCCTTTGCCTCTCTACAACCCTCCGTCTCCTCATCCTCCAGAAATTCTGTTTCTGAAAGAAACAGCCTACATCCCTAACATCAGATTTCTGTAAATTAGTTGGTGTAATTTAACACTGGAACTGTATTTTCCCTTCTTGGAAAAAAGCCCAAAACTAAACACAAAAACTTCTGATGCATCTAGTGGGTATTGTTCCTTTTTGCTCCCTTTTGAAATATGAACTATCCATATTATTATGAATAATTATTTTTGTTTTATTGAACAAGTATCCATACATATCTGTTCCAAAATACATTAAGTAATTCTTCAGGGGCTTATGGAAAAATTAATTGACAAATTGATTTTGACACTTTCTGTTCCCTCTTTTTTTATTTTCTTAGTAGAGTTTGCCACTGTTGAAAGAAGGTTGTGGGTCAGGTGTCACTGATAATAGTTTGAGGTACACAGAGACATAGAGTTCAGTGTATACAATAGCATATAATATAATTTGTGTGAAATTATGAAAATATTTTACATTTGAGAAATAAATATTCATTTCACAGAGGAGGAAATAAGGATAGTTTAAAATACAGAGTCAAATTTTCTCTGAAATGAGCATGAATCAGACTCAAATACCTTCAGAAAGTGGAGGGCATTGGTCACAATATTTTAATGTATGAGGGTTTGAATAAAACTTTCTGTGTTGCCTAAATTTCTTACAAAATGAATTTTGAATGGAACTGAAAAGCGTCTTGAAATGCTGTGAAACACACAGCTTCTGAAGCTCCATTTAGTGACTGATAGAATAGCTCTAGGAAAGAAACATTAATCTGCTGCCAAGGAGAGTGTCACAATCATGAGCCTGCACAGTTGGCTTTTGATGAATTTTCTTCCTAAAGGAATATTAAGAACAGAACACAGATTGAGATATTGGAGAATGTCTAATTTCTGTATAACCAGAGAACTATGAACAGATAATATCCTGGAGACTGTGTATATGACATTTATTTTCAGAACAATTATTTTGTGGGCTCTGTAGTTATATTTTATAGGTCATCTTTAGCTATTCATAACAGAAATGCATACATAATAGATTATGGGACCTGTCCTTAAAATGTCATGTTATTCCAGACTGAGGAGGCCTTGACCCTTACAAAAGGGACCCTTAGAGTTTTGAAAAGAGCTAAGTAACGTTTTCTGGTTTTTGGTTTTTTTTTTACCTACCAATTTAAGTAAGTATTCCAGCAGAGTTTTCTTTCTTAAGAAAAGGGAGTTGTTATGGTTAGGTCTCATTCTATGTTTTCCCCCATGTCCCTCTACAGAAAGGAAAGAGCTTTTCAAATAATAGGGGAGTAAATTTTTTTGTTCGAGTTACTTATGGTTTTATTTCAATTAAAAAAAAAAAAAAAAGAAAAAAGAAAAAAAAGGGGAAAATAAGTACCTAGATGTTTTCGTGGGCTTCAATGCAAAAATCACAGAAATCTTTTCTTCAGGGGAGGTTGTACGTATTTGCACAATGAACAGATGATTACCTGGTTTAATTAGATGGTCTTGATTATTTTCCTTTCATGCACCACCATCCCCAAAGACATGCACCTGTTTAATGGCAATTCATGGCAGTTTCTTAGGATCTAGTTTTCTTGGACTTTTGGTGAGGGTTTTTGTTGGAATTCAGGAATACTTCAGAAATCTTGTTAGTTTTGATTTTTTAATGGTATTTTTGGAAGCTACCATGGCAAGTGGTGCTTTATGCAGTTTAAATATTAACCCTAGTTTGTTTCTATCTCATATAAATCAGTATTCATTAATCAAAGATTGCTACCTACTGACTCTTCTCCCATCTTTCAAAGCAATTTTTTCTTGCAATTTAAAAATGTGAAAGAGTTTTGATTCTATTACTCAGTTAGATGATTTTTTTCAGAGAATTTCAGTTTTGTTCACAATTTTAAAAGTCCTGATCTGTCAAAGTCCATCAACAGTCAACTCAGAATACACTTCTAGCTGAATTGTGGTTTCTAACCCACCAGCCTTTCTGGTAACTTTTAACATATGTAGTTACTTAAATTCCTTTTCCCTAACACATAAAGCATTTTAGTCTTTTTTCATTGCTCATCTCTTGATGTTTTCAGAACTCACATGCATGTGTTTGTTCTCCCTTGTTCTTCAGTGGAAAACCACTGATTAGTATGTAATTTGACTTCATAGCTTCTATCTTTCCTCTACACCTCAGTTTTGGGTGTACTTGTTGCATTTTTTTTCTACCACTTAGGTGGTTTTCACCTTTGCCTTTATAGGAGAGAAGTGAAAGAAACTAATCAGTCTTGTGCATGTAACTTTGCATTGAAATTGTGCTTGTGGGTCAGAGAAATTACTCTGAAACCATTTATAATGGGAAATGCTTCAATCCATCTCAGAAAGCTTACTGGAGAAATTTTACTAAAATTGGTCAATGTGACCTGGAGTTCCTCAAGGAAGTGGTTCTCAAATGTATTTGAATAAAGTTACACTCCTGGACAATGAACACTATTGTCTTGAAATATGAACACAAGTGCATTGAAGAGGTGGATTTTGGATAAGCCTTTATCACTGATGATGGTCTGACATTTACTAGCAAGTTGTGGTTTCTCATGTTAGTTGAATGCATCCCTTGTGAAGGAAAGATGAATTAACTTCAAAATGAAGTGTTAATTATGTTAATTGTGTTGCAGGTGTTATGCAGGTGTTATCAGTAAATATGTGTAGCAATATATATGTCCATATGTTTATGCACATTAGAGAAATAGAAAACAGTGATCTTTTGAAATACTGAAGCTCTTCTGTTTAAGAAACAATATTCTTTTAGGAAGCAGAGATTAAAGATCTAAATCATCTTTATTAATATTTTTGTCTGTAAATAAAGCTACAGCAGTTTACATGTTTTTCTAATTTAATAATGAAATTATTTGAAATAAGAAGCAAGAGGGCGTGGGAGAGTCATGTTCCAGCTCTTACTGAAAATGCTCCACAACAAGTTAAATCTTGTACTACACGAAAGACTGGTCAAAATATTATTTGATGCTTGTATGTATACATTTAATAGGGTTTATTAATGTTATTAATGATATATTATCTAGGGAAAGTGGTCATGCTTGTGTGACTAAAAGATACCTGTTTAGAGTTTCAGAGACCCAAAAAAGTATGGGGTAAAAGAATTTAAGATATATCTTTCCAAAAGTGTCTGAAAAGGTGTCAGGATTTGCTTTTCTTAAATTGAAAATATTTGTGATGCATCCAATTTAGGATTAAGAATTCAAATCTGCAAATCATCTCATTTTTGATGGGCTGGGAGCAAGTAACCTCTGCTTCCAGTGCAGAAGTGAAATACATTGTCTTCATGTGGGTGGTTTAGTCATCAATCATTAGTTCTTTTATCAATGCAGTTTATTTTAACATAGTTTTAGGATTCTTAGTTTTCTGGACTAAATGAAATGAATTACAACTGACTCTTGGCCATAATGGTATGTCTAAGGTAAAGTATTTCAGATGAAATTTTTCATATGAATTTTACCAATAACTGTTAAAACTCTTCACTCTTTGACTAAATGAAAGATGTAAACTCTAATAATTTTTTGATGTTGTTGCTAAAGACCAGTGACTTGAATAATGAAAAGAAAATATTTGCTTGCTTCTTCTGAAATAGAGTAATATTAATTTTTTTGGTCCTAAAATAAGGAGTATAAAACCTTTAAATATTATCAAGTTGCTCCACTGTGTAATGCAGCCACAGTGCATTAAGCAATTGTACTCAGCTTTTTGTGTAACATTTTTGATACAGCTTAAGTGAGATGTAGCTCTTCTTTCTCAAATAAAATCAATAAAATATTTATGGTGGGATATTATCAAAGGTAGGAGTTGAATGGTACTTCAGAAGTAATGTGATTTAATTACATTTTTCAGTGGCTTTTGTATATGCACATGAATGATGTCTTACTTTGCATAACTAGTACAGTCCTCCAGAAACAATATGTCAGAACGAAATATTAGTATCTAGTCAAAATTCCTACATGTCAAGTGCTGGAAATCTGCTGTGTCACTGCCTGCTTATAGTCATGACTATCTTATTACTCTATCCAAACATAATGAACTTAAAATACATTGATTCGAGATGGTAAAATATATATATATATATATATAGATACAACAATAGATTTGTTTAAGAAGAATACAAATAAAAGTAAAGCAGTCTGATGAAATATAATAATAATGCTACACTTCCTAAGGTCTTTTTTTATTGGTAAATTTTTCATGCAACTAATTAAAGCTGTGAAATATATATATGTACCTATGGGAAGGTGAACGATGTTCCTGGAAGTATTTTCTGCACTAATATGTTCATTGCTTGGCAGATAATTTAAATTTAATGAGGATGTGTAGCATTACTGAAAAATTATAATATGCATAAGGTCTGTTTTTACTTGGAGGCATAAGAATTAAGGAATTCAATTGTATAAGGAGAGTAAAGAAAAAAAGTGTGGTATTCTGTTGATGGATGAGAATGAGGATTTATTTTGAGCTTTAGTGTCCAGTCATCTTTTAATCTGTATTGTTTCTAACAGTGTTCTGTTTTTTAAACTCTTTTTTTGTCACAATACATGAGGAGTTCTTAAAAAAAATTGATATTGCTTCTTTTCTGTTCCTAATTTGTAGTGGGTCAAGACTAGAACGGAGCTGGTTTAGCTAGGTTTTGATTCCACTAATAAACAAAATAAGCCAACAAAATAATCTATTAAGATTAACCAAAACATTTAAATTAAAATCTTACTCTGAAAAAAGACAGCTTCAGATGAACAGAAGTAAAATGCCTTACCAAAGTCTGAGGGAGGTTGCCAGAAATTCTTGCACAAGTTCTTAAAGACTCTGCAGGCTGACCTAGAATATGGTTAACTATTCTATTGTCTAGTAATCTAGGAGTCTCCATCATGAAACAGGGCAAAAGAGAGCATCCAAAAGCATTTTTGGTTGTGATCACAAATACCCATTGGAAATCATTGGTATGCTTAGAAGTCATGATTTAAACAATACTTCAGCACAGGAATTTAGGGAGTTAAAAGGCAAATATTTTTTATGAGAAGCTCACTTGATATATATGGGAAGTGATCCAAAGTTTCTTGATATGAAAAGCTAATAAAGAATATACTTAGAAGAAATGCAGAAAGAGTGATTTGATAAGTAAAAAATGGATATCATGCAAGTTGATGAAAGATCAGATCCCGTGAAGAAGTAAACTGCTTTAGAGTGGGGAGTAAGGAGGTTGATGATAGAGTTTTGGTTCTGCTGTATATAGTTAAGAAGATATCAGAAGTTTTGGCAACAGCAGTTTTTATTGTAAAAGACTTCTTTTAAAGGGTGACATGAACAGAGAACTCCAGGGAACAGTTGTAAATAGTGCATTCTTTGAGCTTGTCAGTGGAAAGTCATGAAGTATAATAGCTTACAGTTTCATGAGCTGCAAATATTCTCGTAGTTCTGTTTTTCTATACTGTACAATGCATGAACCTGTAACAAAATAAAATAAAATAAGGGGTAATAAAGTCAGTCTGTTCAGCTCAGGCCTTATTCTTTTGGTTAATACCATAATCTGTGTCCAAATGGAAGAAAAAGCATAACACTATTGAAAAAAATAGTTATTCCATATGTGCCTATTAAGAAGATATGCAAACAGTTGCCATAGTGAATGATGCTAAATTGTCATTTCAATAATTTTGTACTTTCCCTTATAAGAGAGAGAAACTAGTTCCTTTAGTGAATGTATATATGTAGAGCCAGTTTTCTTCACTCATTTTTTCTAAGTTGTGTTAAAAAAAGCAATTGTGGGTGAGAATATGATAGCTCAATCTAAAAATGCATTTAAAATGCCCATAAGTATCGTGATTGTGCTTGCAACTGTTAATAGCGATTTTTTAGCAGTTATGATGGGAAAGAGATATCTTTTATATAAGGAATCCTCAAAATTTCTTGGAGAAATAACTTCATTAAGAAAAGAAGGTCTGTTAATAATTGATGTTAAATATCCATTGTTTCTTGGTTATGTTTTGTATATTTATTTGTTGTGGTATGTACCTGTTGTTCTAATGTTGTTTTAAACCTCTGTGAAATTTATGTGCAGTAAAATTAAACCTGAAAGACCAAGCTTGGTTGCTAAAAGATAATTTTAAATATGCTTTTTCCAGATACCTTTTGATATTTAATCCTGTGGAGCAAGAGCGATTTTCAGTGGTTTCAGTCAATGTGAATTCACCCAGAGTTAAATTACTGTCTCCTTTGGGAAAACCTGTTACTGTCCAGATAAGTGCTGTTTGGGATGGAGCAACTACAGTATCACATGAAGCTTATCAGGTATTCTACTTTAAGTAAAAACATTAAAATATGTTTTTTGACAGATACTGTAGCTTCATAGTTGAAGAAAATGTACAGTGTACATTTATTGGCAATTCTATCCTCTGTAGACAATACTATTAATTCAGTCATTTTACATTAAAAAAAAAATCTAAACAAAACAACTAAAACCCCCTAAAAAGTCAACATATATATGTTTAGAATTAATGTTTCTTAAGCTTAAAGCCGTTAGACTTTTGTGATACAATTTGCTGCATTTAAAGGATCAGTTTCAGCTGCATGCCTGGAAAATGCTGGCTGTGTGTCTTTTGCCCCCTCTCTTCCTCATTCGAGCTGCTTCTTCCCTCAAGTGCCAATCTGCACACACAGCCAGACAAGTCTGTGTGTTCCCAAGCACTCCAGCTGGAAGGTCTACGTGCAATGGCTTAAGCATTTACATTCAGATGTCCTCTTCCCTTCCAAGTAGTCAAGCTGGGCAGATATCTTCAAGCCCACCTCCTCCTTTTCATTTGAAGCAAAACTTCTGAGGATTTTGGAGTTGTAAACCATTACAGAAAATTATCCTCAATGATCATGGTGCACACCTGAAGTGTATTTCATTAAATTCTTAATGATACACTAATGGTGTATTACTGGAATAGTAATACTGTATTTCTTTCAGACTTATGTTTTGATTCCTTTTGACATGGGAACTTAATATTTCTGTGAAGCTTATTCAATAACTCTCAGTTGTGTTCCAAAGGGATAATTATTGTGGATAAACCCTGCTAAGCAGCTCCACCTCACACACCTGCTCACTCACTGTCTCAGTGAGGTGGAGGAAAAAGTTGGATGGGTAATGGTGAGAAAGCTAATGGGTAAAGGTGAAGCTGTGTACACCAACAAAGCAAAACAAAGAATTCATTCACTGTGTCCCAGGTTTGGGCAGGTGCTCAGCCATACCCAGCACAGCAGGGCTCCATCACATGGAAGAGTGACTTGGGGAGATCATCACTCCAAATATTCCCCCTTCCTTTTTTCTTCTCATAGCTTTTTATTGATGAATGTCACGTCACATAGTCTGGATATTTGGTCTCTTTAGTCTATTGGGGTCAGCTGTCCTGGCTGTGTCTCCTCCCAGCTCCTGGTGCACCCCCAGCCCCCTCCCTGGTGGAGCAGCAGAAAGGCCCCTGATGCTGCTTAAGCCCTGCTCAGCCATGGCTGTTAATCAGTGTGGTTAATACTGAAACCAAGCACCAAAAGTGACACCATGAAGACATTTAAGTTTATCCCAGCCAATACCAGCATAATAATTAGGATTTTTATTGCCTGTGGAAGAGGAAATGAAATTACTTGTCTGGACATTTCAAATTCTAAACAAATTGCTTTGGAGATGTACCTTGTATACTACTTTTCTGTGCAGATTATAGCTCCTAGGAAAATAAGAGACTGAAAATGAGACATTTGTTTATATTTAGTTATTTTAATTCATGCATTTTTAAATTTAAATTTCAAAATGAAGGGATAAGTAGAGTCAAAGTGCACTTGATCCAGTACACATGCATCTTCGATAAACAGCAAATATACTCAGAACTGCATATGACAGCATTCTTAACAAAATTTAAAATTATTATTGCATTAATATAGTGGTAATATTGATGCTTAGCAAATTAGTAATAGAGATGGTTTTTGTTTCTTAATTCTTCATATTTATTTATGGATTATGGGAAAACTCAGCCATCCTAAATTATTCAAGCAAAAGGAGTTATTCTGAGCATAAATTCATTATAATAAGTTTTTTTTTCAGTAATGGCTATTTATTTGCTCCCTATAGATCTCTTTTGTGGCCCATCTACCACCTCTTGGGATTGGAGTTTACCAGCTTTTGGAGGATGACAGTTCAGAAGTCGCTTTAGCTGACTATAACATATATGTTAGGAATAGCAGACAGGAGACCACAGATAGAATTTTCAAGATAAAAGAGATGCAACATTCTGTGGATAATATAATCTTAGAAAATGCATACATGAAACTGTGGTTTTCAGGAATGTCTGGATTACTGGAGGTATGTTATATTTTATTTCAATGCACTGTTTTCCTTTTTGTGATGCTTTATGGAAACCTAAGATGAATCTCTGTTCTTTTAGAAAATAAATACGAAAGAAGTTGGTAAAAATCATCAAATGAAGGTGGAGTTTGCTTGGTATGGAACTACCAGTAACCGAGATAAAAGTGGAGCATATCTCTTCTTACCAGATGGAGATGCCAAGGTAAACCTTCCGTTTGCAAAGAGATTCTAATCTTGAAGTAACTTAAAGTGTTTGGCAAATACAGATTGGAAGAGCTAGTTGTCCCCAAAACTGAAATAAAAGCTGTATGGCTGGACATAATCACATGGGCTATTGGAACTATTGGCTGAAGTTCATGCTTCCTAACCCTACATCAGTGTCAAAACACAATAGAAACTTGACAGTGTGGAAACCTTGAGAATATTTTTGCTTCCCCAAAAAACTTAAGATGCCATTCTTGAAAGAAATCCAGTGAGATGTGACCATTCATTATCAATAAAGTAAGCTCATTTTTCGTTTCTATGGTGAAAATGTGTATGACATGCTGATTCATTTCAACATTTTCACTTTTCTGATTTTTAGTTTTTTGGGTTTTTTAATTGTGAATGAGTTGCTTCTGGTTCAGAGCTTTTTAAGCTGATATTAGCATATTTAGTTTAGTACAGTAATTAAGATACTGAGTCCCAATTGGTGAATATAAATACAGAGTAGCAAGGAACTGTTCTGATTTAGTTCTCTAGTGTTATCTGTATTTTTAGCTCTGTAATTATTTGAGACCCACAGCTTACTCCTATTAGTTTTCAAATTGGAAATTCAGAAATGGCAGCATTCTTATAGTGACTTAATTACCATACAGAGTCTGCTACTTCCCTTTTGGAACTGGAACGGTGATATTTCAGAAGGCTAAAGATAAAATAATGAACATTTATGAAGCTAGCTAGTTGGCAGCATATTTCTTCTGAGTTTCTCTTGTGAAAACTCAAGTTGCATGCATAAGGCAAACTGTGAGTTCTATGCTGAACTTTTTGGGAAACATGCAAGAGTAATCATTCTACTATTTGGCGGGTGGGAAAGGTGTTTGGCTTTCTTTCTTTTTCTTTTATTTTTCTTATTTTTTTTTTTCTGTTTCCCCCTTTTATGTGTGTAAATCAGTCTGGAAGGGACAGAACAGTTTCCTTTTCTTTTAGCAGTCTTTCCTAGAAGCACACCTTTCCAGGTCCGTGAGTTGACAGTTTTGAAGTATTTAGTAAATTGAGTTCCGTAATTGTTTGCTTCAGAGATTTTCATCAGAGTTCCCTTATCCTTCATTTTATGTGTCATTTCATATTTCTTCATTTTATTCATTGTGGTTTTATGTGTGATATTGTGATCAAGTGAATACTTGAACAATATCACTTACAGTTTTTAATTTTTGCTTTTCACTAGCTGCCTGGTCACACTTTCATTAATTCAATTTTATATTCTAATTCACCTTTTGCTTATAAAAATAATTACTATATCTACCAGTTACGTAATTTTAACTGTACATTTAAGTAATTTGCTTTATGAAAATAATCTGGGCAAATTGAGGTAGCAAAATAGTTTATAGTATAGTTTAAATAGAAGAAGTCTGTGACATGTCTGCAAGCACAATTAGAAAAGAAAAATGAATTTAAAATACATTTTAAGTTAATGTTAAAAGGGTGCTGTTCAACGTTTGTAACATTTATGCAATAAAAATGAAAGTGCTATACTTCTGCAAATTCTGCTTCTTAATATTACACTTCACCATAAGGCTCATTTGGCTTGCTTTTTAATAACACTAATTAAATAACACTAATTAAACACTGGAAATAATAGTGGAATTCTACAGTAGTTTCTAAACCAGTTTCAGCTAATGCTTTCTGTCTTAAAAGAAATGCCATCTGTTCAGGGTTCTTAGTGTGATGTGTATTGAATAACTCTTTAAGTCCTTGTGTGAATTTGCAATAGGATAGATGGCAGGCAGTGTTCCTGATTTTGTGCTAGGTGTTTTGTTGTTCTTCTCTTATCTTCTTTACCCTATTTATTAGAGCAAAATTTGTAAAGAATTATTTGTTTTTATGTTGGGTTATTTTCCTTTAGTATGAGTAGAGTTATGTGTTTTCTTTTCCCTTGTTAGTGGTTTAATTTTTCATCTGATAAATGTTTTTTTACTGTATTTTCAGTTCTTCAATAGTCAGAAATTACTTTTCCTTGGTTTAATCATTTGTCTAGCCTTTGTGTTAAATTACAACTGTGCCAAGTCCAGAACAGAGGCACAGAGTGGGGACTCCATCCTGCAGTTCTAGGGAGATAGGACAGTCTTCATACCATGCCTTTGTTTTTTCTACAAAATCAAAACAAAAAGCAAGGCACCAGGGAAAAAGGCAGCATCTTAATTATTTTAAATTTCAGTGCAGTGTAACTCATTCGGAAAGAAGATATTTCCTTGGGCCTCACAATAAATGTAAACAAAAGGTCCTGTGCATGAAGGCAAAACATGTTTTTTATCTCCTATGATTTTGTGAATGTCCAACTTGGTTTTTTGTAGATCTGTGGAAAAAACCCCACAGTATTCAATAAACTTTGAAACAATTTAAATGTCTGCATTTCTTCCGTGTATTGAAGACAAGTCAAAATGTGATGGCTGCTTACTAGCCCTGCTTGGTATCAATAGGGAATAGAGCAAAGCAGTTTTTTCCAAAGCACCAGATGCTAAACGTTTGTGGGATCAATGTGAACAGTTGATTTTTTCGTTTTACAAGTAATTTTTTCAGTATCAAAGTGATGAGTTTTGGTACACTCAGATGAGGAAACTTTGATTCTCCCTCAGGCAGCTGGTTCTGTGATTCTAGGTACTAGTTCCCATAGGTACTTATGTACTAGCAGAATATATAAGAAAACAGATTTTTTTTTTCTCTTGCAGGATCTCTAGTGCTAGAACTAAAATACATGATATTAGCTCAGTCTAATCCCAACCCCTGCCAAATAAGGGGCAATCTGCTATAGAGAAACACCTTTTCCTGTAGGCTTTCTCTTGAGATTTTTTTTTTTTTTTTTTTTTTTTTTTTTTTTTTTTTTTTTTTTTTTTTTTTTTTTTTTTAATTCAACACTTTCTGGAGCATTTAATCTGTGGTTGAAAACTTTTCCCTGGGCACAGGTTTTTTGGCACCCAGACCAACAGTGTGCTGCACTACCAGAAATTTCCTGTCCACACAAAAATGGTTAGGAGTGCCTTACTTGTCTACAAGGGGAAAAGCTTATTGCCCATGCTTCATGCCTTCAGGCTGCAATATGCCGTGCCATTTTTGATACAAGTCAGTAAATATTTGGTGAAGGTATATCTTCAGTTATTTCCACCTTTTGGCACTTGTTTTGATGTTAAGCACTGTAATATACCCCAGGTATTCACAAGGTATTATTTTGTTCCAAATATTCTCCCTTAAAATTCCTAGCTAGTTTCTCCCAAGGCCTTCTGCTCTCTATCTTTCTAAAGGAAGGTTGTCTTTATTTCTCTCGAATAGGAGTACAGAAAGATGATTTCCAAACCCTTTGACCCATAGATCTGTTGTCTTGTTTCTAAAAAATACTGATTTCCAGGCTCAACAAAAGCTGCCTTGCCAGACTGCTGGATCTTGTACAATGGAATCCATTCCACTGGAGCTGAGGGGAGCAGATATTACAGCAGCTATTTATTTTAACTCTTTAGAAAGTGGAGTCTTCAGATTAACCACTGGATGTGAAACCAAAATATTTTTTATTCCAATTCAAGGTGTGAGTCATCACATATTGCTTGGTGCTGGAAGCTCCTGTAGTCCATGTTTTTTTACAAAGCAGTCTTAGCGCTGAATTGAGAAAAGGACTTTGCCAAATGAGTTTTGCAACTATTTGTCATTGTTTGCTCTTTCCACATTTTCTTAGACTTTCACATCAAAGGTACCTTTGTATTTTAGATCCAGTACCAGGACCATTTCACAGACCCTTGCATCTCACCAAGGATCTTTACAATGATACTAGAATAATTGCATATTCAATGCATAAAGGTGTTTTCCTGCTTAAAAGCCTAGTTGATTGAAATGCTTTTGGTGAAGCAAACCTGGGCAATTATCTCTTTATAAGTTCTGAACTTCTGTTATTTCTCCTGGTAACTATCAGCAAATCAGGTTCTAGGATTAGTACTTTTCTAAGCACTAAATACGGATTAGAATGCTCTCCTATTCTATCATTGCCATATTTTTACTTTTTTTCCTGCTTGTCCAACAATCAGGGAACATCAGTCATCCTTGAGAACTTGAGCATACATTGTATTGCCATTTTTTCTATCAGAAACAGCTTGTCTGATCCCCAAAATCATGTGGTAGCATCTGCATTTGTAATCCATCTTCTTTTGTGCCTTTTCTAGCACTGTGTCTGAATTGGAGACTTGCAAATTCAATGAATATCCTAGCAAAATTTACAAATTATTATTTTTTTAAAAATTGATTAGTTTCAGGCAATATCTGCAAAATAACAGTTCTTTTTCTAGCAGCTCATCTTTCTGTTTAGCTCAGAACAGTCTGTGTGGCTACCTTGGCCTTTAGAAAGAAGAGCTCATTTGGCTACATGTGCAGCCTGGAGGCTCAGGTGTGTGAACTTAATATTTGTGGCAAATCCCAGAATCTGAGAGCTGAGATATCAAACTCATTTCAGATTTCTGTGTATTTTGAAATCTGTTGTCAATACCATACTCACTTTTTGTACTAAAACAATCAATGGAAAAGAGTTTCTCCAAATGTTTGTAGGGGTTTTTTTGTTTGTTTGTGTGGGTTTTTTGTTTTGTGTTGCTTGTTTTGTTTTGATTTTTTTTTTGTTTTGTTTTTGGATTTTATTTTTTTTATTTTTGAAATTTAGGCTTGTTTTTTTTCTGATAAGTGCACAGCCTTTTTTATTCCTGTGTCACTCAGCCAGCATCTCTTCATTTTGCTGGCTAGCTCCAGTGAAAGTCCAGCAAGAAATACTCTTACAAACTGCAGAAGACGATAAGAGCTATATTACTTCAATAACAGAATACTTTGACAGTCTGCTGTCTGAGTGACATTCTCCTAGGTCACAGGCTTCTCCTGAAGACCTCAAGTTTTCTCAGTTCATTTCTCAGAGTTCCTTTAGGTGCTGTTTCAGTCTGTCTTTACTAGCTTGAATATCATCATATATATATATATATATATATATATATCTGTACACCTTGCAAGGAGGATTTTGAAGGGTTTGATTATTCTACCCTTTGGTGAGCCATCCAGTTCCTCCTCTGTAAGACTTTTAGCTTCTAGAAGCCATGTAGTCACAGATTAAATTAGTTTGTCTTCTCTGCCTATATATGACAGAAAAGCAAATATTGATCTTTTCTGCCACAAGGGGAGAATTCAGTCTACAGTTATGGATTTTGTCAGTTTTTCATGGAAATAAAAGGTTCTAACTTAAGATCTGGTCTTCAAATTTCTTTTATCTCAGTGTATTAGTTGATCTCTCTTATGTATCTCCTGAATACCATACTCCTTCTGTATTTCTCACCTAGAAAATGGATTTTGCATAACAGATAACATTTGTCTGTCTTATTGACAAGAGGAGATCCTATGGAAGTTTTCCATCATATTTTCCTGCAGACTATGAAGAAGTCCAAAAAACTGTTAGGAATTTTTTTATTGATTAACTGCATAAGATTTTCAGTAGGAAAATGCCCTCTCTCCCTACACCAAACAGTCGTTATTAGAGTGTAAGTAACTGTACATTTCTCTTCCAAACTCCTGTACAAAATATTTTTGTAGTTGATAATTGCAGAGTTTCCTCTTGTAGCTCTGGCAAAGTTCTTATTAAAGAGTATTCTGAAGCTCTAAGAGTAGGTATGTGACTAGAAAAGGCCCTTGAAATTCCATTTCAGTTTTTTCTTTTATACAATATTCTTGAAATCTTCCCTGTAAATGTACATACATTTATATGCTCAGAGAATATTGGATATTTTCCTGTACTTATTCTTCTCTAGTGTGTTTTGTCTCTGTGTATGTAAGCTTGATCTCTGCACTTCCTCAAGATATATTTGGTCTTTGGTGTCTGAAAGACTGTGCTCTGTCCTTATGGCCTTGCTATACACAGAAGTAAGACTGTGACCCCTTGAGAGCTTTCTGCATAGATGCCTCTGAATAATGCGTTTTTCAGAGGGATGGGGTTTTTTCGAGTGAAGTCTTTATTTGCAGCTGTTTTCCTATTGAAGTAGTTGCATGTATTGTATTTTCATTTTTGGCTTGTACACTCTCAACATTTAATTCACTTTTAGCTTTACAGCCATCCACTTATTTCCATCTGATGCACACAGTTTAGTGTGGGATCGACTGCTTTTTTTTTTTTTTTTTTTGTTAATGTCATTGTTTGCCCAGCCAAGAAAAATACTATTTTTATATTTATTAAATATTTGAATTTATTGACACTACATTTATGCAAAACTTAAAAATACTCACTCTGACTTTCTCTGTTCTTTTTGTAGCCTTATATTTTTACAGACCCACCTACCATAAGGGTTGCTCATGGGAAGATTTTTTCGGAGGTTGTTAGTTTTTTTCATCATGTGACTCATACCGTTCGGCTGTATAAAGTCCAGGGTAAGAGCTGTGAAATTCTGTCTCTCTCAGCAGTTACTTTACATCACTGTGGTTTTTGGATCCTACCTGCTTTTTTAATATTTAAATGCACTTCTGCACCAGAGCTCATGAGACTGAAGCTGCATTGACTACAGTGCACTGTGATTCCTCTGAGTGCTGTGCCAGTCACTAAGCTGACATGCTGAAACTCAACAGATTTGTTGGAGATACCTCTCCAGACTTTACTGACTCATTTGAATGATGTAACTACCTGTACATTTTGAAAATCAGAAAAAAAAATCCCAGAAATACCTTGTTGATAATGTAAAAACATAGTTTCTTTCACAGTTTCACATTTTCTGATGGAAGGACAATATACATCAATGGCCTTAATAGAGAAGTCTAGTTTACTTCAGGCTTTAGTTATTTATGACCTCCCTTTGTATGTCCTTTATCTGCTTGGGAGAGCTCATGACAGAATTGTCTGTGTCTGTTGAGAGGCACTAGCATCAAACATCAACTTTTTGGCTCTTATACATAACACCATACCAGTTTTCCTTTGTTTTCTTCAGTAAGGCTTTCAGTTGTTTGTTTCTTTACTGTTCACCTACTGATTTCCAATGAAATTCTAGGTAAATTCTAGTAATTTTGGAAACACTCTACACTTCCAAATATGATTAAATTGGCCACTGAAAAATGTAATAGAAGGAGGAAATCATGGTGCACTTTCATACAATTATTTTCGTATGGAAACTTGAGTTAACCTGTTTAAGTGTATCTTTCTGAATTGCAGGACATACACTTTTCAGTTATTCATTGTTTATATTTACTGGAATTATTCTGAAATAAGGGATCACTGATAAATGTTTTCAGTTGAAGGAACTTACATGTTTTTTATTACCAACTTTATTGTAGAAGTTAAAATTGTCTTCACAATTTTAAAATCCTATTTATCACGTTGAATTATTTTTCCTAAACAACTTAAAAAAAAAAAAAAAAGAAAAAAAGTAGTTATAATTACTTTGAAAGTTTTGTTTGCTCTTTTCCTTCTCTTTTTCAGGTTTCAAAAATGGTATTGACATCATATGTTTGTTTTTGTTTGTTTATTTGGGGTTTTTGGTTCTAGTTTTATTGTATTTCAGTCTAGAACTAAAATTGATTCAGATGCTTCGTTTCTGTGATATGTGTACATTGAAGTTTGAAGTTGCTGGAGTTTACACATATGGCAAAAGCTGATCAGAATTCTCTTGGTAGCTGATACAGTAATTGTGGATCAAACATTAATTCACACTCCTTGGGAGCACATGCCAAGAGTTTGCATAGTAATTCCTTGCTGAAGATCCTAAGGAAACACAATATATATTCAAGACTATAGTTTCCTCCGCAGTTATAGTTATTCAGTGACAAATATTTAAAGTCATCCTAAATGAGAAAAGATAACCTGAAGTCAAGAGGAGCCAGGTTGCAAAGAATGTGGAAAGAAAGTTTTGTTCCTGTGTGTGTTTTAGTAAATTAGAATTCTCAGCAAAGAGGGTACTTATATAGGAGGATATTTATTGTAGTGAAGTTTCTTTTAGGGTGAGGTTGTTATTTTAATGTGGATTATCCTGTAATACTCCTTTTTCTTTAATTTGCTGCTAAATGCCTGCTAGAACTATTTTATTTGCCTTTCACCGTTCACAGAAAATGAGTTGTCAGTGAAAATCGCTTGCCAATTCCTAACAGTTAAATTTATCTTTCCTTGTGAGTGTACTGTCTACTTTTTCCTTTAGTTTTTCTGACAATTTTAAAATTCATCTCAATGTTTAAGTACTTGCATAATTACATATGTAATGTGTACGTGGGTAAGTCCTGTACCATGCTTCTAGCTTTCACAAGGAAAAATGATGCAAGATTTATTTTATGTATTGTCTGTTTGCTTTTTGGTGTGTTTTAATTTAAATATCTTCAAGAGTTCTTTTTCAAAGTTTAAGATTTGATAGCTTTGCGTCATTTTTTTGATGAGGTCTATATGCTTGGCTTTGTAAGGGGAGTTATTTATATAGCATTACTTCAATTAAAATACAATATTTTGAAGTCTTACTACATATCTAAAATAACAAAACATTTGGAAAAAAATCAGTATGTGTGTGTGTATAAATACAGCTTGATTTTAAATAAGGACTTGGTCTCCTATTGTAACTTACCTGCTTGCCAAGGGGTAGCAGGACTCATTGTGTAATTGATCCAGCTGTTGGATGTACTCAAAACTACTATTTTGGGAAAAAAAAATAGCTTTTACCACTTTTGGTTTTAAAATTCTGTTGATTTTGGGCAGAAAATACTCTGGGTTGACATCTCTGTTCAGTAATTGACCACTGAGTGATTTTTAACTTCTGCTGCTATTTACATATGGTTTTGATATTGTTTTGTTAATCTTTTTATCAGAAGCTTGGCATATTTTATTTTCTTTATAGTTGTATGTTTGTAGTATCTCAAATTATACAGTACCAAAATGATGACAGTCTAAACTAAAACATTATATTCTTCTTCCGTGTACTAATGCTTTTAAATATTTGGAAAAAATGCTTGAAATATTTGAAAAATCTATTGCTGGGAGCATTAAAAGTGGAGTGCATAAATCCACATTTTCCAGACTGGATTTGGGAGAAGTAATTAACTGAACCAAGTGTTTTTAATTTAGCATTGAAATAGCCACTTTTAATAGCCACTGGTAAATGTTAACATTTTAACAGTTGCTGTATTTCTGCAGGTGGCATTCAGATTCTAAAACAGATGAGGAAACAAATATGTATCTCTGTTCTGTTTGGTGCAAATCTTTTTGCAATCATTAGTCCCATTAGACTACAGAAAGGGTAGAAGTGGTGATGCTAAATGATGGTATGATTCCACTCCAGACTGAGACTTGAACTGTTTGAAAAGGTCAAGTTATTATTAAAGGTATTTAATTTTCAGCACAAGGCACTGCAGAAAAAAAAAATCTCACTTCACAACTTGTCTGAATTTTCAGACACCTAATCCTTCTTTTAATAAAAATAACCCTTTTCCTGGCAACAAAGTTTTATGTCCTGCTTGTGGTTGTTTCAGTTCAGATTTCTTAGTTCACTGTCTTAAGGAAGATTCTCACTCCATTGATTAAAGGAGCTGGTCACAGTTTCAGCTGAACAGTTCTATCAAGGAGCTGGTAGCTTCATTCTTGTCTGGGAATGATGACATCTCCTTAAGAGTGAAGGGGAGAAGTGACTGACCAGGTCTTGTTCTAGCATATTTATTTAAAGATAGCACTGTTGTGTTTTATTTCCTACTGATTTACTGGAACCCACTTTTGTTCTTACCATGTGATTACTCCTGTTCCTCTTCAGTGCTCTCTTTCAGATTATCTGTTCAATTAGAAATATTGCTCTATCTTCTGTTATATAACTGAACTGTATTCCAATATCTGGTTAGATATAACAGAAAACAAAAACTAGATCTGTGTCCTGGGAGCACAGTCATCCTCATACATGTGTTTTAAATGTGTTTTAGAGGTTTTAAATGCATCTTTTTCATGTAGGTTTGGAAGGTCAGTCTCTTGAAGTTTCCAATATTGTGGACATTAGAGGAGAATACAATCGTGAACTTGCAATGAGAATTTCATCTGACATAAACAGTCAAAATAGATTTTATACTGATCTTAATGGATATCAGGTAATTACTGTCTTTTGATAGTAAAATCTTAGGGTGTCAGGTTTTAACTGTCTAAATGTAAAGAGCTCATATTAAACAAGCTCTCATGTCAAACTTCTCTAATTATTTAAAAGGAGAAATGCTTGTTAAAAATGTACTTGTTACAAAATTTGATGTAGACCAGACTAAGAAGTAATTCCTTTATATCCTTTTTAAGACAAGAATTATGATACAGCAGGTTATGACAAGTTACCATGTAGTTGCTTTTATATGTGCATGCCTTCTCTCCCACTGGTTTGTTTAATTTATTAAAACCCATTGGATAATACAGTGATAAGTATTCATAAGAGCCAGACCTAATGAACAGCTGCTTGCTGCTGGGTTGGAAATAAATGGATGTGTATTTTGGATGTATTATGCTTTTTATACATCTAAGGAAAGGGCTATTGTCTTAATTTGAACTGTGCAGCACGCACAAAAGAGAGAAAAATTGTTTTTCCTTACGTTCCTTTCTTACTAAAAATAGTTTTTCAAATAGAAGGAGATCATGACTCCTGAGTAAAAGACTACTGGTTTTTCAGTTACTGGTACTATTTTTTATTGCTGGAGACAATATTTAAACATAAAAATTATTTTAAAACTACTACTCATTTGTCATTTACCATTCAAGAATTTCAGCAGCACTTCAATAAGTGCCCATTATAAACCAACAATTTCTTTTTTGCTACCTTAAACCTATTCACTGCTTGCTCTCTAGAGCAAAAGCATTTTTCTCTCATTTTATAGCAGTGATTATTCCTTTTTGTAGATTCTCTTTTTGTAGGTTCCCTTGATAAATCTTTCACTTTTTTTTTTTTTTTTCATATTCTTTGATCTAAAAGTACATTGAAGTTACCATTTCCAAAGTGGTAATTTTAGCCACCAATCTCCAAAAAGTTAAATAATACAGCTGAGTGAATGCTTTCGTGGCAGTTGTTCTTCCAAAGCACATGGGATAAATGTCTGAAAATGTCTTTGAAATTTAATTGCATAAAAAGAATGTGTGTTTTTGAGGTTTGTGTTCGTGTTGCAGATCCAGCCCAGAGTGACGCTGAGTAAGTTGCCTCTTCAAGCAAATATCTATCCTATGACTACCATGGCTTATATCCAAGATGTTGGCGTTCGTTTGACACTTCATTCAGCTCAGTCTCTAGGTGTTGCAAGCTTGAAAAATGGTAAATATAAGATGATAGATATGAGGAAGGGCTCTCCTCCATGATATTCTGAAATAGTTAATTTAGAGATTACCATACTTATCTACTAGCATTTGAAGAGAGGAAATGAGTTCCTCCAACTCTGACAAGTTTTAGAATATGTCCATAATAGAGGAGGAAGATGTTGGTCCCACAGGAAATCCTGTCATCTTCAATCAAAGTTCTCTCTCAAGCTAGAGGCAGAAGAAAAAGACAGGAGGAGCAGTTAATTGCCAGAACCAGCTACTTTCCACCCCAAAAATCTGGTGGAACTCAGGAATGAAGTAGCTAACTAAAGGGTTATTGTTTTTTGTACTGTCCTGGTGAGGAGGACTTAGGAAAGATGCTGATCATGTCTTTTGTTCTGTTTGTTTGCTTAAGTGTAGACAATATTAGTCTTCAGGTATAGACAGCATAGCCTAACATTCCTGTCAAGGAAAAACATCAGCAGCTCTTTTGAATATTAGTGATAGTGAAATAAAGGATAAATATGACCCTAGATAAGAGTGAACATACCTCTGAAGCACAATGATACCTCACAAATTTAATGGAGTACTTTGACAGAGTTGATGAATATGTTGACAAGAACAATCAATTCGTATTAAGAATTCCAAAAGAGACAGTCTTGCTCCTTGGTGCAGAAAAGGGTATGATAAATGGCCTGGAGGACTGGAAACAAAGGACAGTTATTCAGTCTATCAGAATGGTGGAGGTACTCAAATAAAGCTAGAGGTAGTGGGCAAAATAATGTGTAGACTTCGTAACTTAAGATGCATAATTCCTTGCTGTAATATACATTGCCAGCTGAAATGTATATGGTTTTGAACAATAATTGAATGAATACTCTGAAGAGAAAGAAAACTGCACCAAAATGTACTTCCCAGTTTCTTTTAAGAAAAATATCATAAATACTCTGTTCTGACAAAAGGTGAATACCATGCTGGATTGGTGGCAGTATTTGGAAACCTAACTCACTTTAGGACAAGAAATTAACATTGACCTATAGAATGATGCTTTAATAAAACCACAGTGGAAAATATCAGCCTTTTGTTCCAAATTGCATTTTTTCATGCCTCCCCTCACTGGAAACCCACCTCCTATTAGCCTGATCTTGTGAATGACTCTGACACCACTGGTGTTATGCACTCTTTGAATGGGTATTGAAGACTAAATTAGTCTGCAGTGGATCTGTTACCTGGTAATTGTGTCTGTATTTGTCCTTTGACTGTCTTAGTTTCTGCTCTCTGCCATCAAATTAGGGAAGTTCAGGCTAGAACCATTTGACATTTTGCAGTTAAGCATCAGGAAGAAATTGACCTTCTGTGAGCACTTTTTTTCAATTTTGTCATAGGACATTATAGGCTTTCACCTACTCCAGTTAAATAAAGGAGCAACAGATGTATCCCATACCTGACATGACATTGTTTTCTTGACTCTTTCACTCTTTGACAAACCATATTATGTCATTCAAGATACATCAACATCAAATATTTACTCTGTGCCCACTAAGAAAAAGAGGAGAGTGAATTAATCTAATTTATCATTAATTAATATTTCATTAAATTACTAAATTGGCTACCTTGTCCTGAAGGCATGTTGGATTCCTCAAAAAATAATAGAAATTAAGCTGAAGGTTCAGTAGTTGTTGAATATCAAATGCTTAATGCCATTTTTTCTGAAGGCCTTTCAGGATCCCTCATGGAAGAAAATTTAAAAAATCATACATTTTAGGCAAGCAACCCTCAGCAGCTGTGTGCCTGTGTCTGAGACACAAGCATATAGACACAAGGTGTGTCTCAAGGCATAACCCACCATCTGAAAGTTACATGAGCAGCACCTTTGTTCAAAATAGCAGGTTTTTTCTTACTAATTGTCAGCTGATTTCTGTCCTGGATAAACAAAATCTGTTTGTACTTGAGGGAAATGAAGAACAAGTATTTGAGAAAATCGAGTAAGTGTCTGTACAACACTGAAGCAAAAAAAAAGACTGCCTTAGTAAGCAGCCTTTTCTAGAAGCTTAAATTGTGAACTTCTTATTCAGGATACAAGCACTTCAGTCTTCCAGCTTTATTTAGGAAACAAGTACCCTTGCTTGAAGATTCAGTGTGCAAAAAACATAACAGCCTTAATTATGTTCCCCAATCTAGTTTTCATTCTGGAGATAGACACTTGAAAAAAATGTGAACCTCATTGTCAAGGCCACATATAAATTAACATAATGCTTAAAGAGCTGTTTTGAGTGGCTGTGCTGCAGTTCAGTATAAAATCAGAATTTCATGCTCAGTGCTTGTCCTGTGTAAAGTTATTTTCTATTCCCACAAATGAGGTTATCTATAGAAGAAGTGATCATGAGTATTTATGTTGGTACCTATTTTTCCTTGTGGCTTCAAATGTGAAACAAAAGAATGGAGTGCAAGGTGAAGATGGTTCCTCTACGGAATGTCTCTCACTACAGCTGCAGCTACTTGGGGGTGATTCTTATCTTGGATGTTTGATTGCCAAGTATCTTTGCTGCAAATAGTAGTTAATGGTAATAATTTAATGGTAATAAACTAATGGTACTTAATGGTAATAACTTTTTTTATTAAACTATCTTATAAACTCTGAACATAAAAATTGCTGGCCATTCTGCAGAAAGGCCTGTAAAAAATTTTTCAAATGTTATACACACAGTCCCAGTCTAGTGGCATTAACAATTTTCATAATCAGTCCTAACAATATTGATCAGCCCTAACACTTCAAGAATAATATTGCGATTCTTTAAAAGAAAAAAGTTAAATTTTAAAGCAGGTTATTTATGTTTAATAGAACCCTTATATATTCTTGACACTGGTATAATCCTTGTGTTGCTCTTTCAGGTCAGCTGGAAGTGATCATGGATCGTCGGCTCATGCAGGATGACAACCGTGGCCTTGGACAAGGTGTTCAAGATAACAAGATTACAGCTAATGTCTTCCGACTGCTGCTGGAGAGAAGGCATGGAGCAGATGGGGTAGGATCCACTGTCCGAATTGCTTATGCCAATTAAGATGTAAATATTGATTTCTGTTGCTGCAGCAAAGAACTCAGTAAAGAAATTACTCCATGAGCTGTAGAACTAAGAAAATGTATCTTCCAAAGGAGTTTTGTCATCTTGCTTGCATATTCTGCCTGTAAAGACTTCATCTCTCACTATTCCTCACATAAATCCTGCAGTACCTACTTCCTGACTCACACTTCAACATACGAGTGGGGTACCATTGTGGAAGTCTCCTTTTCCTTTTTAAATTATTTTCTTACTGAACAATCTTTTAAAAGCTGCTAATTAATGTGAGCTCTGCTTCTTAAAGTGTTAACTGAGTCTAAACAAAGGTTGACAAATTATTTCAGTTGAATGGATAGGAAAAGAAAAGCTCCTATTAATATAATTTTCATAGGAAATAAAATTCAGGTGGAAACATTTAGATGCCAAACATAAATCCTTTTCAGTTTTTTATGATTCTAGGAAAGTTTTATTATAAGTGTTTTTTTTTTATTTGCACGTCTCTCCGTTTGCACTTTGTGTCTTTGTCTTTTAAATAGCCTCAGTTTTCTTTTAGTTCTTTGTATTTTCCCTTTGTGTTTTTTTTTACTTTGATCATTTTTGAGACAGACGAAATCATAAGTACATCTTTATACTGAGGCAGAAGAATCATGATGACAGTGCTGGGTATATTTTAAAACCATTCCATAGCTAAAGATGAGAGGTTGTACGCGAAGCTCCTAATGAATATGCAGATAAATTGGAATTAATTCTGGTTTATAATGGATATCATTAACCACTGTGAGAGGATGGTAATATCAAGCTTAAAGCTAATTTTCACCATCTAATGATTGACAGTAGGGGTATTTTTTCAGGTTGTACATGTCATTATGATTTTCTAGTTCCTCATCATGTATAATGCAGGCTGCATATTAACTGCATTTATCAGTGTGATGTGCAGCTACCCAAGCTAACTTGAGGTCAGCAGCAGTCTGACTGTGGCAACAACATGCATTGCACAGGTTAATCCATCCTCGCAAGAGGAAACCTGCAGAGAGATCTATACTGCCACCCAAAAATTTCTTAGTGCCCAGGGTAATTTGTGTTGTATTAAATTAGGATGTGGACCTGGTGAGTAAGAATTATTGGACATGGAAATCTATGCTTACATTAGCAAAGAATTTGAAAAAATAGAAGCAGATCAAATCAGTTAGTGCCATAATGCTTGCAGTGACATTGTGCGCAGTCTTGGTGCTTCCTGTAGAACCATAAAATAGCTCACTAAAAGGTACCTCTGGAACTTTTCCAGTCCACTCCCTGCTCAATGCAGTCTATTTTTGTGTGTGAATAGACATAAAATGTTAGTCATCCATTCAGACCATAATCAAGATGTGATGAGTAAGGTCATGTTTGGTGCCATACTTCCAGGGGAGCTCCTTGGTTACTTCCTTCTAAAAGGAAACTGGTCCACACACACTGAGATTGCTCTGCAAAGTAACACAGTGTCCCCTTAAGTGGGGCTGGCCATAAGTTCAATTTCAGAACTGCTGCTTCAGACCAAAACACTCCATTGGAAAGCATTTTGAAGTTACCTCAGCTGGAGTAAAGGCAGCCTAAACAACTCTCAGATTTTTTAGTTAGTGAATCTGATGTGTGTCTGCATGTGTTTGCCAGCTTGTTTGTTATTCAAGTCAGGTATCATCTCAGCAGAACAGCGTAATTCCCTTTGTTCATTAAAATAATCTTTCTTACAGATTTGAAAGATTCTGTGCAAGTTATTGAGAATCTTTTAAAGGAGAAGGGGCAACCAAAATTTTTGGAGATGTTTTGGAAATCTATCTTCCAGAATCTTTCTTTCCCTATAACTCTTCATGATGAGCTTATAATGGTTTTAAATGGCTGCAGAGCACTTTGAGGGCAATTGGTTATTATACACTCTTGAAGGGACTTCAAAGAAGGTGGAATCAGAACTGTGGGGGAGTAGGCAGTCTAAGAAGTGTTGTCCCAGCTGATCCAATGTACACAAGCCCCAGTAGCCAAGCAAGATGTTTTAAGGGAGCATTCTCTTTCTGGTATTGAATCTGGAATTCCCTTTCATATATTTAGAATGTTCTAGAATTTTGTTTTTCAAAATGTATCTGAACATTCATATCATTTTCTGATTCATGTTACTGTTTCACTGTTAAATTAAGAGTTCTCTTTGTTTCACTAGGTGTGCAATCATACCTTCTTTTTTAGCCCTGTTGTAGTTGTTATAACTATCAGAAGGTAGTTGTTATAATAGCTTGAAAATAACCATGTCAGAAAAAATTGCTATGAAATTATATGCAGTTTCTGTATGTGATTCATACACTGACCCTGATTTTGTTGTCAATTTTATTATTGGGCTCAGGAGCCACTGGAGGAGAAAGTTTTGACCATTTGGCAGCTTTGCCATTACAAGCTCTTCTTAATGGATTTTCCAAAACATTTCATTCTATCTTCTCTCAAAAACAATTCTGAAGAACAGGCTGCTTTCTGCTCTTTGGGAAACTTCCTGTAAAAGGAGACTATGTGAAGTGTAACACATGCAGTTATTTAAAATTAGTTTAAAAATCTGTGCAACACTGGTAAAGTTACTGTGGAGAGTTTTTGTTATCACAGTACCTACGAACTGTTTATTTTAATTTATATCTCCAATATAGTTTTTTCCTTTCCAAACTCCACCCTGAACAGTAAATTTTAATGTCAGCATCAGACCACAAGTGTCCTGAACTATAAGACTCACATGTCCAGTGGGTGTATAGAGTGAAATTCTTAATAATTCTTAATAATTGTTGGCATATTCAGTCTGTATTCTAATAGATTCTTAATCCTAACACTAACCCTAACACTGGGTTTTGGCTCTTGAATTCTACCTCAGCTTATTTTTCAACTCAGCTTATTTATAAATACTCATTCAGATATTGTCTCTGCAAGACTTCAGGTTGATATGTTTTGCTGGAGATCTTTTGATTTTGTATTTGTGGGGAGGAAAGACGTGTTTATGTTCATATTTTATTTTCATTGTTGGATTTTTTCCCCCAAAGATGGATACTAAAGTTTTATTCACAATGACAGTATTGTTTGTTAAGTGAGCTGTGTTTGTAGTAAGAGCTGGGCAAATCTCATTTCACTTTATTTTATACTCACCTCATTTATTGATAACTGTGTTCCTTAGGCTTCAGATATTTTTATATAATTTCTACATGCATCTTTTTCTTCTGCTAGATGTAGCTAATCCTTCTTCTGTGTTCATTTTCTCCTTGCAAGCGTTTTTTCAGCTTGAATATCTCTTTGGATCATCTTCTAAGACTGTCTTCTCTTTCTTCAGATTTTTAACTAAGAACCAAATGTCATTTTTAAATCAAAAGGATCAATATTTAGCTGAGAAGGAAACTGAATACAGTTTATTAATACTTGTTAAAACAGTAAATGTTTCTGTCTTTTTGAAAATACAGATTATTTTATATTCATTATAAGTTTTGAAAAGATAAGTGTTAATACCGTTTTATTTTCTGAACCCCAGATTTCTGTTCACTGTTTTCTACCATCATTGAGAACAGGATAAGCTCTTGCCAATCTTCTGGGAAAATGTGGTATCAGGCCCCTTCCACTAGCCTGGCATGGGGCATTTATTTAGGCATTAATGCCCTCCTCATGTGCCATTAAATAATATAAATGCTAAGAAGAATTAGAAGAGAAGAAATAAAATTGGCAGGAAAGACTATAACTGAAGTATACTTTTACTTTTATTGCCAAGGAAACATGTCATACTGTCTATCTGCTTTTCTCATCACTTTCATCCGGCTGTATTGATGTCTGTGTATTTATTGGCCTTAATAATTGTGGTGATGTGCTTATGATCATGGTGACTAGATACTTTCTTTTCCATCTGCACTCTTCCACAGACCAGTGATCAGATGTTCTCCAAGTGATCTCTTTACAGAACATGATTTCTCTTATGGCATCTTATTGAACATTAACCGTACTAGATGCAGTCACCAAAGGAACAGTCATAGGTGGAGCAATGGAGCATTTGGTACTGATGAGACCATGAAAGGGAGAAAATTAGATTGTTCCTGGTATGAAACCCAACAAGATGGATCAGCAGAAATTGCCTTAGAATAAGAAAATTTTGGATTTTAATTTTTTTGTTTTTTTAAACAAGAGGCTAGCTATGGGATGTTTGTTACAGCTGGCACGGGAAGGGAAAGAGAAGGATTGAGGAGTAAGAAGTGGGGAAAGTAGGGGTAAAAGGGACATAAAGGGCTCTGATGAAGTCCAGTGCTTGATCATCACAGCCCATTCTGGATTATTATCTCTGATTTCTGCACAAGTACCCAACCCAATCTTTTCCAAATCTGTCTGATCCATTAGCCAGCTTCAGGTAAGAGTAGGAAACGAACAGAATAAGAGGTGTGTGTGATGTGTGTGGCAGCTGCTGGGGAGAGGTACATTATTGGACTGAGGAACCAGTACCACTGACTTCCAGGTACTGGCAAGACTTGTATTTTCTGTGTGTGCCTGCAGACAGCAGACTGCAAGCTGACAGGTCACAGACCAGCTCCTGGAAGAAAGTGAACTCTGCTCTGGTAAATCATAAGGAAGCAAAGGTCCAGACCTGGATATCAGAAGGGCTTAAAGTCCACGCTGAGGTGTCAGTGGTCGCTGAGGGTTCTTGTGAATCAAGAACATCAAGGTCTTGAACTCCAGACCTGGCCAGCTAGGGGCACAATCAGGTTTGGATTGTCTGTTCTACTTCTGTTGCCCAAGTGCTCTGCTGGTCTAGGTTCTGTCTCTGCTCAGATGTGTGGATGGCCATGTGTTTCCATGCATGCCTGATGATTAATGCTCTGCCTTTCTCCTGCATGGTCTTGGAGGAGCAGAACCACAGCAGGCTCCCATCTATCAGCCTGGAATGAGAGGAGTCATCTCTTGTTGGAGACTACCAAATTTGGCTCTAGCAGAATGGGAAAAATTCCTCCTGTGGATGCAGATTTCCCTGGATTTGGTTATGTGCAACAGTCCCAGATTTGCCATCTGCAGTTTTAGTGCCAACTAAGCATCAGCACAGAAAATATGTGGTGATTTTAGAGTCACTAAGCCAGCATCCAGTCTTGTGGAAATTTTGTCGTGCCTCAGAATTTTTATTTCTTCTAATAATCTTCTTCTATAATCAGCCTCCAGGAACCCTTTTCAGCTAGAGTGACAGACATGCATTTCCAATGCATTTCCAATAACAATGACCAAGTTAGTTGATAGAAAATTTTCCATTCCCTGAGGTAAAGAGATTAAGTCAAGTTTAGTCCTCTCTCATGAATCGCCCTTTGCTGGTCACTTCAATAGCTATCAAAAGACCCAAAGCACTCCAGACCATGGTTCTTAATTAAAGGACTTGAAACCTATTGCAACAAAACAAAACAAAACCATAAAAAACCAAAGAAACCTACTTTGATATGCAAAAATGCAACATAATTGATGATTTTTAAATGTAGACAAAAATGGATATACAAACAATTCTAATTCTTATATTTATCTGTATTTTTGCCCCTCAGCATTTCAGGAAATAATAATGAATTTTCTGAATAAAATTTCAGAAAATAATCTGGTATTAGTGTCCTTGCATATAGTCTTTTTAAGATTCCAAAATATCTGCGTCTTCAGTACTCATATTTGTGACTTATTTCTGGTTGCAACTTACCCAGTCTTTTCTAAAAGTCTAGTTGGCCTAAGCTTGCATTTTTTACAGAGATTACCTGAAGATTGGTCTGCTGAAGATTTTTGTGCACCTTTGAGGTCTTAGATGTTCTGAATCCTGCCACACAGAGATCTTCCTATCACCTTATTTGATTTCCACACACAAAATTCCCTCTGCAAAAACCAGCCATTTTCAAACCTGCCTAAAGTCTTGGTCACTATTTTCTTTGACAGATGCACTCTTGGACATTGAAAAGGAATTATTCAGCTCAGAAGAGTTAATCCAATTTATATTAGTCATTAATTGCTAGTTGTTGTATTAGGGGTGTAAGACCCGTTATTTTTCGTCTTTCCATCCTAGGAGTTGTTACAGGCATGCAAAAATCTAGTTCTGGGTATTAACCTCAGAGGAAAGGGAATGAATCATCCATCTCTGAAGGATTTTCAGAACTTGTCAGACTTTGAGTCTTCTTTTTGTATTACAGTGTGCAACTCTGAATAAATTTAAGGCAAGAACATCTGATTTTCACTTGGTGAGATAATAGCCAGGCAGTCTTCTGTGCAAAGCCTGTACCTAAGTTGAAGCCATATACTACTTGATATCAATTTAATGAACTAGACCAGTGTCAGCCAGAAACAAAACCTGAATTTCTCTTCTAGCTTGTGAGCCTTAAGGCAATGTGTGTATGGAAAACTGTGCAATTTTCACTCTCTGCTTAGACACTCTGACTTCCATAAGTGGTGAGCCACAGTAGTTAACATTCCAAGCTGTTTGCATTCGGTGAAAAATGTATGTAATTTTAAAGCTGAGGTATCTGCCCTTACCTGTCACTTATTTTTGCCACATGTTGTAAACCTGTTATTCACTTCATCAGTGATGTTGTCTACTGTCTCACCTAAAAAACAGTACTAAAAAACAGTACTACAGAATAGTTTCTCATATAGAAACAGAATCACATCAAATGTATTGATGGATTGTCAGTCTTTCAGTTGTACATAAAGAAATATTTCTTTTCCCTTCTGTATTTGTCTTTTGAATTATTTGACTCACATTCTCAATTGCTGTCAGTTCTAATTTATAGTTAAGATATTTGAAAATATTGCCTCTATATGCTTTGGTAATAAAGATGCTCTGAAAAGTGTTTTTGCTCCACAGTTTAGGTTTTTCAGTCCAGAAGCACTCTCCTTTGAAGAGTGCTGCCTGCTGGTTTTCTGAATCTGTCAGAGAGAAAGTTGATAAAAATTGTTTCCTGACACAGCATGAAAGAGAATGAGAAAAGTTTCTTTCTAGTAATAATCCAAGTGGTTTGCTATCAGACTATTTTAATTTGCATGCTGTGGCTTAGCTCGCCCAGAATTCTACCTGTTTCCAGATTTTATTTGATTGTTCTTACACAATGAGTCAACATCCACATTTCAGCATGTTAGATTAGGTAGTGTGGATGTCGGTGGGGATTTACTGTTATAATTAAGGTTTTTCTGGTGACTTTATCATTGCAGAGGAGAAAATAGTCAAGATAATGTGATTCGATAAACTGTCTGCCTCAGTTTCCTTTCCTTAGTTTTATATCGGAAATTTTAGATTACTTGTCTGTGTTGAAAAGTTCATCAGTTCTCCATTAGCTAAATTAGTGTCCAATTATCAACTCCTTCAGCTTTACTTTCTTTTCTACAGAGTTTTCCATTGCTTTCTTCTATTCAATTACTAAATGATTTCTGAAGAGTCTAATTAGCACTTTTCACCTCAAATTAAAGACCTTAGTTACTTAATTTAAACTCTTACCAAAAAACCGTCTAAGTCTTGGAGGCAGGGTGACTTTTTACACAAGCATCAGGCAGCACAGGAAATGGAGTGGCAAAGGTGATTGCTTTGTTGGGGGGACAGCAGAACAGCAAGGCACCACAGCCACGAGCTGGCTCCCTGAGAAGGGATGCAGGGAAGCAGGACTACAGGGAAGAAAATGCAAGGGAGGGGAGGAGGGTCAAGCTGACCCTCTGAGTGAGCCCCTGATCCCTCCAAGAAAAACAAAGCAAAATTGCTCCCCTTGTGGCACAGTTGCCTGCTTTTATGTTCTAAATAAAACCCTGATTTTCCAGGCAATTTTTTCAGGCTTATGGGCATTTGCCCCACTGGCAGTCCAGACTGTGGAGGCTTTCTCTGCCCTGATCAGCTGTAAGGGAAAGCTTCTCTGGGGACAGGACTGCCAGCACAAGTACAGCCCCTACAGGAATCCTTCGCCTCATTTATAACATATGTTGAAGCATAAATGAAAATCAGATTGGTCCCCCTCACCCACCCCTGGAAGTGTTCAAGGCCAGGTTGGATGGGACCCTGGATGGGAACCTGGTGTGGTAGGTGGCATCCCTGCCTGTGGCAGAGGGGTTGGAACAAGTTGACTTTAAAGTTCCTTTCCAACCCAAGCCTTTCTATTATTACTATAATTAACAATTAAACAGCTCATTACTGGTGTAAAGGCATTTTTTATAGATGAGGCTCTTCTTAAAACTTGTTGCAAATTGTGATCTGATATTTTATTGCATTATGATTTGTGTCTCCTCAAAACCGAAAACTTAGAATTATTCACCTTACTTTTGATGACAAGAGAAGATCTTAAATAAGGATGCATTTTTGTCTATTGCACAGTTGTGGAAGGAGTTGTGTTTCAACACAGTTTCCAATTGGATAATTGTATATGGATATACTGTGAGATGGTTAAAAAGGCAGTATTTGCTTTGATTTGAGCTTATTAAAGCCAGCAAATCATCATCTGGCATTCATCAGATTCTTGCCAGTACTTAAAGTTTGTAAGGCAGCCAGAGGAGCTCCATTCACACTTTGAGTGATAAATGCTGTCATGTAAATTGAGGAAATAATGTTGCTTTTGAGAGAGCAATACTTTAATTAGATGGAAAGTGTGGGAATACATCTTCTGATGCAGCATCAGCAGAGTACTGCTGAAAGCCATCCACATGGTGAAGGGGTGCACAGAGTAATTATTCTCACCATTGTTTTTTGTGTGTGCAAACCCTTCTCATCTCTCTTTCCAGACAGTCCTGTTTAAATTCTGGATCACTAGACTTGAGGGGAAAGTCATACTCCCACCCTTGCGTAGTTGTGATGTACCTAGGGGAGAGTGTGATTTGAAGAGTACCTTCTCAGTCTTCTGTCAAAGCATTGTCTCACCGTGTTTGCATGACTCTCTTTTCCTTGGTCCCCTGGCAGCTTCTGACACCTTCTGTATGCTCCATTCCCACTGCTGTTACACAGGTTCAGTGAATGCTATTTCTGCAGGTGCATCCAGAACTGACTGTAGTTCCAGATGCAGGAATACAAGATTCAACACAAATCTCCACTTTAGTCTTAGTTCCAAAGTGGATAATGTATAAGGACAGTTCCTGCCTGTGATATCACATTTAGACACAGTGGGACCAAAAATGAGCCAAGTTGAATCAGTTCTGGATGTAGCATTTGCCAGTTCTTCAAGGCTGTTTGTTACTTATCTGCAATATTTTATTTTAAATATTATAAAAGGATTAATAGATTATTTTTCTGATTAATGTATGATTTGTAAGATATTTTAGAAGACCTGGTTCTAAGTTCTCAGATGCAAGCAATCAACTTACGTTACATGGGAGAAAAAAAGTGAAAGAAAATAAATGGTGATTAAATGTTTTCACTGACTTTAGCACTTCTATGGCAACAGAGTGAACAGTGTTCCTTTTGGGGTGAAAAAATTAAAGATGAACTCTTCTTTGGAAGAACATAGATCTACACATTTTCCCTTTGTATAGAGCATGTATTCAGGCACTTAAAAGGAAAACTTTTGTATTAAACTGTACGTAGAACAAGTTTGCTCATACTGTAACTAGAATGGAAGAAAATCATAGTAATGAAGTCTACCAGTGATACTGAACATTTCAAGGTAATGAAAAAAAATCAAGGCTAAACTGAGGAATTAGGAGGCTGATTAAACATCCTGTAAGATGGCAGATGGAGTTCAATGTAAATAAATGCAATGAGACTCATGAAGGAGCAGTCCTCTACAATGTCATCATTTGGGGGTCATAATAGACTCTTAAAAATACTAAGACTCAACGCTTAGTAGATACAGAGTGTTACTTATTACTAAGGAAAGCACCAAGAATAAAACAGAAATTACCATCTTGCATTGATTCAGGCCTGGAATATTGTCATTTCTTCACTGTCAGCTGTATTTTGTGCTACTGCAGAGATATAAATAAGTATGCATGCATGCATGCATACACACCCCAAGACAGAAATTACTGTTATGGTTGTCAGTTTTAAGCTGAAAAATAATCTTCCCCTTTGCTTTAAGTGTCTCACATTTGTTTTTTATTTCCATGTTTCCAGCCTATCATAAAATGCAAATGTAATGTATCAGTGCTTAAGATACTATACTTTCAGTAAACTTTCTGCAAAATTTTTGCTAAATATCACTAACAAGCAGGGATTTATCTGATTAAGTATGCTAGGGAAAAATAAGAGCAAAAGAAGTTTTCACTTACATTTCTACTCTTATCTTCACTGACATTCTAAAACAGAAATTGCCTTTTTAAAGTTCTTTTGTTTTATTTTCTTGGCTTCTCTGGAGCTTTATCTGGTTGTTGTGAATATGTAAGATTTTGTCATCTCAGATTTGTAAGGTAGCCTCTGCAGCCAAGTAAAAACACTGCAAATATGAAACTTTGGAAAGTACAAAATTTGTAAAACCTTGGGATATAATACTTTGGTTCCTACTGGCATGACATTGAAATAAAATTTCTGGACAAAATCTTTTCAATGCAGACCAAGACAAAAATGCCAGCTGCTATTTCTTTCAGTGAATAGTTTAAGAGAAATAGATGTAAAATAGAAAGGGGGATTTGGAATACAAGTTGGAGAAATCAAGAAATAAAGGTCAGAAAATAATGTGGGAAGGAGCGTATGCAAAAGGCTGTCTGCCTCTCCATATACAAAGAGATACTGAAGAAATAGGAGCACTTGCTGAAGTATTAACTAATTTCTTTCTCCAAACTGTATCATTCAAACATCAGGGGCTAACACAGAATCACAAGGAATGCTTTAAAATTAGGTATCATCATAATTTTGGAAGATTACTGTTTATAAAAGCAGTATATATATATATATCTATATCTATATATATCTATATCTATATCTATATCTATATCTATATCTATATATCTATATCTATATATCTATATCTATATCTATATATATAGATAGATATATAAAAAATATATTATCTATATATAATATATATGTATATATAAGTATACCTATTAATGAAGAAAAATTAATGGATCAGCAAAAGTTTCAAAAAATAATTGAATGGACAGTCTAGAAATTAAAATATTCTATGTATTCAAGATTTGCATGATAATATGTAAACTTGAATAATTCTTTTGTATTTTGCAGAATGAAGTGAAGGCACCAGTCAGTTTTCCATCACTCCTTAGCCATATGACTTCTCTTTTCTTAAATCATCCTGTAATTCCAATGACAACAAATGCAGATTCAGGTGTTCCAGAGCTGACAAATACTTTTTCTCCACTGATATCATCCATGCCTTGTGACATGCATTTAGTCAATCTGAGGACAATCCAAGCAAAGGTAAGGTCAAACCACTGTTTTTTAGCCAACATATGATATAGCTTATTAATATAGTAAAATAATTTATTCTTGTAAAGTTTTTTGTAGGGAAATTTATATGATATTATAAACTGCAGTGTGATTGAGAGCTTTTGTTAATTCTGCAAGAACTGGAGACTTGTGTCTGAGTAACATGAAATGATGGGATTTTTTTTTCACAATATATTAGTATGCATAGTGAAGAAGTCTCTCTCTGGAAAGGGTACATTTCAATAAGCTCCCAGAGTTTAAGAGACAACCATTCATATACCTTTCTGTACTAGAAGAATTAAGTTTAAGGCTATTAGAATTTGTTCTGAGTATGTTTTAAATAAGTTTTAAACCCAAATTTTATTGTTAAAATATTTTTAAGCTTAATTGCAAGACCTAATTTGCCTATTTTGAAAACATATCATAATGATTGGTTCCTGTAAAAATATTCTCTGGTAGGCAAATCAAACCACACCAAACAAACCAAACATCTCACCACCAAAAAAACCCAAACCAACAAACAAAACACCAACAAAAATTCAAATAAGAAAGGGCCCTTCTGTACTCAGTGTTTTCCTCTTTCAAAGGAAAGAAAGGTATGTAACCACCAGTATTTAATTTTTCCTTTCATTAACTGAAGGACTGGGGTCCATTTTACGTTCTTTTCCTGCCTACTGTTCTGTAAATTATTTTTAGTTTTTCAGCTCCTTTTATAATGTGATTATGTTAAGTTTGTGTTATATTGCAGTGCTATTCACCAGCACTGCTACCACAGCGAAATCCCTTTTTAGTTCTACCATACATAGGTACAAGCTATTTATCCCTTTTCCTCTTGAGTCTCCATGATGACTGAGTTTGTCTGTGTTAGCATCAGATTATATTCTGTTTAATCTGTTCTTCATTCTGTCCTAATCTGTATCTTAAAATTTAAACAGTGTTTGCTTTCTCATACTTTCTCTGTAAGTAGTTCAATCTTTTGTATGCTCCATCAGCTGTGACTGGTTCTTGTTTTGAATTTCAAAGTGGAAATTCTCTTGATTTTTGGGTCTTGTGCCTTTGAAAAGTTAGGAGGAAGCCTGATGCTAAATGAAATCTGTGTATTTTCATTTATTTCAACCAGTTCAGCATCACAGGTTTACTTCAAGATGCCAGGTTCAGGGCCAGACCTTCCTGAACATCTTCCCTCTCTCTTTTTGAGGTGTAAATCCACCCCCTTGTTTGTATGATCTGGGTGTGGAAGCTGTTCAAGGACAGGCTTGCTCAGCATCTGCTTTTTGAATTCAATGTTATTATTTGTGAATGAATTCTCTGATTTTTATCTGGCTGTTCTGACCCCACTGTCCCAGCTGATATAGGACTGTTGGAGGCTGTGATTTTTTCCCTGTCCACTGCTGTGTTTTTCACTGATTATTGATTGACAGCTCCTGAGCTTCAGCATTAATGCGTCCACATCAAAGCAGAACCTTGCAGCACTCACACGATAGGAGCACTGCCATTATAGATACAGAATGGTCTTCCCCACAGAAAAATGGTGCTGTGCCTTGCAAATCATTCAGTTAATCTCTTCTCATTTTCTGCTTCCTTTCTCTTGCCTCCAAGAATTTGAATGGCAAGTGTCATAATTCTGGTTAATAGACACAATGAATTGTTTTTCCAGAGATTTGTGCCTCTCCGTTGCTTAAACTGTTGGACGTTGATTTTCCGTAATCTATTACAATTTCAGATAAGAGGCTACCAGATTAAAAAATTCAAACTTAAAGTAGAAATCATAAAGAATATTGTTATTGTGGTAAGATATCTCATCTTGTCATGGAAGTTCCAATCTGTCAGGATTACAACATTTAAAGATTTTTTTCTTAATAGAACTACAGCTTTTGAGAATATTAACACATATTTTATCTGATGTAAATAAACTGGGAGTCAGGATCTAGAACACACTAAAGTTCTCCCTTTACACTGAGCATAAATGCACCACTTGCCATATTGCCTAAACTTTTCAGTGTGTGCCTGTGAGCTTATAGTAATTGAATTTAAAAAGAGTCCAAACGTTTTTTCTTTCTCATCAAAATTTTAGTAGCATTGCCCTGGGATGCTGGTTATGGGAATGTCTAACAAATTTTTTTTTTGTTTTCTTTTAAGGCCACATTGTAATTCTCAGAGATCAAAATCAAATAAAACTTTGGCAGCTCCTCTAAGAAAGCTAGTTAGAGATTCAATAACACAATGTTTAGGGATTTTTTTTTGTTGAATAACAGTGCTATGAAGTTTTACAAGGTTAAGAATGTTGTTATTTGTTGAAAATTGAGGAGTTTGTTACAAAACAAACTCCAAAAATTGAAGTTTTCATGCAGTTATCATGGTCATATTTAGAAGGTATATTTGGTGTAAATTAAATTCATCCTTGCTCAGATATTCATTAATCTTAAATGTATTTAATCTAATTTACCTAGAAATGATATAAGAATAGGTAATTTAAAGTAGGTGTGGAAGCTGTGACAACTTGATCTGTCTTTTACTTGTTAATGGGTTAGAAGAGCTTTATTTTTTACACAGGTTAGCTATGTATGTAGTAGAAGGTGGAGTACTAAACTGTAGATATTTAAAGTAACCAAAATGCTTTTATTCAGGGTGTCATTAATTTTTTGTTATCTTTTTGTTTTAAATCTTCCGAATCTTAATTAAGATAATATTTATTTCTAAAAAAATGGGAGTTTAAATATTCATGCCATTATTTGAAATGCATACATGCGTTTTTTAATGCAGATTACTATAAGATAATTTAAGTGAATTAGAGGAAGTGTTGATAGCCATTACTGGCTTGTCATTTCTAACATTAATTTACCCTATAGGAAGTCAGGCTTTTTCAGTATGAATTTTAATGTTTCTCTAATCTGGTGTTTAGGCAGACAGTATTATTTTGTGTGCATTAAAATATCTACTTCTAACTGCGACACTGTCATGTCAGTGACAATGAAAACCAAGTCAGGTGTTTCATAGTAGAAAGGGGAAAGTATCACAGCTATTATCTTACTTCATGTGGAAAGTGGGATTCCTTTTCCAGTGAATAAAATAAAAATTTCTTCAGCCATCAATGTAATGAATTCTGGAAACTTGTTTTCAAGTGCTGTATGTAGGCACTATTCATAAATTAAAAAGTTGATTTTAGGTGGTTATAGGTTATTGTTCACAGAATATTTTAAAACTCAGTTTTATCTGTGATTTTTAAACTATGCAAGGTTTCTAATAGTCAGTCTTTTACTAAGAGGTATCTAATTCCAACTCCAAATACTATTGACTAATTTTTTACAATTTTAAATGAGGAACATAAATGCACAACGTTTATAATTTTTTTGTTATATGAATGCATAGTTTATACTATGAATTTGTTGTACTTTGAATCTTTGTCATGCTGGATTTCAAAGAAACTGGTACAAGCTGATCCATTATCTCCTTTACGAAAAAAAATTAGGTTGAAAAGTCTAATAGATTAAGAACTCTTGTTTGATGTACTTTCAGGAGCTAATGCATCACAGTGCCTAGTGCCTGATGCATTAGGGTGCTTGTTGGCATTGGCTTCTCCAAGCAATAGATACATTCTGAAGTACCAGAAATGAACCTAACTCATGGCAGATGCTTTTGTGAAAAAGCACCAATAGAAGAACAAGTAAGACAGAAGTAAATAATAGAAAAATAGCCTGAAGAAGTGGCATGGCTTTGGATAGAACCATCTTTTTATGCTCTTGTTATATATATAATAAGATTAAGAGATGAAGAATATAAAACAGCAATAAATAAGGAAATAAAGCAATGCATCATAGTGAATAAGTTACTTCAGTGAGTGTAGGGGTGCACCCACAAGAAAGACATTGAGGGGCTGGAAGATGTCCAGGAAAGGGCAGTTGAGCCAGGAAAGGGTCTGGAGCACAAATCCAGTGAGGAGCAGCTTACTCTTTAATGTTTATTGAGGCTCAAAAGCACTGAATGTCTTAGAGATAAACATAACATTTATTTCATATGTGTATTTCAGTGTGCATTTTTTTGAACACGTTTAGCTGAGTTAGAGAAGAGTCTTGCTGCATGAAAGTTTATTCAGCATAATCCCATTGAATATGTAAAACTGAGTATGATAGTTTACATATGATTTCTAGTTTGTTTTCTGTTTTGCCATATAATCTTTGTGGGAAACCAGTTAACACTGGTATGATAGCTACACTTCAGTCCTGAATCTGTACATGTGCGTCTGTTGACCTTCAAATTCAATGACTAACATTTATATTCTGTAGTATGTTTCAACTCTTTGCCATTTAGTTCTGTATTTAGCTTTATAAATAAAAAACACGACAGTTCAATCTAGGCTGAACATTTTTTAAGGTGTAAATGTCTCTATCTGCTGTATAATAAAGATAATTTTTTGGTGTCCTAAAATGTCTTCCTGACCGATACTTTGTGAATAATTTTCTATAATATTTATTTGTAGGTAGATACCAAACCATCTGATGAAGCTGCTCTGATTCTTCACAGAAAGGGATTTGATTGTAGATTTTCAAACAGAGACATTGGTCTGCTCTGTTCCACTACTCAGGGAAAGGTATGATCATTAATATGTTGGAATTTTTACATAAAATTTTAAAATAGATGTAGGATTTCTTTTGGATGGAAGGGTAAATATCATTTTGTTTAGAAAAAAGAAGAGTTCAAATCCAAACATTTCTAGTAATTTTGAATAAGCTAATTAAATTACATCGAAATATAGCAAACTAATACTGTGTCAAAATATCTAAATTGTTGTACAGTATTTATTCTATGATATTTCAAAATACTCAAAATATTTGGCATGAGAATTTCCATGATGGTTCCTGCATGGAGCTGCACAATTTTAAGGTATTTACTGCTTTTTCTAAATATTTTTCTCCTTTTGTTCTTTTTGTTGATTGTTTGTTTGATTTTCCCTACAGATAAAGGTGAATAAACTCTTTAACAAATTCAGAGTAGAAAGTCTTACACCCACATCTTTATCTTTGATGCATTCACCTCCAGATGCCAGAAATATAAGTGAAATAAATATGAGTTCTATGGAGATAAATACGTTCCGGATTCGGCTGGGATGAAATCCTGCTTTAATACTCAGATAAAGAAGAATCTGCAATTGTATCTCCTCTGAGTTTCATGTGCAATAAGAGGCACATTAATGTTATTCCAGCTTCTGGATACTGTGAGAAAAAGATGCATTCTATTTTTTCTTTTTTTTTGACCAACACAATGAAAAGCCATGTTGCAAGCAACTTTTCTTTTTTGTTCAGGATTTTTCTCCCCATAAAACAGCAACATAATTATCAGTTAGTACAACAAGTGAAGAAATTTCTATGGATATTAACCTCTCAACAGATTAAATCTCAGGTTAAATGCTAATTAATGATATTTCTGGTGTTTTAATTTTCATAAATAGGGGATTGGATTTTAAACAGCCTTCTTTTCCTGATTCTTGATGAATTGATGTGTGAGTAACTCAGTATAGAAAGTTGTGATGCAGCTTGGAAATAAAATGAAAGAAAATGTTCCTGTGTAGTAGCTAATGTCCAAATATTTGCAATCATTTATATAAATGAGAATAATCTCAATTTATTCCACAATTAATTTCAATTTATTCAACACAAAGGGGATTATTAATTGTGGTAAAATGAAAGCCTGCAGTACTTGTGATAAGTGATGGTAGATTTTAATACTTCTACTATTCACCTGAGTGATGTAAATAGAAAAACATGAATCTACAAAGTAATTTTGCAACGGAAATGTTTAATAAAACTCCCATTTTGTTACTTGACACACTGGGATATGTGCAATTATTCCATTACCATGATAAGAAATGTCCATAATTATCATGACAACAAGATTTTTTATAAAACTCATTTAGATACCGGTGTTCTCTGAAATGAGTTTTCTATTTCAAGATTACCATATCAAAATAAATGTGCCTTATTTTTTGATATGTCTTGTTACAATTTTGGTGTCTATGTTAATGTTTTTTGGGGAAAAGGTAGTTTATATGATACTTAAGCTGTGTATCTCCTATTTGACAATGCTGGCCACACTGATCTATGTATTCCTGCACCAAGTTTGTGCTATCTTATTCTGAACATTTTGACTATTTGAATGTATTAATATGATGTCATGATGTGAAACACTGACAAAAAAAGAATTACTGTGGAAGTTAAATTCAACTGCTTTCCAGAAAATTGAAACTTGATGCAGAGAGTTGATAGTAAGCAAGATGTAGTTTTCAAACCCATCAAAACATGTTCTTGCATGTCACAGACTGTGGTGACCTGTTAGTTCCAAGTCATGTGCCTATATTTTAAAAAACATTTTACAAACTTGCAACCTCACTTACATTGCCAGTGTTCATGTTATTGAAGAATGGAGACTTTGCTTTTTCCCATGTTAATTCATATTTAGTACTAAAGCCCTCCAAGTGTGATAAGTATTTCACTATGTAGAGCTGCTGCTCACAGTTAATATATATAAACATTCAGTTGAGTATGATCCCATTTTATAGTCTTCATTTATTTTCATAGCTTATTCTTCTGTCTGTCTCTTGCTTATGCTTTACTTTTCCATACCTTGTTGCTTATCCTTGATACTGATGCATGAAAAATCATCATAAGTGGTAAAAAGATGTGCTAGCTCTAATATTGCCTCCTGTATTTAATTTCATCATTGTTGTTCAACATTATATCAAATATCCAAGTCTATCAAATTATTTCATGTAGCTACAGGCTATCTAAAAAGAAAATTAAAGTCATACTTAGATTTTATGCATTGTCACAGGTTGGATCTCTGTTGAGATTGTGTAGATTATCTTAATTCAATTTACTGTGTGTTTTGTAATAATGGGAATGCTTTAGTAGGATCTGGTGCAAGTTACATCAACAATATAGGAACCACTAACCACAAATGGAAGAATCAGATAGATCCAATAAATGGATGTTTTCATGCAATAAACATGTACTGTAACTTTTCTTGGAAAGAGTATTTGAAAATGCTGGTTTTTGTTGGAACTCAAAGCTTAATATACTTGCCAGCAGAAATTTCTCATAACATTTATTTTGTTATTTCTTCAGAATTAAAATGTTTAAGAGACTTTTACGTGTTCTGTGCAAGACAACATTCAAATTACTATTTCAGTTTTGCTAGGCAGAAAAGGAAAATTTTGATGCAATAAAATTTTAAAGTATTTTGCCTCTTGGAATTGCTTTGAAAGATTCTTCATATACCATTGGTTCTTTAATTTTATCATCATCTGTACAATCATGATGCCTGAATCTTCCTTAACCAGCAGATGTAATCCTTGTTCCTCTATTTTGCTTTTTGTGTGTGTGTGTGCAGTAACAGTTTTCAATTCAAGATCGTTTCCTGAGATCCTTAACTAAATCAAAATTCCAGTCAAAGTCTCAAAAATAATTTTGTGTGAATTGGTTCAGAATGTTGCTGTCAATGAGGTTGTGTTTTTGTTGGCTTAGGTTTTCATTGGATTTTTTGTTTTGGTTTGGTTTGGGGTTTTTTGCACAAGTCTTTGAATTATTATGCTGTTTTTTGTGAATTGGCCATCTAATTAATTTTTTTTATTTTGGGGTTTTTTTCTGTTTTTATAGATGCTGGGTTTGTAGCTATTGGTTGGGAGAAACAAGCATCTTTACCTTGCCAGTATGATTTTAAATAAAATGCTGCATAAGAAATGGTTTAAAACATCATAGTTACTTTCCATATGAAAGTTGTACCTGTTCTGATTTTACAATTTGGGTTTTTTTTACATTCCTTTATCTTAATTTCCTTTAGTTTACCTGCTCGTATTGTCTGAAACAAACTGATTTCAGCTGAAGGTTTTTGATATTTTCTCTTGGAAGGTTTTATATCTCATGGGGATATGTAAAATAAGATCTCTAATAAAAGGTAATGTTATTGTGAGATGTGGTCAGCGTCATTAATGCTTTGGCTTTAACAACTTTTTAATTTATTTTAAAATGGAAGAAACAACAAACAACTTCTTTGTAAAGGTTCATATGTCAGTGTTGCTGGGAATGGCAGTTATCTATAGTGAGATCAAAGGTGCAGTTTATTTCACAGCTGCCAAAGAGAAGAGGATAGGTGCTAACTTCAGAGATGCAAACGTGATATTGCACAGTGTGGGAAGGAAAGGGCAGCTCTTTTGCAAAGGAATTCATGTACTGACTTCATACAGAATATTAGAAGATTTGGAATTCTAAATTATATTTTTTTTACTTTAATTAATGTTTATCTTTGAAGCATTTGGGAACAATGAAATGGAGGCTGTTCTTGTAAATTAACAAAGAAACCATTAGAACATAGCAAGTCAAAATAACAGTTCAATGGTAGTTAGGCTGAGTACTTTTTACAAATTATGTAATGCTAATATAATGTTCTGTAACTGTAAGTTGAACAGGCATAGATGTTTTGCAGGTTTGCTTTTCAAAGTGGTGGTGGAGCTTAAACATAATGATTTGCAAACACAATAAAGTATAAATTTCAGTCAGTGTCTGAGACTATTTGATGATTGTCTGGATAGTCTAAGCTATAAATATAAAAGCAAACATATACAGACACAAAATAAATCCTGTAATTTTAAAGCTGATGTTTCAAGATAAGGCCTGAAAGTGTGTAGTGTCTGACAGACAGCAATGCATAGGGGTCTAATTTAAAGCAGCCCTTCACCATTTTATGATCACCCTATTTTGAAATCAATTAACATCAGCATGGTCAGGTGGACAGAAAATACTCCACCAATTCCAGTAACCAACAAGGTATTCTTTTACTATATGAAATTATACTAACAATATTTGAGGTATGCCTGTGCATTGTCTTTTAAAGAAACGTGGAATCTCTCTATGCATCTTTACTGACAGTGACACTGTTGCTCAGATTTAGTGGATTATTTGATTTATGATGGGTTATATATATATCTGTGATAAAATATAAAACACAGATTCAGTTGTTGCCCCTTTTTATTTTAGGATAACTACACTGTCATAATATAACAAATTTCAAAAATCAGCCAAAAATATTAATTTTGTCTTCTAAAAGAGAAAACATATAAAAATAATATATTGCCTAGAATAAGATCAGGTCAGTTGATGATTATTCAGATTTTTGAGACAGTTCTGTTACTGACAAAAACTTTTTCTGCCACCAGTTTCTTTGTAAATTAAATTATTAAATCATGGATCTGTCAGTCTTTCAATATACATATTTGATGAACTAATTGATTTTTAAAGTCTATATTTCATCACCTAATCTTTGTTCACCAGAATTTCTGTGGAGTGTCAGTAGTGCATGATTTCAATTACTCCCCTTCCTTTAGGTAAATAATTTAATAGCATTGAGAGTAATAAGAAAATAATTAATTTTTAACAATCTATAATTTATATAAAATTGTGTTGTTTGGACTGTGCAGGTATGGAAACTTTTTATTATACATTTCACAGATTCAGGTTTTCAATATAACACACTCTTCCTGATATACAGTGCCTGTTAAGTGATGCCAGTCTACAGAAATCATTCATATTATGGATATCAGTAGACTGGAGACTTTGGTTACAGTTTCACCTCCACCTTTGCATCAGACACAGCCACGATCAGGAAAGCACACGTCTTTGCTCCTTTTCACACTCCAGCAGAGCTCTCCAGCTCTGCCCATTGCACAAGGCAGGGCTTTCTGGAGCTGGGCTCTGTGCAGTGTCAGCCAGAGTGTGGGATGTGGTAGATGCTTCAAGAATTACATGTTTTAAGTCTACATCAATGATCATGCAAATATTGTGCATGTCCTACTTGCTTGCCAGAACTGCCTCACATCACTGGCCTGCTTTGCAAAAATACATATTTGTTTCTGAAAATCCACTTGAACGAGCTTCAGTGCCATTCTCCCTTCTTTCTCTTGTCAATTTCATGATGTAACACACTCATAATTTCAGAACCTTTTGGTCATCCTGTAACCTATCTTCAGAAGTCCTGAGTATGTTTAGAATTAATGGTTAAGTGTCTTGCAGTTTAAAATATCTATTGAAGACAAAATAGATCTTAAGTAAGCTGTGCTGTCTGAATCTGTTTCAGTAGTGTAGAGACACACAGCTTTCCAAACACAAGGTGACCCTTTTATATAACACATTTTAATACCTGTGGCAGTGAAAAGATGCATTATCTGTGGTTTTGTTTTGAATGATTTAAAACAGTATTTTTTTTTACTAAGCTAAAATAAACAATACAAGTTCAATGGAAGTGACTCAGATTGACAGTAATGGTATCAAAAGATTAAATACAGCATCTACAAATGTTCTTAATGAAGCATGTCAAGGAAAGTCCTTCAAACAGATAAAGAGGTAAGGTTTGCATGGCAAAAGGGATTTGTTTTAACAATGATCAAATCAGTTTCATTGCTTTTTCTTGTACCTTAGTAAGTGAAATCTACTGACTTGGCTGGTAGACATGAGGAAGGATCTGTGAAAGCTCAAACATAACTGTAAGGCAAACTTACTCAAATGATTTTGACACAAGGATCCACAACATATTATTGAAACACACGAAAGTTGTGAATTTTCATTCATCAAATATTTGGGCTTTAAAAGATAAGTCAACATGATAATTACATTGTGTTGGGTTTTAAAATAGCTGATCAATGTGTAACTGCTGATAGGAAAGGTACCTTAATATTTGAATTTGTGGAAGTTAATTTTTTATAAAGATACACTCTGTGCAAAACTCATGATTTGTAACTCTTGGTAGCTTTCCAGAGAGAGCACGTGAGGTATATGTGAAATGGGAAACCTGTAATTTGCAAAGTTTTAGTTATGAAAGCTCCTGGAGATGCAGATCAGAAATGGATCTCTGTTAATTTTCTGAATATTTTTCGTAATTCTTACCCAGATGGTGAGATATTTTGGTTTTAATACATAATATATGAAACAGTGAATCAAGTATGTGCTAAGCAAGAAAGAAAAGTGTTCTTGATGCTGAAGAGCATTCCTTCTTGATGATGCTATACATTTAATAGGGGAGAAAAAAATCAGCTCTTCCAAGATAGGATTCAAGAGCATTCTTCTAAATCCAAGGAAAAAAATGTATGTTTCACTGATCTAGTGAGAGTTTGGTAGAGGCGTAAGTGTGACACAAGCACCATCTAAATAAGTATCAATAGCTAAAAAAATGAAGAGGCACTGAGATCTCATTCCACAGGGATTTGTCAAAATCTGTGTGGAATCTTACAGCAGTCATCATCATTTTCTCATGTTCCAATTGAAACATTAAAAGCACCAAGCAAGCCCCCATGTCACCACCCCCAACACACATCCAGACTCCAAGAATGCTGTGTCATCTTTGCCATGATTTAAAAAATTTGGCAGTATAATGTCTATGGAATTCCAGTTCGATTTTTCTGTTGCAAACTGTGATCAAAATACAAGTTTTATTGAGCCTTCCAGTCACAGTGTTTTCACAGTGGCACTGCCTAAAGCATTATATGCCCAAAGCCTTGTGACTGTGGTGACAGGTGCATTTTGGATATGTAGGTCACTGAGGAACAGATTTGAAAACGTGCTGGCTGTGTTGAGATGAGAGGTGTGGAACTGTGGGTGGTCCGGGTGTGAGTTTACAGTTCCTCTAAAAGTGAGAGCACTCACTAATTTAATGCTGCCTTATATATGGATCAAGTTGAAAACTGAGATTAAAAGAATTCTTAGCAATTGTCATTGATACATACTAAGTTGGCACCAGTGTTTGGTTTAATTTTGTGTTCTACACTTGGCTTTGAAGTAGGTACTGGTAAATTGAAACTAATCCAAAGGGAAAACAATTTTGTGGTAGTGACAGAGCTATGATAGAATAAAGGTATTTTTCTTGTCTTCAAACATTGTTTGAAGGCTCTTACTTATTTGCTGAAATGTGTTATCTTGGTACAAGTGCAGTCTGAATAAGAATCAATAAAATTTTATTGACCTGTGAAAACACATGGTTGTCAGTGTGATCAAAGGAGAAGAAATATGACTAATATTTTAAAAACTAATGTATTATAGCCATGCAATCAACAAAGAGAAATTTCCATGGACAGAAAGAGAAGCAAACAGCCTTAGAACACAATTTCCCAGACAGCCATAAATGAAAGGAGTTCTGCTGGACTTTGCTTCGCACATCATCTGCTTATGGATTTGCAAGTATTCCAGAAGAAACACCAATGTATATTCTAGTGGTCAAGGCTGGAAAAGTTACAGTGGCTGTGCATATGTTCATCTACATATTTTTTCTTTTACACTGGACATAGGTTTAGGGACAAGAAACTTATTTTAAAAATTTATTGAGAGAATCAAGTATATAGTAATTTTCCCTACTATGTGTTTTGCTGCCAGTGTGGGAGAAAGTCTGGAGTACTGCAGAATTTTTTGGTTCAATCTAATGGACAACTAAACACTTTCTAATCAGCAAATCTGAAATTCTGCTGTATTCATTTTGAATTCAGTCGTAGTTGAATAACTTTGGAAAACAACAACACATTTCCTGTGAAAAAGAATTGCTTTGCTCTGGGAGATCTATGTCTGTGCTCTAATGATTAGAAGAAATATAAATATTTGAATTTCTACTGATGCCTTGCACTCAAAGACAGTAGATTTTTTTAAAGAAAAGAGACAATTAAGTGGATTTATGGAATTGGGAAATCAACAGGAAGGTATCTACTCTAGAAATACTGTTCACTTTCAAATTAATGATAAATTGTTCCTGATCACAGAGAAAATGCTTGAATATCAAAAGTATTTGACAGGGGAGAAAAACAGTGGATGATGATCAGAGCATGGCTTCACTGCTCATTACAGGCAGAGGAATCTTTTAAGATCATTTTGTTATTTTAAATTGTTGGATATTCTACAGTTCTAGAAACTTCAGTCAAGCTAAGACAGAATAAAACTGTGGAAAAGGGAAATTTGGCAGTGGAAAATGTGCAAGTACTGGGACTGAGCATCTAGCCAAGACTAGATCACTGGGAGAACAGCAAAGTACATTGGTGTCAACCTCTCTGAGCTGGAATTGTATAAAATGACTGAAACTTAACAAGAATAAAAAAAAGTTTATAGTGAATACACATTTTCACCTCTATTACAGACCAAGAGAGAAATGTGAACCTACAGTTCCTTAGCATGCTGAAATATTTAGAATCCAAAAATTGATACCATTTGAAGCAACATTCATACTTCTACCAATATGGAGAGGATGGTGGGGATGGGCAGGGTGGCTCTGCAAGGTACTCATATAAAATGAGATCAGTTTACAGCATCTGCTTGCCTATAAACAGCCAGTATCGCCCTGGCTGACGAACAGCAACATTTCTCATAGCTGAGGAGCAGCAGACAACCCTAAAAAACTCCTGTTTGGAGAACTTGGAAAGCACGAGTGGATTTCTGTCACTAGTATGGTGTGTGGTCTCGCCAAGACAAGCTGATAATAGTTCCAGGATGAGAACTTTGACCTCTGGAAAGTCAAATGGAGAAGCCCCTAACAAAAAGAAGTTATTTGATCTGTTTCACTCCAAGAATGGCAACTGATACAAGCTGCTATCTGAAAATGGGAGACAAAATACCTTAATGTTCTCTCCCAGGTAACAAAACAATGTCTAAACTGAATGTAGATCTCAGCAGTTTATCTAAATGTTTGCAATTTAAGTCTGATTAAAGATTATTTTAACACGAGGGTCATGCTACTGAAAGCCAAAACTTTGTAACTGTAAATTCAAATAGAAAAGAGAGAAAAGAGATTTAAAAACCCCAACAAAACAATCTTCATCAGTTTTACTTTGAATGATGTCTTGGATTAGTAGCAAAAAGCTATAAAAACCAAAAGCAGCTTGGTTTAGTCTCCATCAGATGTTTGAACACTTCATCTTGATTGAAATAATAAATTTCTTAATTCCATCATATTCTCATGTACAAATTTATTTAGATACATATTTTTAAGTCACTGGAATTTTGAAAATTAGAACTGAGACTTTGGTCATGTCTCTCTCTTATATAAAACACATAAAACAGAAGGTACATAAAGGTACATAAAACAGAAGATGTGTTTGGATGTGTTCGTGGCAGATTTTGTCAAAAAAACTGAGGAATTAAAAGCATTCAGTAATCTCATGCAAGAGAGTACTCAATGGCAGCAACCATGCAGACCAGTGTGGAAAGGGAAACAGTAGACACATGTTTTTCTGCACTCAAGGAGAGCAAATAAATCTTCAGAGTGACTCAGAAAATTCTGTTTTTAGGTGCACTGAAACACTCCCTGCATGGCCCTTCTAAGGTGCTTATATGGAGATTAATCATTAGGAGCTCAGCTTTATTACTGGAATATGATCTCACATCAAGAGATCAAATAGATTTTACATAGCAGTCTTGGAGCCAAAAGGGTGTTCAACAAAAAATAATTTCAATTTAAAAAATGTGCGACGGGATATAGACAAATTCAAGGAGATGTATTTTGGAAGGTTGTGTTTTAACAATTTAGTGCCAATAAGAGCTGTAAGACCAATGCTAGAAGATAGTCGGAATGCTGGAATTCCAATACATTTGTTTACTCATGATGTTTCCCCAGGTGTACAAGTAAGGACAACATTAATGTGGCTTGCAAATATTAATTTTTGTACAAGACCACTGGATCTGTGCTCTTCTGAAAGCCTTTTCAATGTATGTAATCCTCTTTTTAAATAACAAAGGGAAAAAACACAGTTACAAATCATGTACCTTTTCGTTTTAGTTAATGCAGCGTTCTTATTTCAATTATGTTTGCATACTATAGGGTGCAAGGCAATATATTTTTTGTTTATATTTTAAATTTCAGGAAATAATTTTGTTTCGGATAGACTCTCTGGAAAATACAATATTTTCTTAACATAAAATTATTATGAGATAACTGCTCATAAATTTAAAATATTGATTTTTATACAATACTTCCACACCATTTCACATTTATGAAAATTATAAGATCTTTAGATTAATTAGTGCACAAATCAGTTTAAATATTTTTTCCTTGAAATGCACATGAATTAATCTATAATTCAAAAGCAGAATCAAGGAATATTACACTTTCAGTCTGAGCTTATGTATCTTTATCCATGTACTAGACTATGGGCAACTGGAGCATCCACATCTGATTCCTGTTGCCATGACAATGGCTTTAGTCCCTGTTTTGTGCATGGAAGAGCTTGCTTTCTTTCTCCAAGCTTGAAGCTCAGCTTGCTTCAAATTCCTTACATGAGGAAAGATAAGATGAGATAAGGCTAATACGAAACCAACAACAAACAAGGTAAGAAAACGTGTAAGTATGTCTTCAAATTGAGGGAAAGTTACAAATGCAAAAATTTCTCTAAGCAAAGGCCTACACTTGGCCAAGATTGTCTAACTATACATCTCTGCTTTTGTAAGAAAATTAATACAGTTCAGAAGAGGATGTATGAATTTTGATACAATATTCACCACCATTTTGGACATAATTAAGTTTGTGTCTTAAGCCAGCATGTCAAAATATAATATCACTTACATTCCTGAAGTTCTAAATTCAGTGTCTTGTCATTTCAGACAAGAGAGAAAGATTTGCTATTCCAGCCAGTTTTCTCCACTGTACACTATTTAAATATTTGTGTTCACCTCCACAAGCAATCTTCTAGAGCATCATCACTGCATCAGATAAAAACACATCGACAATTTTTTCCAGGCTGTTTACTCCAAGGTTGTAAATACAGTTGCGAGTTTAGGAGAGAAAGTGTCACCATTTCTTCTTCATTGTCCTAAGAGTTTTTCATTTCAGAGTCCTCTACCTTTTAGCAAATGGTGTAGCATTTTACTGGCAGAAGTCTTTGAGTCTTGTCAATAGTAGCACTCAGTACAAGTAACACCATTACTGACCTTTCAACAGCAAATAATGGGAATTCTTGCACCTGTGGACCACATCCACATCTTGTCTTCTACCAATTTTTCTACTAGTAAGCGAAGACTGCTATCCAACTTTTTATTACCAGTTGCTAAAATTTTCATTGTGAGGTTATAAGCGAGGTAATAGACACAGATCACAAAATATGAGGTTGAGACTTCTAGTGCTCTAGGCACCAACTTTGTTGAGTTACCCTAAATGAACAAAGCATCTAATAGTTACTAAAAGGTTATTTATTGCAGAAGCACATCAGTTTTAAAAGGCAAGCAGGAAAGCAATGACAAAAGCAATGGCAAAAGCACTTTCTTCAACACAAACTTTTATATAGGATTTTATTTAACAAGCTAAGACACAAACTCGGACTACTACTTCTTAACTTATTAGAATTTTAGTTTCTTAGCATGTTAGGTTACATATAGACTATACATACAACTTATCTTGTTCCATTTGAAGAATGTAATCAATATTCTTACTATAGCTCTACTATGTCTAAGTACTGTTTCAGGCCATGGTTTTGGAGCTTCTACTGAAAACATTACCATGTTTTTCAACCTTCACTATAACTCACACTTCTACTTTGGCATTGAACCTTTCACTTACTAAAAGCACTAGAGCTCATACTAAAGCTTACTGAATTACTTACTTATCTTAAAACTTAAACTTACATCTCTGCTTTATATGTGAGTGGCTTAATATACTTCAGTCCATCCACAGGCTCTAACTCAATCCCTGCACTCTGATTTCTCTCTGAAGAATTCAGAGACCCTCAACTTACTGACTCCAACATTTCATAAGGAAGTTTTAGAAGTTAAATAACCTCTGTAAAAAAATTCCATATACTTCAGGTATAAATCATCCTAGAACTTGTTTGAGAGTTTAATAATCAGTCCTTACAGCAATCACCATGAGACACTGGATTCACAGAGAGGGTATGTATTGTAAAAACAATGCAATTAACCTTCTGTTCACTTCCAACAGAAACAGAAGAATCTGGCTTCCAAATCACTTTTATATTGCTTTGTCTGATTGCCAAGAAAGGAAAATGTAGCTAACACCTATAACTTCCCACAATAAAGCCAGAAAGGCCCTGTGCATTATGACCAATGCCACTTGCATTACCTGCATTATAATGAGTCAGTTCTAGTTCAAAGAAATTTCGGAGCATTTGGCACATTCATGCAGTGTCCTGCAAACCATTCTCTCACTTCCTAGGTGGAAAAATGGTGTGTTGGGATGTCTAGTTATAATTTTCTCTCCAAAATTATGTCTGATATAATCCATTACAAACTGGAATGGAACATGTTGCCCTTCAAAGAAATGAGAGGCTGACATAATTTCTCTTTAAGTTTTTCTAAACTTGGCCCTAAATTTAAGTTTGTTGTCTCTGACACATTCCAACCCTTGAAGATGATGCAGCCTCTATTGCTGTCTTTTCAAGCTGTGTAAAACTTGTGTAGTGACATTGACAGCTCTGCTGGAGGTTGCACTGTGGGGTTGGGTCATTATGGAAGTGGTCTGGGGAGAATATGTCTGTTTTTCCTTACCCAAAGAGTGCATGCTCTGTGGTTTGGGGTTTCTTGTGAGAAGCCTCAGGTCACTTTCCAGAGGGGTCCTTCAGTTAGATATCAGCAGTAGTAAGGATAAATCGTAAGTATTCACCTATTTCAACCAATTCTTTGTGACTTTAGGTTCTCTAGCTGCAGACTGACAAGACTCTCTGAACTGCTCTTGAAACAGAAATGTGGTATTTAATTTCCTCTCAAGATACCTGATGGAATTTCCCAGGATTCATGAGTGGACACTCTTAAATTTAAGGGCTGTAGGGAAAACTAAACTGTAGAACCCTACAACTCAGTTTGGCCGTCTCACAAACTTAATTCTCACTATTCATTCTGCACTTCTGTGTGCTTTACAGTAAGTCTAACTCTGCTTTTGAATTAGACTAATTCTTACTTTTTGAATACCAAAGGAAATCACACTATAAAACAGATTTAGTGTTTTCCAAGGGAATAATTTTTAGCAAGAAACAATATCTTTATGTTATACATCAGATGCAGAATGTATTTTTAGATTTTATGAAGAACATTTTTTTATGCAAGTACTAATAATTATCTAATAAAAATTCTTAGACAGTTATCAATTTACATTAATAAAAGCAACAGAAATGAGAGGAAGTCAGTTTCCAGTGGGCCATTAATGTTAGGAGAAAGGGTGCTTGTGAATTTTGGGGCTCCTCTTCTATACACTAATAAATAACCACACCTATTCCAGTATTCAAAGTTCTAGCATCTGTGTCTGCCTCTCTGGTGCCAGAAAGCACGAGAACTTTGAAAGCACTGATGATTTTGCATATTCAATTGACTCCTCCCTTACTTGGAATGTCCTACTTTCCAAAACAGAGTAACTTTTGGCTTTGTAGAACCAGATGTATACTGATATCTACTGTAAACCTTGGTTTATTATTTTTCTTACTGTCTTTGTAAATAATATTCATTAATATTAAGCTGTTATACAGTGAAGCATAAATTTTTTTGTCAGTCCAAGTTAGAATATTGCCTGTTGTAGATGACAAAACTCATCTGTTCCTTAGCACAGAATACACAGGATTTTTTTAGGGTTGCAGGGAAGAGGGGGTAATATAACAAACAAATGTGCACATTTAGCACAACTCTGGCTCTAATGGCTGGGCCAGAGATCCAAATTTGCAAATTTTCCTACTTCTAGATGAATATACAAAAGATATATTTGCTTCATGAATATTTCCCTGCAAATTAAGTTGCAAAATATTTAAAATTTAAAAATGTTAATAATATCTGGATGTCCCCATTTCATTTTGCCTTGCGGCTGTTGAAAACAATGAAGTACAAAAATTACATGGGCAAGGCTAGAAATTACAGCCAGTTTTATAGCTCTCGGAAAGTTTTTTAATTCAATACTGATACTTTATTGAAAACTGTGTTCTATGACAACTTATGCTGGCCAGTATGATGATGATGGTGGAATAGAATAAGTAGGATATATATTAGAAAATTAATGTAAGTCAAAATACATTTATATGTGTATTATATTTCTGTGTATTTACAAGACTCTTCTCTTCAGCAGCCCAAATATCCCTTTGCTATCATCTATATTTACAATAATTTTAGCTGATGTGACATGGATTGCTGAGATTTTCACTTGTTTATCAGCTATCCAATTTAAGTGGAATGTTCTTAAATGAGTCTGAGACAATGACAGAATCTCGTGATGGTATATTAAGATATATATAATGGTTAATTCTTATTTGCCTTCTACTCGACTGGTGAGTAGGGTTTTCCTACGGGTAAAAGTGACAAAATATGACTAAACACTTGTGCCAAAGGCGTTTCACTCAGAAGGACCCAGTGCCCAACACTTACTTTTGTTGTTAGATCTGATAGTCTGCTTGAGCTGGTGGTGAAAAATTATTGTCTAACACACTAAAATGTGGATGACTTCTGCAAGAGCTTTCTCTGAGCTGTTACTGAACACAGCTGACCCTGACTTGCTGGGGACATGATTAACACCCAAGAGTGAGTTGCTTTATATCAGCCTGGGATCATTTGCCTAGATGTCTGGTCTACTTTTTTTTATCTCCAGAGAATGCATAAATAAAAATTGTCACCTGACATCCTTTAGTTCTCGTTAGGTATTTGTTTGAAACTCATTCTATCATCTGTACTATAAATTGCCATACATTTTTTGCTTTATTCAGGTTTTCCTAACTTTTAAATGCTATTTCTTAGGGTTTTTTCCCTCCATGGTTTTATACTAAACACCAGCCTTTTTGCGTTGCTTTGTGATGTGGCCAGAAATGTGTATTCTATCACCATCTGTTGAAGCTGGGTGGGGCAGTGATCCTTATCTCCTGGCACGTATTATCTGCTAATGGGCCATCTTGAACACCATGTGGGGCAATCATCTTTATCTTTTCCATAACCCATCCTCCCTCCAGGAAGATATCGTCTGATAATGGGCCATTAAGTCCCACTGTATGACTGATAAAATTACATCATCCCATTGGGAGATGCTCCAGCCAGGGGGAGGAGCCAAGCCTTTCCTACCTAGATAAAAACTGAGTTTTGAACAGCAAGGTACCTTCTTTCCACTGGATTCCAGGGGAAAAACAGACCTTTCCACATTATCTCTGGACCTTCAGAGGAAAACTGCACCCTTCTACAGGAGCACTGCTTCAACTGAACCACATCTGCCACTGCAGGGGGACTGCAGCCACCATTTAATGGGACTGCTACCAACACCCTGACTGACAGGGTGTCAGGTTGTATTCTGACTCTGTCAGAGTTTTTGGGATTGTTCTTCATAATACTGTATTTCTATTTTAATTTTACTAGTAAAGAACTGTTATTCCTAATTCCCTTATCTTTGCCTGAGAGCCCCTTAATTTCAAAATTATAATAATTTGGAGAAAGGGGGTTTACATTCTCCATTTTAAAGAGAAGCTTCTGCCTTTATTGGCAGACACCTGTCCCTCAAACCAGGACACTGTTTTAATAGATCAAATCAACAATAGGATCAAGCTATTGAAGATTGGTTTGCATCAAAAAATGCATGTCTTTTTGCCACAAAAAATCACCCAATATCAATTTCTGGGAGCTCTACCTAGGAGTTTTTGGGATTTTCCCTGATATGAATATCACCAGAGATGACCATTCAAAGCAAGAAAAGAAAAAGAATGGTTGCTCTCTCCTTAGATATGTTAAAATATGTACATTCATAACTTACCTTTCTGTCTTTCTTCCTCAGAATTCCAACACCAGATTCTTGGACTGAAATGAAGTGATTTGGAAATGTACTCATTTAAAGCCCTGTATACATTGGAAATTAGAGCAGGAAGCTTAGATTCTGCAGGATGGGGGTGTAAAATTCTCTGCTCAACAGTATCTGCACACTTGTGCCCACAGCACAATTGTATGTAAATGGATACAAATACAAGGTTTGGGTTACTTTAACAGCAAGGACAAAGAACATAGACTGTTTTATATATATCTGTACTCCTATTCCCTGGAGTCTTACCATCTTCAGATCCTCCAAGAGGTGTCTGTCCATTTGTCCAGTCTGTTACAAGAGTTTCAACAGCAGTAAATTTCTCATTTAGAAAATGAAAATAATTACAGCAGTATTTATCTTCTATTTTACCATTCCCTTTGTCCTTTCATAAGATTTTCTCTTAACTGTTTATTTCTAGTGAGATGGGAAGAAGTTATTTTTATTTCTTTTTCTTTTTTCCCTGTTTCTTTCAACCTCTGTGTCTATTTATCATTTGACAATATCTGTATGTTCAAAAGAAAAGACCTTTGTACCAAATTAATCATATTCAGAAATTATTACAGAGCAGTTCTATTTCTGTTCGATTCATGACTGGTTATTTCTGAGTTCATCCTTTTAGAGTCATAAATAAGCAATAGCACTTGTCTATGATTGATCTATAACCTAGCAAAACATATCTGCTAATGTTTTTTTAGGTATCTAGCTAGCAATTAGTCTTAGGAAAAGATCTGAAAGAAGAGAAAGGGTAATACCTTATTTATCATATGAAACATTCATTAGTTTTCCCGAAGGCTTCTTGCATAATTCATATCAATATTTGAATCACCTGACCAACAGAGAGACTGCAAAGCTAATGGTTCTTATGATGGTGCACTTCCTTCCTTGTATGCAGATTAAAATTTGATGGAATAGATCTCTACTGATTGTAATTTGTTTGAAAGATCTTTTCAGCTAGCTTTTCTGGTATAAGAAGTTCTCTGGGTTGTCTTGGAAAGGAGAACACCTTTACCTAATTTTTCTGATTTGGTGTTATTCCTGTGGTATCAAATCCTCCTTCTTTGAATGCTCTTGGTTTTCAGTAATTTCAGGCCTGCATGAAGATCAAAATCCTATTGATATTTCTATATTCTTTGGACATTATTTTGACTAGAGTTTATTGTGTGAAATAATTCTGGCATTTTCTGTAACACTTTTTCCAGACTTCAATTAATATCTCAACAATATTAGTAGACTTGATGATTCAGTATCTTCCCTAAAACACATAATCTCTATTGACATGGAAATGCCTCTCTTCAGAAATGTCTTTAATTCTGGACATGTATATCTACTGAAGCTTTTTCTGTAATTTTTATGGATTTATATTATTTTGGCACCACATACTTTTCAGGCTTAGGTGTTGTGATACATATATAAGAGACAATATAAATGGACTGGAAAATTAATTTCAGAATATGGAAACTTACATATGCAAATAAAATTATGGGCTATAAAATAGCTATTGCTGAAAAATACTGTGCTTGTTTCCAAAAATTCCAGATTCAGTGTTCAGTGACAGATAAGAAGAAAATCACTTTATTCTTAGAAGGAGAGATGAGGAAAAAAAGTCAAACTACACCAAATAGACTCCAAAATACTCATAAGAATTTGCACAAATCAACATTATATCTCTGTATTGGATGTTGTCAGTAGTTCTAATTATTTCATCTTTCAAATATTTTAGTACAACTAGAAAAAGTAAGGGTACAGAATAGGGAAGATTAGAATGGCTTCCTTATGTTAAAAAGAAGAGCCTGAGCAAAGCCACATTTCTGGAAATCCCTAAGCTTTATGTTTTTGGAAGACAGGAGAGTAAAGCTGGGTAAGGATTATTTAATAGTGGTCCTGTACTAGTATTCTTGTTAAAAAAAATTTCTGGGTCACTGTTTTTTATACCAAATAGAGTCCAAATTTGACCAATCTGATCAATTATTCTGCAAAGTTGTTTATGTAAAATGTAAATAATTTAATTCTTTCCCCAGAGCACTGCCTGATTACTCTTATCAATAGCATCCATTTATGCAGAATTTTGCAGAATAATTCACAGGCAAGAATCTACTGAAAAGGAGGTTGTAAGAAAATAGGCACAGTTCAGATATATAGATTTATATATCTGGATATATATATAAATGGATATATATATATAAAATTTGTAAGTAAGCAGAAGAGAAATGTTGTAGTGTAACCACATGTGTATCATGTCAGCCAATCTCACCCAGCTGCCCACTAAATTTTGGAATAAGTACAAACGATAGTTTGCAGAACAGAGATGTTGCACTGTACTCCTGAATCTTTGCTGTAAAGAAAATGAAATATACACAAAAATGTGTGGGGGAGAAAAAATGTGGTTATTTTTAATGCCCAAAAGAAGGAATGACTGTTTTCTTCCCCATTCTGCTTCTGACTATTAATAATTTTAAACTTGGAAATATGAAAACTATCATCTGAAAAAATAGCCAAATAACAAATATGTTTTTCTTGTATCCTTGGAGATCCCCTTAAGTCTTACTGGCTAGCTTAATTTATTTAACTTTTGGCAACAGTGGCAATTTAGACTAACACATGATTTCTTTCTTTGTCTTGATGTGGACATCTTTCCTCAGCCCGTCTGTAGGTCATAAACCAGGGATCCCACACTCTTTAAACCCATGTGTCCTGGATCCATACAAGTTCCCAGTCCTTGGCTGGTGTGTCTGGCATATATATAACCAGAAATAATTAAGCAACTGAGCTTATTCACAAGATACAGACACTTGGTCATGTCAAGATGAGGACAGCAAGTGCCCCTTGGAAAAGCTAATATCGGGGCAGAGGGTGCAGCCTTCCCAGGATATTCACTCAGCCTTCCCAAAACAGGCATCAGGTTTGTGTCCTTCTCTCTTTCCACATGCCTGGGAAGAGCAGTGGTATAGAGTGGGACAAAAGCCAAGCTGTTTTGGCAGTAGCAGATTATCTTGCAATGAAAAACATCCATATGGCCTTTTATATATTTTAGTTGGAATGTAGCCATGACCTGATAAAACATGGAATACATGGCACTGGCACATTGCAGCAGCAGACTCCTGCTCTGTTTGTCAGGGTCATGGATGAAAATATTTAAATACCAGCAGTTCTAAAACCAGTATTTGAACAATTCCCTAACTGCCTTTCTCCAGAACACTTGCTCTTCTTTCATCAGAGCTCCTTGCCATCTCCCTTTCAGGCAGTTCTTCAATGATTTCTTTCAAGTTCATATATTAATTCCCAGTGCTCACTAATATTGTGTACTTTCAGGCTGTTTAATTTAATATATTATAGATGTTTATACACTGATATTTATTTTTTTGTCCCCAAATGATGAGAAAATCTTCTTTATGGTATGTTAAGCCACAAGACTGCTATGCTGCTTGAGCATGCATGTCAAGGGATTTAACTAAACTTAATATAACCCACTGGTAATTCCTGAAAATATTCACTAGTAAAAGAAGGAAGCCAAAGAAGGAAGAGAGAAAAAAAGCCACTCATCTGTTCTTCAAATGAGAGGAAATTCCCAAAATATAGTTCATTCTAATTAATGAAATTACCTACTTGCCACAAAGTAGTCAGAGGATTAGGATATTAAAAGCGCAGTGCTTAGAACACTTGAATAATTTTGTCGGTAAATTTGAGTGAATAGAATTTAATCTCTTCCATCCTCCTGCTGACACATGAACTGCAGTTTTTAGGGGTACAAAACAAAGCTGGCATGGGAGAGAGAGGCTGATTCCCTCTCCACCTCATCAAGTGAAACAAATCCATGGCGTTGGCAATTAAAAAAAAAATGCTAGAAGTGGCTGAAGTTCTCCTGGTAGGCTTGGAGGGATTTGGATAGGACACATTTGGGGGGGAAAATCCTTTCAAAATTGATACAATAGCTTGAATTTATGGTATTTCTTATTCACTGTCTTAGTAGCTGTGTTACAGCTCTACATATGGTCAGTAATCTATATTCATCTGTAGAGAATCTGCAGCCCCTGTGTATCTGATTTCATAATAAGGACTTGCTACTGTTTATTTGAGTACTTTCATATTTATACCTTCTTTTTGCTTTACACCTCCAGCATACTAAATATGACTTCTGTGTTTGGTAAACCTTTTACTAAAGATTTGTTGAAAGTCAGTGAAAGTCAAATACAAAAGCTGCAACTTTATTCTGAATGACTCTATCATTCCCATCCATGCTTTATAGAGCAAAATTCCCTTAGAAAAACGTACATCTTGAACTAGGACACTAACAAAGGGTGATTTCATCAGGTATTCCCAAAAGGCCTCTAGGTGAAGTTCAGACACATTTCAAGTAATTACATGGCACAGACTCTGTGCTACTTGGCTACTCCTGTAGCAAATAAACAGATCACAGACCTTTACATCTATTCTTTCTGTGTGCCTTCTACAGAAAAATAATCTTTTGTTGCTGGTTTCCTATCCCTTCTTGCCAGAAGCTTAGACTTTCCAGCCTAAGTAATATGTTTTAACCTACTTTAATGCAGCACATGGGAACATAATTCCTATAGCTAGGAGGAAAAGATCTTATATGGATGGAGATATTTGGAGTTTTCTATTCACAGGAAACAGAGTAGAAGTCTTCATGCTTATAAATTAAACTGACTTTTATGTTCTTCTGAGGAGAAGGTGTCATAAGGGTTTTGAAAATATCACCATTTGATAAATTTGCAATATAAGAACAAAAATTAACTTCAATTTTCCCATTAGGAAGAGAAGAACAAGTTCAAGACTGGTTATACATTAAACAATGAATTAATGGAGACTATTTGAAGAAGGGAAGACCTTGTAAAGGGAAGTCACACAGCAAAGGAGAGAAATTAGTTTTCATGTTAATGTTCTTGTTAGATATCATTCAAATATTTGTCAATCATTTAATAAAGTACTCATTTAATAAAGTGAGACTCAGTCTGAAACTCATGGAATAATGAATGGCTTTAGGCAAAACACTAAAAATGAAAAAATATCTCTCTCTGTGCACATATGTATAAACACATAGAGATGTAGTTATAAACAAAACCATGCCAGAACCATCTCAGCTTTGGCTGGTAATTGTGCAGTTTTTGCTGAAAATAGTGCCTTGAAAACTAGGGGATTCTTCTATGCATAGATGGAATTCTTCAAATTAGAGTGCAAGTTATTGGCAAAATCTAAACTGAACATTTTGTAGGAGGAATATGTAGGAGGCTGGTTGCATCTTGACTTACATAAGGAGTGATAATTTTTTATTAAGAACTATTTCTTCTAAGGCATGAACAGAAAATCAATTTAAGTTCTTCTCCAATTCACACAAACTGATTTTAAAATCAGAATCCTAACTTTTTAAAATTTAGCAATATTTTTTTGTGCAAGAAGGTAAAAAAATACTTTTAAAGCAGACATACTTTACATTAAATAATATGCTTGAAGAAAAAAATAGATTCTCACAGAGAAATTTGCTGAAACAAAAATGTAGATACTTCTAATGGACATTTTATAAGATCAGATCTATTGCCCGATAGTGAGTCAGTGGCTCTCTCTGTCACAAAATACATGTGATTAAAAAAAAATTGTGGTATACCAAATCAGATTTCACTGATTTCAACTTGACATTTAAGTGATAATTTGGAATTTACAGACAAACCTGTCTTAGAGATTATAAAGGATATAATATCCCCTGGATCTTCGTTAATGAAATTACTCACTCTAGAGAAGAAATGAACCTTCTTTCTTATTTCCACAAGTCTTTGAAATACAGAAATACAGTCAAAAAAGTTCTTGAGGAAGAATACATCTTTATGCTGATTCAGTAATCTAGATATCATATAATTATTTTCCTGCCCACCAAGCTTCCAGTCTGGAAAGAAGCAGGCAATTTATATTTATTTTCATTTAATCATCATTGTTTAATGTAGCTGTTTTTAAAAAGCTATTAGTTTTCATTTTGTGTCCAAAACCAATTTACAAGAGACCAAAGAGACCATCCTCTGCAGAGAAATATGTTGGGCACATTGTCTCCTTATGAATGAACTGATGGGGATTGCTGATGTGATATGTTTCTATTCTGCACCCAGAAGGGAAGAATCCAGGAAAATTTCTGAACCTTTTAGTGCACAGCACTGAAAGAGGTGTAGCACCAGCTGATATTCCTGCCTGAAGATGGTAGCTTGCTCTTCCCTACACACTTAAAGAGTTTCTACAGCAGCAAGGGGACTGCCTGCATCCACACTTGGGTGGTTTGAGTGCAGAAATTTTCATCCTGGTTTCAGACATAAAGATTAGCCCACAGGATAAAGTGCTAGAAACACTGGGCAGCTGCTGAATCCCACAGGCCATGAAATGGAGCCATGCAAATGTACCTAATTTAGAAAGACAGAGCTCTTACAACTGCTCAGGAGGATACTGGAGCCAGGACAAAGCTCATCTTGTACATAAATTTTGTAAGAAACTTAATGACATCATTTTGTAGGAGTTTGTGAGGCTTGTGTAAAATGCACAAAATTGTAAATACACAACAACACCCCAGCCAAATTATCCATAAAACTTGAAAGGAGGTAGATCACTAAATGATTTTAAATTGCACTGATATACCAAAGAGTGGGCTGCCAGAGGTGGCACTGATTAATGATAATGACAAAAACAGGCCTGGGCATCTCACACCTAACTCCATAAAGCAAAGCTTTACAAAGGACAAGGATCTCCCCAGGAGAAGAAAGCCTAGGAGTAACAGGGAGTACAGCTGTTGCCATTGGTAATACTTTTGCTTCAGCAAATATCCCTGGGAGTAATATTCCTTGTGAGAAGTGTCCCTAATCTACCTGCTCTGCACAGTGGTCTGAGAATGCCACTCTAGGCTGTGAACACTAAATGAAAGCCTTGCCACAAAACAAAAGAAGCTGAAGAAGTTACTTGAGGAAGCAGCAGTTGTCAGGATCAAGACAGGAAGAACAGTTTCACTTATCTACTGATGATTCCAAAGGGAGTATTAATAGCATCCTGTTTTCATCAGTATGTAAACTGCTGATTAAAACTGCAGGCCATTTGTCTGTGTATGTGGCAAGCAGCAGAAGTGAGGCATATTCATTGCAGAGGAAATCACTAAATACATAAGGCTTTCAGTCTATATGGGAAGCAAGCATTACCCAAAATGGAACAAATATTTCAAATTATTTTTGCCACAGAGGTCTTGGAGACTGGCACACTTACCCTTCTCTATTTACTCCCCTAGAGAAAATGCAAAGGGCTTGTTGTTGTCAACTTTTATGTCTTTCCAGGCTGACAAGGATTCTTGAAATAAATGAGTACAAAAACATTAAATATGTAAGTGGTTCCAAACTACTTCATTGGAAGCTTATTTCCATCTCTGGAAATTCTTCCTAGTCCATGGTATATCATTTACAGTAAATATTATAATTTAAAATATCAAAAAGGATGCAAGAACACTTGGGAGGAGATGGATCCTTGGAAATATGAGTCATATAATGGAGAAAAGTCCAAATACAATACGGGATAACTTCTTTAGTAGAAATAAAAAAACCCATAATGTTAGTCTCACAGACTTCACATTGTATTGAGAAATCAACCTGCATAGTAAAACAAATATAAATTTATTTAGATTTATTGTTCCACATTTCTGTGAGAAAAAATTCCCTTGTCCATACCAGTAAATGTGAGAAGGTGGAGCAAAACATGCTGTCTACGGAACTCATCCCAGCAAAGACCAGCAGTGGTGAAGTGGTTAAGTTCACACCTATGTTTTCAGCTACCAAATGCTCTGAAACTCAGAAAAATGGGACATCAGTGAGCAGTGTGTATTATCTGATTTCTTCTGAGAATAGAAATAAACCTTATTTTGTCAGTTAAATGACATTAACACAGTTTTGGAAGTGTGCATAGGAAATTGAGGAAATCTTAGCCTAAGAAACCATAGTCTGGAATTGTGTGGAAGTGGGACACAGACACATTATTCTCTGGGGGAGGAACACAACCATTCCAATGAAATAGTGCACATAGTGCTCTGGGTTTAAAATGCACTATAAATGGATCTATGCTGCCAGAATTAAGATGACTGGCACACTTCAGGATATATATTTCTGCTAGCACTAAACCAGGCAATTTTGAAGCAGTGTAGGGGAGAAGTAGACTCAGATTTCAGGCTGAAAAGACTGCCATCTTGAGCAGGTCACTCAAATACTGACAGGTTTGCACTGAAGGGAAAAATCTCAGAATCAGGTAAATTAGGGCTTGCGGGGGTATGTTCCTTTGTACAGCAATTACATCTTCAAATTCAGTGTAGGCATAGGATAAATGGATAAATTATACAAAGGCATTAATGAAAGCACCTATGTCTAGACAATGGAAATAGTAAGAAAAGCCAGAGCAAATAAAGCAGTAGGGTGATGTAAGAAGGGATTAGGGTCTAATGTAGGCAGGATCACAAAATGCAGTGATTTAAAAAGAAGGGGAAGGCAGAACAAAATGTTTTGAAGAGAAAAAGCTGGAGCAAACTTCAAAAAGAAATGGTCAAATCAGGTTTTTGCTGTACAAGAGGTTTTTTGGGGGGCTTTTAAAGCGTGGAATTGAAGGAAACAGTGTAGATAACCGCATGAGCTCTTAGTAACAGAACCATGACCAAGCTGAGTGGTGAGAAAAACTGGCTGTGAACTTTCTTTGGACGCAATCTCTTCTTTGTCTAAAAACCTGTGGGTTTCCACAAAAATGAGAAGATTTCTAGTATAAATATATTTGACTTTTTCTTTACAAGAATTTCTTCCTTTATCCTAACCCAAAAGACAAAGTGGGTCCAGAACTTTATTCATGTGCAATAATGGGTAAAAAAAGAATAAAGTGCCCATCTCAGGCTTTTGCAATGCAGTAAGATGAAGAATTCATAGAGGAATACCATCAAATGGAGCAAGGTCAAAGGTATAAAGCTTTGAGTAATCTCAAAAGAGTCCAAAATTTTATCCACCCTTTCCCCTGGTTGCTTGATGTTTTAATGGTAAAAAATCTATATCTAGTTTCCAGGTGCATATTCTAGGAAGAAAAAATGAACATGCTAGTTTGATCAGAGTAAAAACTTACAAAGAGCACAGTTTCTTGGTGAATGTACACACAATTGCACAGAAATAAGAAGAAGCAATTGCATGAATCAAAAGCCAGTGAGACAGTGCATTTTGGTAATAAGTGCAGTTATCAATACAGGAGAATTCAATTCGAAGCAAGACCTTATGAAGAGATCAGAATCTTATCAGAACTTTTCTTTCAAATCTTATGCATACATAAATGTAATGTGTTTCTTTCTCCCTCTGAATGGATGCTAATCAGTAAAGATTTGAAAAACAAAATTTCTGTGAGCAGCATAGATTTATCCATACTCATTAGACACTCAATTAGGTGAAACCATCTACATCATATGCCAGAGGTTTAATTTAATTTGCCCAGGATAAGCACTTTACCATATCCATTTTTATTTTTTAAAAAATTACTTCAGGGTAGTGAATCACAAACTATTATATACTGGAAATCTATAGGAAGACTAAAATTCAACATTACCTCTGCTAGATCTGAAGGTATTTACTTGAGGTATTTCTGTAAAAATAATTTAAAAAAAAATTAAATTCTATGCTATACAATTGCTCATTTAAGTAAACTGTCATCAATAATAAGGCAATTTAACCTTTCACTTTCTTTGTCGAGTGCACTTTGGTTGCATTATGATATTTCAGGAAGAATGATCTCTTAAAGACAATGACTCACAGGATATTTTGCAGTAATTTAAAATCAAAGATTAACAAATATTTTTTTTTACAAAGTTAGATACTCAGTTTCACTCTCTGAAAGCAATGGAAGATTTTTTTTTAATAGAATATTTTTCATGGCACCAATTATGTTTTTTTGCATTTTAAAACTGATGAATTAAATCAAACTTTCATAAGAAGAAATCTTGCTACACTTGAACAGGCATTTTGCCTACTCTCAGGGTTTTTTAGCTTCCTTTGAAAACTAAAATCAAGTTAGAAAATCAGAACCAAACAGCTTAAAATACAGATTCAGTACTCTGTTTCTACCTGAAAGATAACTTCAAAACTAAATAATTTTTTTATGTGATTATATAACAATCTTAACTGGTTCCTACTTTTATACATACTTGGAACGTTTGGATACTTGATTTGATTTCCTTGTATGAAGATGTATCAAAAGGAGTTACCACTAGTAAATATGTATCAGCTAAATATTTTTAAAGAAAGGTCTTACAGCTGATCGATATCCAGGGTTAGATAATTTAAAATAGTTTTGGCAAACTTTTTTTGACTAATAAGTGAACTCAGAAGGAGCACAGAATTTACAGGTCTGAAGTTACTGCTATTAAATTATTTACAGTTCCTCTAATAGGGATTTCATGAACTGGTGCTTTAAAATTAAGCTCCACCTATTATTATCGTGATATCTGCTGAGGAACTGGATGCAGCACAGGTGACCAAGAAAAATCATGTCTCTTCCCACCTAATTTTCTGACTACATTTCACTGGGTTTGTTTTGAAGCTGAAAAGGGTATTCAGTCAACCAGGCTGCCCAGGAAAGAGATGGTGTCACCATTCCTTGAGATATTAAAAAAACCCAAAGATGTAGTACATTGGGAAACAGTTTTGTGGTGGACTTAGCAGGTTGAAGATTGGGACTTAGAATTGTTTTCCAACCTACATGATTCTGTAGGGGAGAATCACTGGTTTACAACTTTGCACTTTTTGTTTTGGTTTTTTTTTTTCCAAATAGTGGAAAATATTCAGGTCATTAATAATATTTCTAGCCATGGTTAACTTAATTAAGTAAGGGCAATCAAGCTTCTGTCTTCAGGGTACAAACTAATTACTGCAAGGGACATTTGCAGTTTATGGATGGCGCTGCAAATCTAGAATGTAAAGCTCTTCCTCTTCTTTTCAGACACACTGTTAATGACTACTTGGATCAGAAACTGACTTTTCTTGTATGAAAAAGCTTAATAAAGCATGCAAATTACATGGAAGCATGGTCTTTTCTGTTGCTGAATAAATTAAACAGTACTATTGTCTGTAGAGTTTGGGTCATTGGTTCTAATTCATGAGAGAAGGAAAGCTGATAAACTGAACAAATATAACAGCCTAGTACTGTATAAACCTGTTGCTGCAACTTAATTAATACTGTATCAACATTATTAAATCTCTTATGGATGTGGAAATTCGTATTCTCCATCCTGAATTCCGAAGAGAAGACACTCTTCTGTCAAATCTGAATGTTTGTACCCCTGACAGGAGAACATTGCAAAATCAGGCCCTTTCACAGAGATCAGATAAGGTGCATACTGTCTTTTCTGGTGTAATACTTTATCCTGGTTTGGAGAACTTTTCAGAGTTAATGAAGAATTATGAAAAAAGTATATTTGTAAAAAGGTTATTTCTTGAGAAGATTATGAGGAACCAAAAGGGTGGCTTATCTCTCCAAAATTATGATGATGATAATGATGATGATGATTACGACGACCTTTCAGTTGCCTCAGGAGGTTTTCTAAAATGTATTTCTTCCTCTGTATTCTCTTTTGTTCTTTGATGTACTAATTTTAAAGGTTTGACTTCCTAGGAACTGAGCAGTATTAAACAATGTACTTACATATTTTCTTTTCTGCTAGCAATGCAGTATTTCAGAAAGATGAAAATTAAAACATCATCAAAAAAGTGCATAGCCCATGAAGTGACAGTGATCAGAACAGGAAGAATAGTTAGAGTAAAAAATGGAACTGAGAATTGAAGTTGGGATTTTTGTCAAATCACTAAAGTTCTCTTTATATAACTGCTCTCTCAAAAAAAATTCATATTTATTGTTTGTGAGTTTCAGTTCATTAGCTTATCAGCATTTTGAGAACAATTGAAAACATTTTTTATGCAAAAAGTATGTATTTTTATGAAAGGTCTCCTGATATAATTTTGAGACGCATATTAAATTTGTAATGAAATGAAAAATTATGTGTCTCTCTAAGATGAGAGAGGAGCCCAGGCTTCAGGAAAAGTAATGGAAATTAATAAACTTGATGGTTGCAAGTTACTCAGCAGGTGACACTGTTATAATTATAATTTTCAAAGAAGATACTCAATAAGATTCAGGATTCTTCCTGTTTAAAAAGTAATTGCAGGGATTCTTTCTGTCAAAAATCATTATATGCCAAAATCTTTAATGTATGTACAGTTCTAAATTGAGTTTTAACTCTGCTTGCCTTGGCAAGCTTTAGGGAGATGTAGCAAAGGTTAAATGAGTTCCAAAGGGTGATGGAGGCAGAGCCTTAGTTGCAGTCACAGAAGACTCAGGGAGAGATGGACCCAAAGCAGATACAGAGCTGCACACACAGTGCTCCCTCTTGAATGGGAACCTAGAGTAATTTTGTCAGCAGGGCTGATCCCTGAAACACACCATGTTAATTTGAAGCCACAAGGACGAATACCACAGGCCACACATGGAGAAGTTGAATGCCTGTGCTGCTGGTGTCAGACCAAGACACTTGAGGATAATCACCTGACTGGTTGTTGGAGCATCTGTTCTTGTGAGCAATTACTCAGCTGCAGTCAGCCACTGGAATCAATGGGTCCCTTATGTCTGAAAAAGACCTACTGTTTTAGGTGCACAGGAACATCTATCTCCTCCAAAGAATTAAACTGATTCACAAAATGGTACTTATGGAAAGGGCACAACTAACACCTTTTATATTTATCTTTGGCAGAAAAGAATGGTTTTTAATGCTGAACTTCAGTTTTGACATTCAGCATTCTCATGTTTTCTATCTGAATTACTTATTTTGCTTCTATTAGGAGAAAATGATAAAGTTCTCCCTCCAAAGTCATTGCCATGATTGCTTTCTCACTGTGCAGGCTGAGTGGACTCAGCCACTACTTCTGTGTACTAGTGACTGGGAAACAGAAGTAGGCAAAATGCAGTGTTTTTGTTTTCTTTGATCTGTCATAGAGAATTACTACCCTGAGCTTTGCCTTGACCCACTGGGCATTCTAGAAAAGCATTATGAAATATTCAGCAGCCTATGATAACACAGAATTGAGAGGGCAGAGGTCCTGCTTTAACTAAGTTCCTTTAGACGCTCTCCAATAAAAATACCAGGACAGTTTTCTGTTTGCAAAATCCTGAAATACATGGTTAAGAGTTTTGAAAACATTTCAATCCAGATACTGAAAAGCATAATCCAATCTTCCTCTTTGTGGTCTTGCATTCTGCAGTTAAAATGCAATTCATTCCATCTTACTTCCGTAAGTAAAGCTTTGTGAAAGAAAGCTTTGCAAACCTTAGACTTTTGGGATATTTTAATATGCACTGTACTCACACGTTAACAGAGGTGTTGTTGACCCCTAATTCTTTCTTCATCAAAGGCCAATCAGAATTTAATGCTAATAATTTTGAAGCGACAAGTTTAGAGGCCAATAAGTGCGTATATGAATAAAAACAGTGCTATGTTAGCTCAATTTTAATAGAAAAATGAACCCATTTTGTCTCTAGGGATAATTCAATCTCATAATATATTAATTTCAAGATCCAAATGCTGCTGGAAATAATAAGCCACCCAACAACTATTAGTAGGTGTTTACCCATATCTAACAAGCTTATTAATCTTTTATAATCTTTGATTTTCTATCCTGTACAGGAAATAAAAAGCAGGGTTGTTTTTGAAAAAGAGAAAGTTTAAAAAAAAATTTCAGATGTATCTTGAACAGATATATAATAGCACTTACAGATAGTGATTATAAGAATGTTTTGTTGACATCCCTCCACTTCCTATGATAATTTTCAGAAATATTTTTCACTCATTATATGTTGTTCCAGGAAGCTTGCTTATCATCCAGAAAGAGAAGGGATAAGCAGAAACAGAGGAAAACATGAAGCTGACATAGAGGAATCGACATTGGTTGAAGGATTACCACAGCAAGAGCAGGAGCAAAGAACAAGATGGGTCTACAAGTTTGTGACTTCCTATGGGTTATCCAATGGCTGAGATGAACAGGAGTGGTGGACAGAGAAACAGGAAGCACTGAGAGATCCAGTGATCATCCTAAGAGCTGAAAAAGGGAAGGATGGGCTGAGAACACAAAAGTAATGGATGGTGTATAACAGGAAGTCAAAAATCCTAAAGACTGAAGGATTATTAGAATGGAGAACTGTTGGAATCAGTGAGCTGGGGTCTCTCTGAATTTTCCAGAGAGAAACCAGAGTGCAGTGATTGAATTAAAGGCTTTGGATGGATTGAAATATGTTAAGCCACTCCCATATAAATTAGAGGTGTAAGTTTAAATTTTAGGATAAATAAGTGAGTCAGTAAATTTTAGAATGAGTTTTAAGTGCTTTAATGAGTAAAGGTTCAGATGCCAGAGCAGAAGTGGGAGTTCTAGTGAAGGTTGAAAAACATACTAGTGTTTTCAGTGGAGGCTCCAGGAACGTAGTTTTAGAGCTATAGTAAGAATATTGATTACATTTTTCAGATAGAATAAGACAGACCATAAGTGTAGTTTATATGTATCCTGGTGTGTTAAGAAACTAGAATTCTAATAGGTTAAAGGGTGGTGGTCTGAGTTTGTGTCTTAGCTTGTTGGGAAGATCCTGTAAAGGAGTGTGCACTGGGGAGAGTTGGGGCTTTTGCCACCATTTTTGCAATTGCTTTTGCCATCACTTTTTGCTATTGATTTTTGCCATTTGCTATTGTTTTTCTTAGCTTTGCTCTCTCATCACCATCATCAACACCCAAGAAGAAGACAGGAGTAGCAGCATCAGCTTCCTGACCATGGCAAAATCATCTTCTACTTCTATTTGGGACTCTAATCCACAATTTAGAATGGACTTTAATGTATGTGACTTTACTCTTGAAAATGATGTGCCTTGTAATAAACAGCTTTATAGCAACTGGTAGCTGCTTTGCTCACTTAGGAAAACAACTCAATGAATTTGGTGCCTAAGAGCACCAGAAGTCTAACCTCACAGAGAACTGCAGCAAAAGACAGGTTAAAATAGCACACTATGAAGACTGCAATTAAATAATAGCTTTTTTAGGGTGGATTTAGTTCCACGAGTCATCATGATTTTAAAATAAGACAATGAGGTAATGTGCGGACCAGGGGATGGACTGATCATTGACTTGAAGGCTAGAATTATCACAGAGGAATTCAACAGACTATCAGAAAAGGCAAAAGCCCAGGAAACTGAAGAACTTAGCTCCAGAAAATGAGTTAATGACTGGGTACATTTGATATGAGAACAAAAGGAGGAAAGAGACTTTGAGGCTGCTGCTCAATACAGAGGTGATAAGATATGGAAAGAGATTGAGATGCTCTGTCCCTAAATCATCCTCTGTATGAGAAAATCTAAGGTCACCTCTATGTCAATATATGTGACACAGTGATCTAGGAATGGCAATGAAGAGGAAGGTAAATGTCATGAATCTCTCAAGTCTTCAGAAACAACAATTAGGAATCATGTTAGAGATGGAGCATGCACTTCATGAGCTCAGAGAGAAGGATACAGGACAAAATGCAAAAGAGATGAAGAAAGAAAGGAAGGCAACTGCATGGAGAGGGGATGTGGTGGCAGCAAGCTCAGTTTTGGAACAATGTCAGCTCAGACTTTGAATGAGAGCCACAGGAAAGTGTGCAGGTGATGTCTGGAATCTATTAGTATTTGAAAAGTTAAATTGGAATGCAAGGAAGAAAAGAGACTGTGAGCTTTGAAAGCAGCAAGGATCAAAAAGGAAAGAAAAAACTGAAGAAATTGTGAGAGACTGGTGAGAAGCACAGGTGAACTGCAGAGAATATTTAAATAAACCTCTGAGCACTAGTGGAAAAGTGCTGTAAAGTCAGCATCTGTGAAAGCTTAACACTCTTCCTTTCCTCATCCAGGCAGCTTATGCCTTGTTCTGTTCTGCTGAAATAATTTCTCTCCTTCCAGTATGACATGCATACTTGCAATTGCTTCGTAATTTTTCTCAGGTTTAGATTCTAGCACGATGCAAAATGTCTTCTTAATCTGGATTTTAAATCTGTGAAGATCTATAACAGACCATAAACAAAATGAAAACTTAGGTTTCTCATTTTCTGCTTAATTTTTGTTTCCAGAAATCAGGTATTTTTAATAGATATGTCCTTGAGGATGCAGGGAAAAATTATAGCAGGTTATTGGGCACTAACTTGCACTTGGGCCAGCAAATTTAGCCACATTTTTTCAAGTTACACTTTTCTATATAATACAATATAACATAAGCTTTCAAGCTTTTCTCTTAATACATGGATTGAAATTAAGTGGTTCTGTTTTCATTCTGAACTATTTCCCCTTTTTCCTTTCTTTATTTTTCTCATGGTCTTGAGCATTTCTGAGCATATAAGAAACTGTAATTGGCTGTTCTGTACATCACATACAGGTTTTCATGCTGACATCACTCTGTAAATGGCTTGGGTTAAATAAAATAATTAAGATATAAAGCCACATAAAGTAAATTTCCTGTTAATTGTGCCCATCTCACCCTGTACAGCATTTTAGCAATGAGTTGTAATTAATTGACTGTACAATAAATGTACTAGAAGTTGAGCATGATAATAACACCCTTTGGCTTTGAAAGTATTGGCAGAATGATGTTAGCATAAAAATAATGTTTTACATCTTCAGCTGTAGATGCTCCATGACAGTGGATGTCTTTTGGGTGTAGCTCTGAAGGACAGTAGTACAGAGAACAGAGTTCCAGCTGCCAGCTCAGAGCCTGATGGATTGCCAACAGAGCACAGCAGAATGTTCATGAGCTTTGGCACAGCCTTGATCTGAAGGGACTGCACAAGTTGTTTCTGAAGTTAGTTTATGCCACGTTTGCCCAGGACATGCTGCTTTCCATGATGCAGACATATCCTTAGTTCAATCTACTGACAAAATATTTTCCTTCCAATTTCTAAATATAGCAGGGGCTGCAGGAAATGAGGCACTAAAACTGCTTTAGGGTGGTGGCTGGGCTATGATTTATGTATTTTTGTGTCCTCAGAGCAATCTGAGACTCTGAATTTCAAAACTGCTCTTTTCTCTGTTATCTTTGTAATTTGGCCTCTGATACTAATAAATTTTGCCATGTGCAATCACAATTCCTGAAAATGTTCACATTTACAAGGGGCTAGTAACCATCTAGCAATCATAATAGCAGAGCCTGTAAAAGATAGGATCTTAAACTCCAGATGCCCAGTTCATAGCTCTACTCCAACTTTTATAGAAAGCTACACGGACATTTTGGAAGTTAAACTTCACATTCATTTTAGCTTCAGATAGTTTTCCATCAATATGGCAGTTCTCCAAAATATCTTATGTAATATTTGTCATAATATTTAAGTCTCTTACAAAAAAGAATTGCAACTTCTGAGCAGCTTGGAACCTTGGAATTCTGCAGGCAGAAACTGAGTTTATTGAGACAGCAGTAGAGGTGAAATCTCTTGCTTTATACAGTCATTACACACAAAAACATAGAGTGTACAGAATATTCATTTCAAAACTGACTTACTTTCCTAGATAGTATGGTTGTTTAATGACAGGCTAGGAATCATTGTGAAGTTATGTTCAAATTTCATTTCAAATACATCCCTATACAGCTACCAGTCTGTATTTTGCATACACTTCTTCATTCCTCTGAATTATATATTTATTTAAGACTGAGAAAAAAGGGGTTATTTTAATTGTTCTTTACCAGCTTCCATACCTACTCTTAATGTCTCAAATCCATATATTAGCAACACCAGATTTTATATTAAATAAAGTATTAAAAATGTCAATCAATATCCCCAGTGTGTGAACATTATGATGTTTTGTCACATCATGAATGTAATTCTTTCATATTGAATAAACTGTGTAAGAAGACTTGAACAGCTCATAGTAGTAAGATTGAAAAGTGTGGAGTTTTTATTACAAAATCTGACACAAAACTCAATAAACAGAATGAATCTTCCTACTCTTTTTAATGAAGTTTAGATGAAGCTTTATGATGATAGTCTGTTTTGAAGCTGCGATTGTTTATTCTTTATGATGAATGAGAGACATACTAATGAATCACTCTCTTGAATGCTAGTGCTGTATTTAAATAGAGGGCAATTATTGCCACCTTAAACAACTGATTCTTTCTCCTTCTCTCACCCAAATAAGTAGATTTGCTTTATTTTACCAGCCACAGGAAATAGACAGTAAAAACATCTTTTCTTGTGTTTTTTTCCCCTACTTCATGTGCCCTTGAACATTTTTACTCAGTCTGTGATAAGCATCTTGTATCTCAGACTGCATTTTCTACACAGAAGATGAAGAAATGTGCATTCCTGTTGGAAAACAAAAAACGAACAGGGTTTCTTATGATCAAGAAAAGTTCCTTCCCATTAAGCACTGTAATCTCGAGGGCATCATCTAGCAACATCTGTAGTCTGTTTCTGAAAGCTGTTTTGATACACAGACAACACTGCATGGTGTCCATCCCTTACTACTCATAAATAAGCTGCAGAGAAAGAGCACTTGATTGCCTGGGAAACCTGGGGCTGGCACAGAGTGCTCACCACACACTCCCTCCCCTTCACCTGTGAAACAGAGGTGCGCAAACACCAGTGCCATCCCTCATGCTGCCCTACAATGCAGGCACACAGGAGAGAGGTGTGGGTCTCCTCTCTGGTGGCTGGTGACTGCCAATCTGCCAAAAACCAGCCTAGTGCACAGGCAGCTCTGGGGTGCCTTTGCTGACAGCTGCCTTCTGCAGAGAGCAGAGACAGTGCAGCAGCTCCTGAAATCAGGAGCTCCTTTTCTGGGAGGGGAAGGAGCAATGTGGATGCTTCACACCTAGAGAGTGCCAAATGTGGCTGTGCCAGTGCAGAAGAGATGTAGATGTGGTGGCTGCAGAACCTGAAAGGACCAGGCTGTGGGACAGTGAGTGGGGCAGATCCAGGTGTGAGGTCTGCAGTAAGGATCTGGGCAGGGGGAACTCCTTCTAGTGCTTGCAAGGGGGTTCTTTGGAAGAGTGTGTGAGGGAGCAGAAGGTGAAGGTAGAGAGATTTAGCATGGAGGAAGTTAGTTGTAGGTAAAAATAATATGAAAGAGGATCCACGGGATAGACAGTCAGATATAAATCAGTGGGTGTGACAGCTCAGCTGGGCACATCCTCTCTGTGGCCCTGCTGAGTACCAGCTGCAAGGAAGGCCATCTGGAGCACTGATTTATGCTGTGATTCACCAATATCAATGACAAAACCAGCTGGCTGCCTCTGAGCTCTGGGTGACACTTTGATAATGAAATCCAGTGGTCCTCTTGCAGTCAAAGGTGCTTCCACATGAATCTTTAAGAAAGTTGCAGTTGAAGTTACACTGCTGTCACTTAAATTTCTATCACATTTTTCATTTGAATATGGGTAATTTCCTTTTTAATGCCACCATATCTTTTTGAAAGACTGGTGTTCCTGCACGTTAAAGAGAGGGCACAGCATCAAGACCTAAACTGTATCCTATTATAACAACCAAACCTAATCAATATCTGCACAATTTTGGAAAGTCTTACAGCTACCCTTTCTAGAGATCTTGCTTTAGGAAAGCACCATACAGCAGGGTCCGTTCAGAAGGCGAGCAACATTTATAAGCTTCTTGTGAGGGTAATTTAGCTACATCCAAAGAATGTATAGAAAAGCTATTGGAAGCAGAGATAGTTTAGCTGTTTCTTTGGTGTCAGAAATTTAACAATGCCTCATGGGATCCCTTCCAACTTGTCCCTGAGTGAAACTAGCAACCCAATTTTGTTCTCGTTGAAGTCAGTGAGGAAAGGAACATTGCCTAAATTTGTTAGCATGCAAGGGGCAGGTCTCAGGATAGTCTCTCAGATAGTCTGTCCTTTCAGTTTGTTGTCTTCTGACATCTTCCCTCAGAGTCTCCTGGCAACAGTGGCACTTCTGACAAACAAAAGCCACACAGACACTGCTGCATCCCATCAGAATGACAATGACTTCCCATTCCCATACTTATTCAAACAGTTGTTTAAGTATGTGAGGCACTATACTTGAGATGAAAAAAAATATGTTGCTGAGAAATATATTGGAGGATTTTGGAATATGCAGCAAAGCAACATTTGCACGTGTGGAATGGACTAAACAACCACAATTTTCAAAATGCCTTGTTGGTGACCTCAATTCAGAGCTTTTTCAAGTAGATACCTTTACTGAACAAGTGTCTCCTACAAAGCACAAGCCCCAATTTGCAGAATTAAAATTTATGAGGTCAAGGAGTTACAACTCTTAAAAAAATTACATTTAAAGTAAAACATTGCTCTTGCCTGGTGCATTAGCACCTACAGCAACAAAGAGATTCAGACATTTGCATTTTCTTCACAAAGCTTTTAAATGTTCTTTTAGGAGCATTCATAGGTAGCCCAATATAAATACATGTCAAAACAGTGAAGTATCCCATACTATGACTCTATCAGAGGTATGAAGGAATAATCTAGAACTCATGTAATTGATTTTTCAATTTAAGATTTTTTCATTCTGAACCACTGACAGTAATAAAAAGAGGAAAGATTAATTTCATACAGATATATTCAGCTATATCTCTATGGCAGAGCAGAATGGCATTAAAGGACTACTGAAGTCCCTGTTAAGACACTCTTTCTTGATTGATCTGACAATTACAGATGATTATGTGGCACATGAAGTAGTGAAACACTCCCAGCAGAAAGGCCAAATCTAAAATGTGTAACACCAGCATTGCACTGCCCACAGTGGCATCACTTTCCTACTTAGTTCCTACAGTTTTCCTTCAAGTTTCTCTGTCCCAGCAATAGAAAACAGGAGAACTCTAGGCTTGGTGGCAGTTCAGCCTGCTGGTTGCAGAGATTCTCTCTGTGTTCTGGCTGTTTTGCACCACACCCAGGTTACCAACAAGGCAGATGGCTCAGCCAAACTGCACTGTGCTGGACAGATGTTGCCAGGATGCATTGGCAACTTTTTGGGAGACTCCCAGAAAAGGGCTCATTTGCCACCTTAACATCCAGGTTAGAGGGCAAGCATGAAGAAAGATGCCCTTACACCTATGGATGAAATTCAGGCCTCCACAAAGTGCCTATCTTAAAGGGTGCTGCTGGCTATCAGCTTCTCATTCCTCTTCCCACAGGACAGCAATGACTGAGATAATTTTGTTAGTGAGAAAGAGAATTAGATGGCAACACTAAAAAATTTTTCTAACTGCAATGTGCACAGCTTATTCACTAACACAGCAAATCCTTTGTGGATTCTGTGCCAGCTTCTTCAGTTCAAGTCTACTGTACATTCACTTGATTTAAAAAGATTGGTTTTGGTCTCACTTTAAAGTTGTGGTACTTATGCATGACTTGTGTATGAATGAGATGAATGAATTCATTACTGAGAAGCCAGATTAAGTTCTGCAGCTGTTCAGCCTGGGGACCTTGTTCAAAGCATGGCCAGAGTGACTGAAAAATCCTTTCCTGAATGAGGCAGTTTTAGGCTCAAGTGTAACACAGCAAGTAGCATTAGAAATTCCAGATTGGAAAAGAAATTAAAATTACTTGCGTATACACATTATCTGCAGAATAAATATTTTTTTAAAGGGCTACTCTGCAGGTAAGTAGTGTATGAGTTGTCCCCACAGCTGCCTGATCTTGAGGGTGTTAATTTGTGTCTTGAGTGCAGCTGTGATGTTCACAGCTAGTATTCACAACCAAGATGTCAAAGAAGCTTTACAAATTGTGGATCAAATACAGGATGTTTGCTGTGGCAGAGAACAAAGTGAGAGGGAAAATAATATCTCCTTTCTTCGTGTTTGACTTTTTACCTAGTGTTCTCTCACAGATGACCTTTCAGGTATGCTCAGAAGTTGTGGGAGAATGTTTCTATTCTGTAATAGTTAAAATGCACACTACATAATACTGTGGATGTAACCTAAGTGGTAGATACTCTCCTTACCTTGTTTGAGCATGTTTCTGACTGCCTGTTTATGGCAGTGTTTTATTAGTTCTAAGGATATGTCCATGCACTCATTTCATGTTTATCCTTCCAGCTTTTAGAGTTCATTGAACTGTCATGTTATTAATGCAAACTGTAATAGTAGAAATTACTGTAGAATACAGATTATAAAATATGGCCTGCTTGGTAGTTTCGTATTAGTGTTAATGGATCTCTGTTTTAAATGCAGCTGACATACTGACATAAAAAGTATAGATATGCCTGTTTTCAAAAGGGCTTAACAAAGTAAAATATTGATAGAGTGACGGATCAAAAAATTAAATTGTGTGACCAGAAGCTCACAGGACTAAAACCCTGTCATGAGTCTGAAAGTAATTGTCTACACAGTGTAAATTCTTTTGTATGAATTAAGGGAAAATTGAAAGTCCATTTAAATGATATCTGAGCTGTGGGGAGAAGAAGTAACAAAGAAAAAAAGAACTAGAGAAAGGAGACTGAAACAGATGAAAGATGTAGAGGAATGAGGCAGTACCTCTGTAACAGAGGTCACAGCAGAAAAGAACTATACAACTCTTGTTGATATAAATTTAGCGGTAGCAATGAGAAATACTTTGGATTTGTTAGTTATTTTTTAAAAACTAAGACAGAATCAAAGGCTGCTTTCCTTCCATCCATTGCAGAGTGACTATTTATGCTTGGAGGCATTTCTCACCTGTCCATCAGAATATATCCTTGCAGCATGGCCTATCTGCAACTGTAAAATATCTTTAAAATCTTATCTAATTTATTACATACTTAAGTATTCTCATAGGTCTTACATTCTGCTTTGCATTTTTATGTTGGGTAGCTGAATATAGTAGTACATGACAGTGGTGTTTCTCTTGATCATTGTGTGATCAACTTCATTGAAACTTTAACTGAAACAAGCAGTCAGACTGAACCAAAGGTGGTAAGTATGGCAGTAAGAGTTTCAGGTTTTTGATGGTTAAGGCCTCTGTGCTTCCACACAGCAAAATAAACTAAGATATTTTCCTTTGATTTCCAGTCAACTGCAAGAATTTTTGACTCTACTTGGCCTACCAGTGGTAATAATAGCAATAACAAGAATAATCGCCAACAAACTAAAACAGAGAACATCAATCTCACCTTTGCAGCCATCCACTCTCCTCAGACTGCTTCTCTGTCAGAGGCCCTACAAGTTCCCTGCATCTCCAATTTCTGGAATCTGGAGAAATTTCTTGTAGGTTCTCTTAGAATATTCCTTGGACTTGGTGAAAAGTAACAGAAACCATGATACTTCATGTAAAAACCTTTAAGATTCAATAGGCATTTTCAAATAACTTGCATTCCTGGGGAATTATTAACTTTTGGAGTTACTGATATGTGTTTCCTTGTATCTTTATTCTTAGGTAACTTTACGAATTTTAGTTTTTACCCACAACAATTCACAATGGATCTTCAGTATGAGAGAAGAAGCAGCAGAATATGCCTATGCTAATGAATTCTATGTGACATTGTGTGCTGCCAACTATAGTAAATAGTAATTTTTTCTAAATTTGATTTAATATTTTCTAGAATATTCCTGTAGTCTAAGCCATAATGTGGTTAGAAGTGTTTTTCAAACCTATTAGCTGTGGATTTTGAACTGCTTCTGTAATTTAACTACACACACAGACCACAGTAAGAAGTCTGAAATGGGATGCCAGAGGATTCCTGCATGCAGCCTAGTGTTTTAAGGAACAATCACATCAAGAGTTAGAGATCTACTCTGGATCTTTTCACCCAAGGAATATGTGTGTGTATGTATGCTTACATAATTTCTAGTTGAATTACAGAACACAGTATTTCCAAGGGAAATCATACAAATGAAGATTATAAAATCATAGCTTCCTTTCTTTACACCTCTTTTACAGCCAAGAAAAGGCCTTTTTGTCTGCTTCTCCATTCACAGAAGTAATTAAGAGTGTGTTTAAACCCTAAAATGTGTATTTGCAGTGACAGGCAGAGAAGCAAACAGCAGTGCTCCTAATTTTACATGCCTCCAAATACTTACCCAGATCAGAGTTGCAGAGTCACGTTGCTGATCATTCTGTCATTCTAGTCTGAGGTATACACATATCTCCAATGGTGGATGTGAAGAAATGTAAATTGATTCATGTTTCTGGCATGGTAATTTCTCATCCCTCAAGGACTAATCTTGGGTTTGCACTAAATTCTGAAGAAAAGTCATGTGGCTAATCTTTGTTTTTAAAATGAACAGTAATGCATACATTTTCTGGTTTAAGATTTTACTTTTTTTTTTTTTTTTTTTTTTTTTTTTTTTTTTTTTTTTTTACTTTTCTTTCTTTTTTTTTTTTTAATCTATCAAGAGTGTTCTGAAATACACTTTCTTAGTATTTGCCATAATCCTGTCACTTCTACCCCATCCTTGCCAAGTGATTAGGCCTATGCAATTCTTGATGGGTTTGCAATAACTTCAAGAGAATTTGGAATTCTGTGGGAAGTTTCACAGCAAAAAACCTCTTGCATTTTATCTTAGGTTTTGGACTATATTTGATCCCCTTTTTTCACAAAAGTATCTTGCTTCAGAAGCACACAACAGCATATTGCTGAGATCACCAGTAAAAATATTGACCTGGGTTGGCTTCTAACATTTCTGGAGTCCACTAAAGCACATCCTCAAGTGACAATTTTTGGTTTTGTCAACCTCCCTACAGGCAAACATGCATCCCTTTATTCTTGTATAAATTCCCACATTTTTCTCTTGAAAATTAACTTCCCACATGTCATTGCATCAAATTCCACTGCATTCCAAAGATAAGAAATGTGAAGCATTTTCTTTGCCCTGAAAACTGATCGATTTTTTCTGCGTAAAATGTTTGTAAGACAATCTGCCATTCTCACGCTTTTGCATGTTTAGTCCATTTTCAAGTTAGCTACATAATTTTTTCCAGTGAAGACTAATTTGAGCCCTATCTATTACAGAGTCTTAACTGAGATGTTTTCCCAACTCATTTCTCCTTGTAATGTTTCTTTTTTGAACTGATGTTAATATTCTGTTGAGCTGTGTTCTGGTTTCCAGATTGATGGTACCTTTCTCTAGATGAAAGATCCATTTTAAATTTTCACTGCTTAATATGTGGTTTCATTTTCCTTCAGAATTCTGCAATTAAAAAAATACTTTTCCCTAGTGGAAAAAAAATCTAATTTATTTGTGCTTTTGTTTATGCATTAAAACTTATTTTGTTCCTTAAACTCAGGCAAAACACTGATTTTTGGAGTCATACCTACTGTATTCCCTTATGTTTTTCTTGAAATTTCCTATGAATAGAACTTTAACCTTTTTACTAATAGTAGCAAACTCAGAAATAATATTATCCTTTTAGTTTGACTTCTGTTTTTTCTAGCATCAGTCTCAGGCAGCCACACTATACATGCTGCTCTGAAGTGACTGCAAATCTTCAAAGCTGATAAATTTTATCGCTGTCCTTGCATTCTCTTCTCTCTCTCCCTGCTTTTTTTCTTCTTTTTCTTTATAGGAGTGGAGTGAGTGGGGGAATCTGTATTTTAATTTGACAGGTTTAGCTTACCATGGTTATCTGTGTAGTCTCCTTCCTTTAGGTGAACAAAATTTTCAGTATTTTTTGATATAGTTTAAAATAAAAACCAGAACCTTAGTGCCATTGTTCTCCTTTGTGGTAGTAATTCCCTATGAAAATAAATCACAATGAAAATATATTTTCTGATACAGTTGAATATTGTTATACCTGTTTGGGGAAGAAACTGCACATAACAGGGAGAAGTGGATGGACATGCATTCCATTTTCCCAGATGATCCCATGCACATCCAGAAACTGCAGCTTCCCTTTGCCAAGAGTGATGTTGCAATCATGAGAATTAGCTTTTGGAATTGCTGATACAGCAAGCATCAGTATGAGTTACTCAGCACTCTGGAAGCTGTGCTTTTAGGAAAGTATGAATTTAAGGCAGATGAATATGGAAAAGCCACAAGCTGTTCAGTGCTTTTGCTGCAGATCCCAGACAGACTGGCAGATTAGTCACCAGTTTGCAACAGAGGAATGCTATTCCACAGTATTGAATTCCACCCACAAAAAACAGCCCGGCTCAAGACAGCACACTTCTAGTTCCTGTTGTCTCTGTGCATCACTCAGATGCAACTTCCTTGATCCTGAGCATCAGGAACTTCTCTATTATGATGGAGGTTGTATTGTGTAATGAGTTGTAGAATGTAAGTAATGCCTCTAGTAATCAAAGAAAATGGTTGACCCGTCCCTTGTTTGAAAGATGGGATTTCCTGATTGGCCAGAAACTTGCAAAAATTATTAATATACATATTCATTTATTTATTTATTTATTTATTTATTAATATAGTCTAAATGAAAGGATTTACTGAATAGGATTCTACCAGGGAATGTACTGGGTGATGTACTAGCTAGTATTTTCATTTTGATATAGAGGATGGAAGCAAAAGCATAGCTATTATATTTATAAGCTATGCCAAGTGAGGAGGGGCAACAAGAAACTTAAAGAATTCAAAATAATCTCATCGCAATGAAGCCATGTCCCTCCTCAATTTCAAAAACAATATGACACATGAACACTCATTAACCATCCAGTACAATGGGCACTTATGTTACAGTGACAATCTTGTCTGTAGGTTTTTAATGAAAATTTCCCATGTATAAAGTTCAAGCCATGGAGGCTTTTAAGAGACTGTTTTTAATGCAGGGAAACTCAACACTCAACATATTAAGGCTTTTACAAATATCTTCTTTAGGTAAAGAAGCAGTAATTTTAAAGTCCTTTAACATTTACTTACACAGGTTTGTGCTAATGGCACCCGCAGCATGGTTTAAGTTGGATCTGTCTTGTGGCTCTGTGAGATGTTTTATGGAAAATTCCAAAGAGAGAAATGTTGACTGGGTTATATATTGGAATATAGTTTTCATCTGCACTCCCCAGATGCAAACTAAAGCGGTAATAGGATAAAACAACTCCAAGTCCCTAAAGATAATTGAAATCTGACCTCTTTTCAGTGAATACTGTAGGATCTAGTTGAGGTTTAATGATATTAAGGAGTGTGCTTTCTCACAAATAAAGAATACATTTTTACCACAAACTCAGGTTTTCTGGTTAGTTTTTTCAGTCTTGAATATGAAAACTCTGAACATTCAATCAGCCAGAATGACAGAATGTCAGGATGTATCAGGCCTGCCTGCAAATGGCCATTTATTTTGCTATTTTGATATACATTAAAAAGTGCTTCATTAATTACTTCATACCCTTCTGGCTCTTAGAAAGTCAATTTTAAATGCTTCCAGCTTCAGAATATTGCAGCTGTGAGAAATTTGCTTTATTGTACCCACAAGAACCCTGTCCAAGAGCAATGGTTCTGGCATTGTGCTTTGGTTGTGTATGTTTCCTGCCAGAAGAAAGTGCATTTTCAGTAGATTATGGTAGTTTGTTTTCAGATCTTTGCTGGGAAAGCCTGTAGATCTGCTACACTCAGATTCTTTGCAGCTACCTGCATGTGATAAGAACTAATCCCAATGTGAATACTTGAACCTGAAAGAGAAGTAGCCAGAAGGCAGGAATGGGTGGCCACGAGCTAGTGTGTGTGTGTGGGGGTGATAGGGGGATTGCAGCAGCAGGTTCTGCTACCTAAACACTAGTGGAGTTGAGCTATTGGCTTATCAGATAAAGAAAGTAAACCAGACTTTTACTGTATAAATACCTCATGAAAATAAATAAATTCACTCACTCTGAAATTTAGGTATTTAGTGCTGATTGCTCTAAAGGAGCCCAAAGGGAAATTAGAAATTCTGTCTTCAGAGCAGCGCTTGAATAATGTTATAACTAAATGAAAACAATGAGGGGAAAAAAATTAAACAGCTGTGTTTGAAATAAGTACCATCCATTCTGTGCTGTGAATAAACCAGGGATTCCTGTGAAAAAGATGGTATATGATCATGTATTTAAACTCTTTCTTACTCCATATTCTTTGTAGCACTGCATTATCACCGTGCAGAAACTTGTAATCTAAAATGCTTTCCTCTTTCCCTTCTTTCATTCTTAGCACAGCTCTGAAGTATCAGGTCCCTATGTGATGGGCAAATGAGAAGCCATGGTTGCAGCTTGGCCCTGCTCACAACACTGAACACTGTCAAAAAAGAATAAATTCTAAGAGGAAAGAAAGAATTCCCAACAGTATTCAAGGAATATTAAAACAATGTGATGCTAAAAAAATACTCAGGAAGGTAAAAAACCAGCACATTTCATATTTTGAACCAATGAAGATTTCTGTATTTCATGCTGCAGTAGACAGGCTTTTTTTTAAAATCCCAGCCACCAACTAAGAACCACCCAGCTACTCACTCACACCTGCCACCAGAGAGATGAGGGAGAAAATTAGGGTGAAAATGGCCAGTGTCATGAGTTGAAATGCAGAGTTGAAGAAGTAAAACAAAAGCCACACATGCAAGAAAAGCAAAAAGAAAAGGATTTCTTTCACCCTTTCCGTGGGCAGACAGGTACTCAGTCGTCCTGAGGAAATCTGGGCTCCATCACACCTAACTGGCACTTGAGAAGATTGTTGTCACAACTCTGTATATCTTCCTCTTCCTTCTTCCTCAGCTGTAAATACTCATGCCATATGGTATTAGGTATCCCTTTAGCTCATTGGGGTTATCTTTCCTGCCTAAACCCTGTTGAAACTCTTTAGTGTTCCGTTCTAAATCCTTGTGCACTGCCAGCCTGCTCGCTGTAGGGATGGGGTGGGAGGCAGGAAAGGCCTTGCCTTCAGTGCAAGACCTGTGCAACAATAATTTAATTAAAACATCACTGATTTATCAATGCTTTTTCCAACACAAGTCCAAAACATAGCCCCATGCTAGCAACTGTGAGGAAAATTAACTCTATTCCAGCCAAAATGAGCACGATATTTTATTGCATCTCACTAATAATATAAAATGAGATTAATGTTACAGTACTTTTATCATTTAATAGATCAACTGCACAATTGTCATTGCTTATACACATTTACTGAAACAAATACACCTTGAAATGAACAGAATTAATCAACAGGTCACCCCTACCTCTGCCTTTCAGAGGAAGCTAAATCAGTTCCTTAGATGCAGCTGCAAGGACAGAGTACCAAGCAGGCAGTTTAGTATGCAAAGAGCTGCTGTTCTGCTTCTGCCTAAGTGAGGAAACATGACGATTTCAACAAGCTGTTAGAACTCTGTGCATGTGCTGTGTAATGTATTATGCAAATTCACTCCTTTAAACATTAATTTGAGGTCAGTATGGAAAAATGCCAATATTCTTATGGTTAGATGAGAAACTGCACTTTGATAAGGTTAGCTGCTAATTTTGTTAATTTATTATTGCAACCCATACGAAACCATTTGATCTTGTAATTGCAAATACCAACTTTCTTATGCTTTAATGACTTCAGTCTTTATTAAAATTTGTACCAGCCTGCTCAGTCAATAATAGAACAAACAAAAGCCTGCACTCAAGTTAATGGTGCCATGTTCTTTCCTGTGTTACTGCTACCAAAGAGGGGCCAGCTGGGTTTGCTGTGGGGCTGAATGCCCAGAGTTTTCAGGAATGACAGAGCAAAACAATGCTGCATAGGCTGAGGCCAAGCTGTGTTACAAAGACTTGGACTTGAACGGCACACTGCATACACATATTTGGAAAAGAGGAAGCCTGATTATCTCGGCTGAGGTCTGACTGAGGCTAAACTGGTAGCTAGGGTGAGGTGTTTGTCCAGAGCAGATATAAGCTTGTGGTTTGGCTAGTCTAGTGGAATGATGAAAGATGGAAGTCAGAGTGTGTACAGATCACAGTGCATTTCAGTTGGCTTTCACAGTTATGTAGCATAACATGTGAAATAATTTTGCCTGGAGGGTCTGCTTAGTTTGCGATCAAGTTAACTGATTAAGAAATACTCTGTCAGTATGCTAGAAGACTAAAACCAGCAAGATAAAGAAATGTGCATTTTTCAAAATATTTTTGGTGGCTGCGGTCAGTGACATTGCTAGACTGTGCAATATTGTCACTTGACTGATAACATTTTTGCTGTTTGCAGTCTGGTTGGGTTTTTTGTTATACTGCCTTTTGGAGAACAATTAAGGCATTAATCTAATGCGTCAATCTCATCTTTGTTAAGGAAACATTTCCTGGTTTTAGGGGAGGCAGACTAGAGGATCCTGTAGGAGCACTATAGGAAAATATAGGAACGCTACAGGAATATGAAGCAATTTTCCATTTTTGGAAGGGATATATTATGAATGAAGGAAGCAAATGTCAGTATTCTTAGGCTGTCTTTATCCTGCTGTGCAAAGATTTGAGGGCTCAGGGAGTGATGGTGACTTAATGGCTGTTGAAAGAAAAAGGGATAAAGTTTCATCTCATAGAAATCTTTTGCCAGCAAGCTTCTGCATGTGATGTGGCCAGTCATAACACACTGGTCATTTACTACTGAAAAAACCCATATCTGTGCAGTCTGCTTCTCCACAGAACTACAGAATTATTAAAGCACAAGGTGCCACTATCCAAATGATAAGAGCCTGACTGAGAGTTGTGCAATCAGAAGAACTAATTCTTAATGAAAATCCTCCTCAAAGGTCCTGACTCCAGTCTGTGTGCAGTATATGGCAGAATAAATGATGAACACTTCCAATTGTGAATGCTCACAAATACAAATACAAAAAAGCAAATACAGCTTTTAAAAACAAAGACTGCCTTAAAAAACTGTGCAGGGACTTAAGTTGCTGTCCTTTACCCTTTATCCACATGGGTCTTCACAAGCAGTTAATTAATTAACTCTTTTAGTCTCCATACTTTCTCCAAACCCATGTTTTAATCCCTTGCCACCCCACATCTCCCACCAGTCTTTCTTGCTGACCATTCTGCTGACATTTTTCCTTGTACTTCTACTTAGCTCTTTCCACCACCATGTTCTTCTGGCGTGTCTTTCCCACTTCTGTCCTCTCTATCCTAGTTGCAAACTTCATTCTGAGCAAACGTGTATCTGAAATTTTTCAGACTGTTTGACTGAAAGGCAGATAATCAGTTTAAGATTTTTCCATCTCAGTGGTTAAACTTGTCAAAGCTAAAGCAATGTCCTGTAAATCCAGCAGTACTTGCATAAAATGGTGAAAACTGAAATGTAGTTGCTGGGTACATAAGACGGTGTTTTTGTAGTGGCATGACAAAATAAAAATACTGAAATTCAGTAACAGTTATAATCAATTATTAACCAGAAGGGTCTCAGAGATTCTGAATTATGAACAGAAGCATTCTCCTAAGTTATCCAAAAGTATACAGTGTCCTAACAAGGTTTGCTGGAGATTTTAGTGACGTGAAGCACAAAGGCCCTGATCCTTCTGTGTTAAAGCCCAATTTCAGGCTTTGCACTGCATCTCTTTTATAAGGTTTGTTCATATTTGCCTAGTGTATCTCTTAAAATAGGATGGTTATCATTTGGTTTGCTGTATCTCTTTACAAGATGTTGTGCTTTCATTTCAACCAGGTGGAAACACAAAATTTCACATATTTGCCATGAAGTGTCTGCCCTTCTGCTGTGATTCTTTTCAAAGGAAGTTGACTGTATTTGAATGCATTTGGATGTTTGATGCTCCTGAAGTTCTGACAACTCAACATTTGTTTTCATCTTGAAATTGGGTTACATGTTTGGTGTATAAGAAGTCTACATTATAAACTTTGAAAAACAAGTAATCTTGAAATACAAATTTTCTATGAGGAGCTGTGAGGGAAAAGTAAACATGAGAGTAGAAATTTCTGTGCCTATTCTATTTGGTTTTGCATTTTGTTTTGAGAACCGATTAAAGATAAAAGCCATCCATGCAGCTATTCAATAAAAAACTCCAAGAACTTGTAAATAAAGTCACTTGTCTAGATTTAAGAGTTGTAGTCATCATGTGAGAAACTTTAGAAAAATGTGAAAAGAACAATACTGAGAAACTAGTCCTTCTAAAAAAATTGTTTAGGTTTGCCTTCCAATAAGTAAAACTTTTTTCCCCCTAAAAGGGTTTAATAAAAAGTAAATAATACAACAGAGGTAAATTGAGTACTTTGAAACATTTCTTTCCATTCTTAATATATAAGAATATTTTAATGGTTTTCTTAGATGCTTGAGAGTAATATGGATATAATTTCCCTATGTTAATTAAACTTTAATTTTTCAATATACTTGTATACCGCTTGAATAATTTATGTTAATATTTATTTACTTCTCTAGAGGCAAAAATATATATGTATACAAATTTATTATTTGAGAATGTAGGGTGCGCTTTCTCAGATAATGATTCCCAGATTGAAAAGAATAGGATTCCTGTTTTCAATTTAGCATGTGGAATGTGGTACATGCTGCAAAATTGATGATCAGTGTTAGATGAATACTGATTTTCAGTTAAGTCATTTTGTATGAAATTTGAGAGAAATTTTTTATTTATGCTTCTTTAGTTGTTTGCTTGGTTAGCTGGGGTGTTTTTGTTTTCTTTCCTGAGTTTTTCAAATGTGCCACAGTTTCACTAGCACAAATATTTAAGGAAATCTTAAAAAATGAACTTGAATAATGAAATAAAACTAATTTCAGTCTGCAAAACTAGCACCTGTATGTTGAATAAAATATTCAGGTGCATAACTAGAAGTTTACAGATGTAATGATTGTTGATATAAGAGGTAATGATTGCTGGTACAAGTTGTACCATTAGAAAAGAGGCACTACAATGTCTGCAATAGTCATGAGCAAAACAATACAAAATCAAACGCTTTAAAAATTGTGCTTATCAGAAGCTATTAACACATTCATCAATAACTTTGGACAATGGATGTCTGAGTATCTTGCCATTTGTTAGGGGACAATTTGCAATGAAACAGGAAAGTTTGTGAAATTGTCTCATAATGAATTATACAGTCTGTTTTCCTTGGATATGCAGTTGGCTTCAATAAATCTGTCCTTTGAAAATCCATGAGCTCCCTCAGACTACCAGTCTACAACTACTTTGGAGACCTCAGACTTCACCCATCCTCTAGATAGATTTTATAAAATCAAATTATGTTTCACCTCCCATAAATGTAAGTAAGCAGATATTGTAGAATTATTATTTAGCAGTAGTTTCGAAGGACCAATGTTTATATTCTGATATTAGACATATGAAACATTTAATAGAATCATGTGGTTTCATGGCTTACTCTATGAACTCATTTGAATTGTTGCTCTTTCATGTTGAAATATTTTTATAAAGCATGTAATATATAATCATATAACAGATCTATATATTAATTTTATGTTCTAATATACACAATATGAAGGTGTGGGAAGAGGTTGCTGATGGATGTCATGGAGTCAAAATCCTGAAAGAGTTGAAAAATCTTTAAGATATAGTGCTCAGGGACATGGTTTAGTGATGGACGTGGTGTGGCAGTGCTGGATCAATTTTCAGATTGAGGATTGGAGGTCTCTTCCAAATTAAATGATTCTATGATTTTGTAATCATGGTACATAAACACTAATTTTTAGGGTTAACTGGAATCTTTTCTTAGTATTTTTCCCTTGATCTATCTTTATAACACCAGAAAATCATAGGAATGGCTTGAAATATTTTAATTTTAACATCTCTACAGAAATAATACAACCTACTACTACAGACTTCAGGTTGGTCCTCGAAATCACGCACCAGTAACTTTTTTAACCTGTAAGATTGAATACCATTTCTATCACACTGACATGGGATTTAAACAGAAGTGTATGCTGCCAGTTCAACATAGGATGTGAAATTTATGACTAAAGGAAATATTCTTAAATTGTAAGGGTAGCAGTCTGGAAAAACATGGAATTACATCATTATGTGGTTTGAGTAATTATAAAGTTCCATGCTTTTACTTCCAAAACTATTTGTATGAATAATTGGAAGATAGATGGCAAAGTTATTTACTGAAACCTTCTTTATTTCTCACTGTCAAGACTCCATATCAGTGTTGAAGGAGACAGAGCTGACTAAATATTTCCCAGCAACGTCATAATTCAGTTTATTGTAAACCCCATTTAAAATAACCGTGTGTTCTACCTGAAATTTGTCTTTTCCTCTACATCTACATCCAAAATACATATATCAGTATTTCCTGCTGGCTTTTTCCATGTAGTCCTACAGTGGAAATGTCTCTTAAAAATTCTGTATTTTTTATCACATCAATTCTCTGTCACTTGAATTATCATTCTGGAATTTTCACTTTCTTTTCTTTGAAAGTACAATATTTTAATGGTGCTGCAAGAAGTAATTGACAACCACTCTGTTGTTTTTGACATTTTGAGGAATGGAACAATATAATAACTAGTTTCTGAGGGGAACATCTTTTAACATTTGTAGGAAGTACTGTAGAAAGAAATTTTAGCAAATAAAATATAATGATCCTGTACTATTTAATCAAAAGCACTAATTATAAAGGTGCTGAGAATACTACTTCACACTGACTTTTCTTGAAGAGTAACATAGGAAAAAAGGGTTGGTTTTTTTTTTTTAAATGATAGCACATTTTTAACTTTTTTGTCGTTGTTATTGTGATTTGGAAAAAATAAACATTTAATTTTAAAACAAGGGTGTTTTTTGCAAAACACCTTAGAGTGAGCAAGTTTAATTTTATATGGTAAGTCATATTGTAAAGTAAAATATAATATATATAAAATTCCAAAGCAAAGAAGAATAACACTATCAATAAGACATTCTCCCAAAACTGGGATATTTTGACCTTTTCAGATTCTTCCAATTAACTGAAAAATCATATTACCTTAAATGTATAAATATCAAAAATTCTCCAATTAGAAACTAAATTATATATTTTAAATTGCTCATCTGCGAAAACACCATCAAGTGTTATAAAGTTATTACAAAGTGTTACAGGATTCTGATAGTATAAAATTACTTCTGTGTGGTTAAGTAACTTCACTATATCATATTAAATTAATATTTCTAATATAAAATCTATTTTTGAAAGAAACAATAAATGCATTTATGCTAATATTTTTATTTTTGGATAAACCTAAGAGCAAAAGGACAGTCCAGGCATGAGTGCAGTAATTGTTACTTAGGGTTTGCTCTGTAAGGCATGGTAACCATGGTAGAACTAGTATTACACTGGACTTGAGAAAAACCTCTGTGCCTTATGTCTCCAGTGTCTTCTGTCTTCAGTGCTTGTGTCTTCCCTTAAAAAAAATTAGAATAACTACCTAAAAGACAACCATATTGGGATTTTTCCTAAAGAGTTATACCAGGCTGGTCCTGAATATAATTGCTTTTGTAAATGTTAGCTGCTGTAGGGAATTGGGATTTTAATTTACTGAGAGAAATAGCTACTCAACCATGCAGTGTTTCTGACACAGACTTAATCCTGGTGTGATTTAGGAGGTGATAGCTTTGATCCAATAGCTGCTACACTCATTGTAATTCACTGAAAGGTGACTGATTTGACATACAACAGCTGCAACTAAAAAGGTAATTCTCTTCTGGGTGCTTCCCTAGGCCTGGGAGAGAATCCACATGGCTAAAAGGTGAATATCACCGAAAATGATGACTCCTTCAAAGGTGGAATGAACTCTCACAATGTGATCTCTGCACAAAATATTTATTTGATAAATGTACCCAATTCCTACTCTGATAGGAGATTTACCTTTGGTAGAATAGTCTTGTAGAGCTGCTTGGTGCTTGGTGCTGGCCAACCTCAGGAAATACTTAAACTTGAAGTGTGTCATAGAATTCTACTTTTTCAGCTCCAGCAGTAACACAGCACTGAAGACCTCTCTCATAGCATCACTGGTGAAACACACAGTCTGGAGTTTTACTGTATCTGTTGTTTCTGTAGCTGGAATGTACACATTATATACTAAATAAGATTAATATCCAGAGTGACAACGCTGCAAACTCAGTCAGGTTTGTGAATGTTGTATCCCACTTTTTATCATTTCTGGTTTGATTTGGTTTGGGTTCTTTTCCCATACAACAAGCAGATGTAAACAACTGGGATTTCTTAATGAACTTGTGCTTTATCAATAACTGTATAAAATAACCCTGAAGTTAAGCATCTTAAGTCATTATAACTTCCATTGCATACCTTATGCTCTTTTGAAAATATATAAATATATATAAAGTCAAGACTTTATAATTCAGTATTTGTGGGTGTGTCTTAAGTTTCTGCTAGGTTTAGAAAAATAATTGTGAAATTTATATTTACAAACACCTGATTTTGACAAAGGGACAGATTATGTTTTTACAGCAAGTTACACTAGGATGCAGCATCTGGCAGAGATGGAGCAAACCTTTGACTAGGGTTATTCTGAATTTATACTCATTTAACTGAGAAGATAGCTTATATCTAATTTTTAAGAGAATGTGATAATTTTTGCATCACTGAATCTTTGTTCCTTTTATGAAGAAATCTCTGTCAGTAGTTCACCATACATGTATCAAGAGATATTTTACTCTTCTACTACATTTAATTTCCCTTCATTTTCACAACTCTGCATGCATACCCAGTGTGGAAAACACTTATACTGTCTTTAAAATATGAATGTAGTTCTTCTGAGAAGATTAATATCCCCCGAGGCTGGAATGTTCTTTTTGTTCACAGAAAACACAACCAAAACACAGAAAAGGTTTAAATTTTTGTCTGGCTTTCTTGTGCAACTAAAGAAAGGTCTGAAACTGCAATCTCTAAATAAGAGTTTTCCACGTTCATTGAGATTTAGGAGTGCTACCAAGGAAAGTGTATTTATTTGGCCTGGATATGTGGTAACTGTGTAGCTCATTCATTTCTGTTCAGGCTGTTAAGCTGCCATCTCATGGAGAGAATCTAGGAATTACCACTGAATTAAGCCACATTTGAATAATTAAATGTTGATACAGAACATCCAGTCTCATGACTCATTAATTTTCTAATTAGTAAAGTCTAGACATGTGGGTATCCAGGACTTTTAAAAAACAGAATTACATGTGAATTCTTTTCATTATTTTATTAATATTTGTCTGTTTAGATTCAAAGTTAAGATCCAGAGGGCTTCACATTTATATGCTATACAAACATATGGAAAAATCCCCTATGTTTTTATGTGATTTAGCTACCTGTTCTGTCTTCAAGATTTGTTTGATATCATAAAAAGATTTATCTAGCCAATGCAATGCAGGGATAACTTTCAAGTTGGAGAATGTTATTCCTGACTTTAAATAACAGAATTTTGAAAAGCATCCAAGAATGCAGGTTCCACAACATCTCTGAGCATTGTGTCCCTGCACATACCTGATTTTTCCGTGGAAAATTTTATTATGGTTTGCACTTGGTTATTGTAGATTTTGCCTATTGTATGTGTTCCTCTGATGAAAGTTTACCTCTGTAACACCCTAGTAGGGTTTACCCTACTAAGTAGCAGATGAAATCAATCTCAGATTATTCTTCTCTAGGCTTCCTCAGTGTCTTGTAACTCAAATAGATGGAAAGTACCTATCATTTAAGGTCAAAACTACAAAATCAAACTAAGTGAAATTTACTTGATATCTCAGTATTTATATATATGTTTGGTTGGTTGGTTGGTTGGTTGGGGGTTTTTTTGGGGTTTTTTTTGGTAATGCAGACAAATGGTTTTCCAAATTTTGCCTGAAAATTTCAGGCTTGTTTTCTGGTTTGAATAATTTCTTGAACTAGTATCTAGCTACCCTGTAAATGAGTCTGAGGTAAAGTGACAGGATAGGAAAGAAATAGCTAAAATATTTTCACAGCTAAAGAAACTCTGTGTGCATCAAAGGCGATATTATTAAACCATTTAAAATAATTTTCTCTTGTTTCCTGATGTAGCTGCCATTTTAAATTATTTATTGTCTTTGGTTTTAGTATGACATTTCAAAAATTAAGAAAAAAAAAAGGCAAAAATCAATGTTCACATTTTAAATTAAATCATGCTTGCATAATCTGTGGGAAAAAAATAGAAGATCTGTGATTCTAAAGACAGCACTAATCCTGCCGGTATTTGTAGACAGCTGCTACCCATAAATGTGTGTGCAATAAATAGTCTAATTGCTTTATTCAGAGTTGCAGGATATGTATTCTCTTTCATGGTGACAGCAAACTTCATGTAGTTTCCAATTCACTGTTTTTCTTGAAGATCAGTGCTGCATATCCTTCACAGAAGCATCTCCCTGCATTAAATATTTCTTGCTCTTTCCCTGTGACAAGTGATTTATTGTCATGTTTGACAGTGCTTGTGTTTGTGTCATGTCGATGCTGCCCAGAATCTTTTTCTTATAATTCAGTAGTGTTTGAGTACTTGTCATTTCAACATCCCTTTCTTAACCCTTACATTACCAGCATTGTCCAAACTGGAAGCCAAGCAATTTCTTACAAGGATCTGAAATTTTTTAAGCCTGCTTTAAGCATATTCTCAGATCATCTATATGTGTGCATTGTGTTACTGGTGACTGCTCATGACTGCTCCTTTCCCATTAAGAAATAATTGATGGTGTTCCTGCTGTAGAAAAGAAAGCTGAAGATAAAATAGCTTTGCAGAGATACTTTAAAATAAATATGCATATACAGCAATAGCAGGATAATGTCTGATGTTTGGTATGTTTCCTTATAATATAAAAGTTGAAGTATATGCCATATAAAACAGCTTACCTTTTTAAGTTCCAGGGTTGACTATGTCTCTCCATATTTTCAGTAGCGGTTTCCTTGTTTTGTTTTTGTTTGTATAGTTTTTAATCGCAGATAGCTCCCAGTCCCCAGGGGTTTTATTGGTCTAAGTGAATCATTTATTCTTCCTTTCTTTTCTCCTAGAGACATGAATATTAAATAAAATTAGGCATGAATACAGTCACACCACAATTCCAGATAAGAAAATAGTCCTCAGAGATGAAAGAACATTCCAGCAATAAAGGTATAAACATCTATTGCTTGAGCTAATAGAGATACCTGGCTTTGCTTATTCTTGCACTTTAGCCACAATGCTTCCCCTAAAGTATCTTCTTTCTCATCCTTTTAACTTTGCTTATGTTTTGTTTTTGTAGTTCTTTTTGCCCTAGGTAATGTTTCTAACTATTTTCTCTTTCCATTTTCTATTTTCCCCAGCATATAACATCTGTGTTTGCATGATATTTTATATGCACATTTTTTCCCTTCTTCCAACTGTATGCTCATCCTCACCATGTGTAACCAAAGGGACAGCATGGGTCCTCGTGCTGCTGGCTTTTCTCATGTTTCAAGTATCTACCTATGTCCTACATAAAACATCATTGCCATGCACTCCTTTTTTAACTCTCCTGAAAGGGAGTGAACAAAAAAACAAATTGTGTATTTTCCTTGAATATAAATGTGATGCAGTTTCTTTTTTATTTTTTTTTTTTTGGGGGGTGGGGGGGGCACTTTTAAAATTGTGTTCTGTGGTATAATATAGTACACAAATGAATAACAAAGATGCTACCTACTCATTCCAAGATAGTGTTTACCCTACCAGCTTAACCTTTAATTTACTTACTCAGTTTGCTTATTTTTGTGGTTGACCTGGTGTAGATTGGATGTGCATAGCTCTCATCAGTGAGTACAAGGACATTATTTGTGGAGAAGAAAAGTTTGCAAGAGAGAAAAAGGTTTTCTTCTTCTCTCAAGATTGTACTTTTAGCACTAGTGAGAGTTATTCAGAATCTTATCATATCTTCAGACCAGCTTTTTCACCTTGTTCAAGTTTCCCACTTGTTAAATACGTGCAAAAAGTCAGCCTCACGCTCTCTTGAAAAAGTTGTGAAGCAACATCTAACTGTTTGACTGTGAGGCATATCTTTGCACTTTCTTCCTGCAGTCATGATGCCTGCACCACTTACAGCTTGTCCAGCATAGAACATTTGTTCTTTGTTTGTCCATTTGTGGACACAATGCTTGGCCTGGTTTATTTTGGCTGACAGTGGAGAGGCAGACTCACATTATGTGCCTCTGTGGGTTTTAAAAGCTTATTTATTGGTGCAGGATGTGGTTTTATTTAAGACTCACTTCTTCCTTCCAGATTGAGACACTACACCACACCACATACCTCTTAAATGTACCTTTCAGGTCAGTGTGTGAGTGAACCTTTGCTGGATTGTGCCAGAGAATGCAAAGGTCAGCCACTGTTACAGGTCAGGGTCTGTACTCCTCACCTTGAGAAAAATAACTGAAATATTGTATTTAAGTTTGTGCTCAAAAAGCCACAGGAAGCTATGTGTTTTTGTTTATTATCCCTGTACTTCCTTGATCAGTTTATTTTCAGATTTAGTATCAGATAATTTTACTTTGAATAATTTTATTTTAGCTTTAAGACAACTTTTTTGTTTGTTTTAATGCTGGCATTTAGTTTTGTGTTCTAGTTTTCCATGGAACTGAGCCATGAAAGATGTTTTGTGGAAATGCAGGCATAGGAGGGTAATTATTAATACATTTAATCTTCTATTTATTTTGTCAGTGTAACACTAATGTACTGTGTTGGCATTCACTGTTCTCCTAGTAGTGTCCTCTACAAACTTTGATCACTGGTTGATCCAGTAAGGATTTAATAGATTTCTGTTATATTCCTTCAAGTGCTCTGTTTTGTCTAAGAAATCTGAGCCTTCTTGACTGTTGCTTAAAAGGCAATTGTTTTATTCTTTTAGACACAGCGAAAAGTTTGAGTACTTCCCACTTCTACCACATCCTCTTTAGACTGCAGAAAATACTCATGGTGCCTATCCAACATGAATTCATGTAGCAAAGCAATTATACTCTCTATTTGCTAATCCTTTCTTGACATTTGAATTATTACCAAACTGCTTATTAAACTACTCAGGAGCAAGGTCTTGGGGCTAATTGGGCAATTGAGAACAATTATATCTTCACATATAGAAGTCTTTCCCCACACCACCCTTTGCCTGGGTGATATTCAGTCACATTCAATCTTTTTTACCCTTTTAGATAGATGCTTTGGTCATGCATCAGCTCATCTCAGTCAATCTTCATCCTTATGATACTGAATAACTGAGCTGGCAGCAAAAGTTCCTGTTCCATTCTGCCCACCTTTTTTCAAGACATCTACAAAAATGTTGAACAGCCACACACACACACACACATATATATATATACGTATATACACACACATCTGTGGAACTCCCTCCATTTCAAGAATTGACCAATTTTTTATTGCTTCGATGATGCTGATAATGATTTTTTTATTTGGCTGGTTTTTGTTTGCTTCTTTGTTTAGCAAAAACCTTCCCTTTTTTATCTTGGCTGCTTATTTTGCTAAAAACTCAGATATTTTGATAAATGATCCACAGCAGAATGATAGTCCATGGGAATCTTCAGAGTTTCTTCTTTGAACGCAAATGTGAAGAATTCCTTTGACCTCAAATTTTATGTAGGTTTACTTGGCAAATTGTATCAAATGAATTTAAGCTTCATCTCTGTTATCCAGACCCCACATTTTCAGCCCCAAGATAAATACAGAAGCCCATGCAGAAAAGATTTCACATATGTATTAATCCTGAATATTTCTTCTTTGATTTCTCTGGCATCCCAATGCTTACCATGTTGTCTATTTGCATTCAGTTTCCTCATTTATCCCTGCATGGTGTTCAAGAATTTTTGTTTACCAAAGCCAGTTTTGTGTGTTCCTGATTCAAATATATATTAGTGTTTCCAGTGTTGAACATCACAGCACTTTCATTGATACCTGCGTTGGGAATTCAGAACAGAAGATTTTTCCATATAGCAGGATTTTGCAAATTGAGGGCAAAAATAAAAGGAAGATGTGAATAAACAGCTGGATATTCTGACTAATCACAAAATAAGTGTTAACTCTCAGGAGGAGGTAGCCTTGAAAAATGCAAATATGATCCTAAGGTGATGGGAGAAGAATTCTTAGAGAATACAAAAATGATAGAAGAGCTCATGTTGTTTGGTCTACCAATATCCAGGCATGCATGCCATGACATCAAAACCTTAATCCGAGAGAATAAAAATTTATACTAAAAGACAAGGGGAATAAGCAGACCATGAATTAATTTTGGATATTATGTTAAGCTCCTCAGTAATTAGTTGTTTCCATTTCTAAAGCACCCTTCCACTGTAAAGCAAGCCCCCCATTTGTTCCAAGAAGCAGAACATAAATTAAGTATTTGTGGCACCAGGGCTGTGCATTAGATAATTCAGGAGGTGTATTCCAGTCAATCCTTCCTAAGAAGACTTAGGTGTTCTCTGTGACAGGCTTATTCACAAAGGCTATTGCCTGTAATTTTTTCTGTTGTCAAAGGAAGAATTTGAATTAACTTGTTTAATCTAAGTCTTGTACAGATGACTGTATTTGTACACTCTTCATTGTCCTATTTTGTTTTGGCAAGTGCTATGAATTGTGACTGGGAGACCTAGGCAAACACAACACCTGTAATAGATCCTGCCATGTGTCTCTGGTATGAATCTCTGATAAGATCAAATATTGGCACTGCTTTTTGCACATTTTTAGCTAGCTTTGGCCCAGCCTAGGCAACTGTGTTTTATACTGGATTTTCTGGGTGATCAACACACACAAAAACCTCCATAACTCATTTCTACTGCAAGTCCATTCTGTGGTGCTCTTCAGGACATATTAAACCAAACTCTAAGTGAATAAAACAAGATAAAGCCGATTTTCGTAAAAAAGGGGATTGTGTATTGCCAGTAATTTTCCTTGTCCCTGGAGCATGCAATTAGTACTACAAATTTATTTTGACTTTTAAAATGTGAGGTTTGATAATTGAAGCTTGACAGGGTTTCATAGATAGAGACTAATCTTGTCCAGTATTTTATATAGAGTGTGTATCAATCTTTGTTTGATATAGTTTATTTTTTAAAGAAGCAATTAAAATTCTTGGGTCCCTGCCCCTGACAATGCAAGGTCACTAAGACCATTTTCTTCCAGGTTTAGTAGTCTGGATATCTGACTCTAACTAATTTTGTGAGAGTGCAGCAAAAGAGGTGTCATAAAGGCTGAAGCTCTTACTCCTGCAAGGTATTTAGTGTGTTATAAATATTAACTGAATCATTGTAATAAAACTGATTGTTATTTATAACATGTCTTTATTTTTTGCCATGCATAATTTAGTATTGTTTAACAAGGATGTAATTGCTGGAATTTTGTAAATATCATTTATATTGGTCTTAAAGTATGGGAAGAAACATCTGTGCTCCTGTCTCTGGATTTCTGTCACGTCTTTGCTGCTGCCATATGGTAAAATTTAAATAATAAACATGATCACAGTATGAAATGTACAACATAAATCCTATGTGAATCCAGTTTTTGAATAGTTTGTGAAGATCTTCTTAATTGAACAGCTTCATATGACAGAAGGGAAAATAGATTTTTCAGACAACAACTCTTCATGCTTACCTCTCACTAGGTCTCTTAAACAAAAACAGATTTATTTATTTTACAATAGTCAGATAGGAAGTACACTACCTTTACAACTTAATTGAAATATTTTTTTATATCTGCCAGACTTACCTGTAAAATTGCCATACTGTCATTTAGAGGCCTATATGGTTGCAAGAGTCATGTTTTTCCGTGAGCATTTCAAAGCAATAGCCTTGACTGAGATGAGAACTGTTTGAGTTTGCTTACTGTAATAAACAAATTTTTTTCTAAAGATAATTTTATCCATAGTTTGAGAGTTTTAGTGAAGTCTGGATATGGTAAGACTTTGAAAACAGGGAAGGAAAATGGCAAGAAAAATTTTAATAGAATCATGGAATCACAGAATGGTTTGGAAGGGTTCATCTTAAAGATCATCTGATTCCAAATTGCTGCCACTGGCAGGAACACTTTCCATAGAGCTCCACACAGCCTTGTCTTGAACATTTCCACAGAAGAGATTTTTATCATCAAGTTTGCTAAGAATGCAATTTCATCTGTGTCATTAATGAAGATATTAAATAGAATTTGTCCAAATAACACCCTTGAAAGGCACAATTTGTCACTGATGTCCATCAGCATTTTGAGCTGTTGACCACGACACATCCAATTGATTCCTTATCCATTGAACAGTCCATCCATCCATCCAATCTACGTCTCTCCAATTCAGAGAGAAAATGTTGTGGGGAAATGTGTCACAGGCTTTACAAGATTCCAGATAAGTGAAAACTGCAGACTTTCCTTGTCCACTGAGAACATGTAGTCACCCCATCAGAGAGGGTCACAGTGCTGGTCAGGCAGGGCTCACCCTTAGTGCAGCTGTGCTGGGTTTCTGGAATCTCCTCCCTTCCTCCATGAGCCTTAGCAGAGTTTCTAGGAGGGTCTGTTCATGATCTTCCTGGGCACAGGGACAGTATTTGGTGTGGGTGTCACAGGGCGTCACCAGCGTCACAACTTGTCCCAGACTAGCCAGGGTGACAATTGAACAGAGATGGGAAGAACTGAGGGTGCCCGGAAAACAATTTAATAATGTGCCAACAAAACGAGAAAATGTACACAATATAGAACCTCGGAAGACCTTTCAATGGGTTAACACGACAGTATGTAACCTTTGTTACAGAGTTTCCATAGAGCAGTGAGCCAATGAACAGCTATATTACCTAATGTGTACATGTTACTATCCAGCCACTAACAATATCTAAGAACATTACCTTTTTTGACTCAACTACATTAACATAACCATTCCCATAATTCCATTCTCCTTTCCATATCTTATCCAGATGTCTCCCTTTATCATCCTGTTTCCCATTGTCTCAAATTGATGCCCACTTCTTTGTCAACTGAGCTCAGCTCGCTGTCTGTCCCTGTCTGCCCAACTCCCACACCAGGGTCCTCCTTTCTACCCTTTCTAAAGATATTTTCCCTTTTCCAGCCTCCTGGGATTTCACTTGGCTGCCTTGACTTTTCAAATATTGTGGAGAGTGTCATGGCAGCTACATCAGTCAATTCCCTTGGGACTCTGGGATGAATCTCATCAGGTTCCATAGACTCATGTATTGATCTTTTCTAACAGTGAGCCCTTTGCTGTCCATCCACACAAGAAGTGTGAGAAGAGAGGTTTCCAGAGAAGACTGAGGCAAAAAGAGTTATTGAGCATCTCAGCCTTCTCCTCATCCAGTTATCAATTTACCAGCATTGCTTATCAGGGTGCTTACATATTTTTTTGACCTTCCTTTTCTGGGTGGAAGCCATTCCTATTATTCCTTATGTCCCTTACAGGTTTCATTTCTAGCTTTGCCTTGGTCTTCCTCACCTAGTACAATTGTTCTTCTTTTCTATACTCTTCCTGGATCACCTATCCTAGCTTCAACTGTGCATTTACTTCTTTCTCTTTAGTTTAACAGAGCAGTTGCCTACTCAGCCAAGCCACTCTCCCACTTCCCTTGTCCAATTTCTTGCTCCTGGGAATTGTTTAATCTGGCACTCTATGGAAGGCTTCCTTAAAGATCTGCAACTCTGTTCCACTTGGTTATTCTGGGCATTCAAGCAAAAAATAACTCTCTAATTTGGATTGAACTTCAATAGAAACCACTTTTACAGAGGTTTTTTTTTTTTATTATTATAGTGAATTTTAAATTATATACAGAAGTACAAATCCTACCAAGTAGACTCTAAAACCAAGGAATATGAAGCAGGCCTATGTAAGAACTTCACTCATAAATTATAAAAGTAAAATTCCATAAAATTTATCAGGGAGTCCTATGTTTACTCATGCTTTATATGGTCTAAATACAGGGAATTAAATATAATTTTAATCCATAAAATTGTTCAGAATATTTCCTTTTAGATAAAAGTGAACTTAGTTGCACTGTAAGCTTCTGATGAGCTTGTATCATAAGAATTGAATAAAATTTTTGCCTTCTTTTCCTAAAATTCTTATTAGTTTAAAAGTTTCTATATAAAGCAAAAGTAAGTAGAATATAAACCTGTTTTATACTTAATGCAGCCTACATTTATAGAATTTTTTCCTCAGGTTCATATTGTTTTAAAAGATTAAATTAACAGAGTGATTTAAAAAATACAGTCACTCTCATATTAGCAACATGTTAAATACAGGTAAATGATACTAGATTATTTCAAAATGGATAATTGGAATTCAAACCATTATTAACGGGTTTAATCTATTCTCATTCATAGCCATGAAGTTGAGAAGAGTTGTTGAAATCTTGTTACAGATTTGTTCAGCTTTACTTATTTTTTCTTTTTCTGTGTTTGATACGAATGTGAGTACAATACAAACATATTAAGAGCACTCAATCAACTCTATTGCACTTACATTATCTTGTTTGCAATTGTTACCATTGTATGACAAATAACAACTACTGATTTAATGAATGAGAAGAAGCAGTGTTTATGAAACTGCATTCAACAAAGAAAAAAATTTTAATCAAGTCTGAAGTGTCTTTGTTTTCTTAAAAAAATCTATCTCCTCTTTCTTCCTTCAGAAACTCAACATAAAAATCAGTTCTGTTCTCTGTTACTTATTAATCTAATTCCTTGTTTAAGTGCTATGGACAGAGATTATCTTCAGAGATCTGCCACAGACAATCTGACTGTGATAGAGCATCAACCTGAGCATGGCTAATTCATGACAGTATTTCTCCACCAAAGTGCCTTCAACTGGAGAGCACTTAAAGCATCATGTCAATTACCTGAGGTCATGCCATTAGAGACTTCTTGAAGGAGGAGGTCCTTGCTAGCCATAGATAATAATGTGTGCAGTAATAACGTGTGCATACTGAATGGTTTAAATTACAGCTGTCTTCTGCTTGAAATGGATGACTGAATACCATAAAGGTACTTCATATAGTCACATGTAGTCTTAAGAGCTCACCAAACAGGGCACCCCTTTGGTGCTTTATGTTATCAGCATGATATATGCATTGTGGAAGACATTGTGTCTGAACACAGAGTGACTGCTGACTGCTCTTCAGCAGCTGCACAGAATTGCCCTTCAGGAATTTGCTGTGGTTCCCCATTAGTGACACAGGGAAGTCCCATTCGTTGTCACAATTTTATTATAGAGTTATTGCTGAGGACTCTGCTGCTCTGTTTTCCTCACCTTCTGTACCCTGAGTTCTTTAGATGGAGACTTGGTTTATTTCCTCTTCCATAACCAAATAAGTGCTTCTAGTCAAGGAAGATTAAAATTATTTATATATTTTCAAGCAAGCATGCCCTCTACACAAAACTGGTTTGTTTTGCTAATACCTCTAATGTTTCTTTTCACACACAGCAGATGCATGCACTTAGAAAATTTTATGACAGTACTTTTGGATTACAAGGAACAGCAAAACAAGAAAGAATGAAGTGAGCTTTTCAAATCACATTTTTTTACATATTTCCTGTTTTTATGTGCATACATTTGTGCTCATTTTCTCAACTATCTGAGAAATCGCAAAATATGGCAAATAAAACTAGATATAAATCTACCAAGAAGATGAACCAGGGTAAATATCTAGCAGGACCTGCCTGAATGAGGCAGAAACTTGTCTTCCTATAGTTTTTCTAAAGGCTTTGGAATTTAGTCAATAACTTGAAGACCAGGCTACGAATCTTCAGCTCGTATGTTATTTGTTTTTAACCATATGGACCTGAAAGACTCAAATCCGGCAAGTGTGCATATGCATATAAGCATCTTTTAGTAAATCAGAAAACAGAAATATCCCAGAGAAAATTACTGCTTTTCATGTGGAATGCATTTATAAACACACTAAACATCATCAGATTTCAACTGACTCAGAATTCCTAAATAATTCACATGACAGAACTAGCTACAGTTTGGATTTTAAAAGAATTAGAAGCATGCATCATGAAACATATAGTTGGAAGAACATGCAAAAGAACCTGACAAATGGAGTCCCTGGGTTGAAGAATATTTGCAGACCAAAAAAACTGAAGAGATGAAAACTAAGTACATAGGAAGTGCTAAACAAAGAAGATTCTTCTCAAAGATTAATTAACCACTGTCTTGATTGTCAGTGTTTGAGGAAAGATTATATCTTAGTATTTTTGTCTTTTAATGAGATATTGGCAAGGACAAAGTTAGAGGAAACTAGTGTTCTTATAAGGAGTAACATATGGTCATGGAATAAATTTACTGAGCTGTCTTCTAGTAAAAAAATTGGTACTAAGTATAAGAGGTGTGTGTCTTTGGGTTATGAATTCAGAAGAAAAAATATTTTTTTTGTGAAAACAATGAAAGTCTAGTTTCTGGCAATGTGGTAATTTCCATGGCTGGATGACAGTCTTGGAGCTGTAGCTGGTTGCCTTAAAGGTGTAAATTTTGGAAAAACAACTTCCCCTGGAAGCTTGGAGGAGAGTGTTTTGCACAGATTTTACACTGGGGTTTTGTGATCCTAATGATAAAGGAGCTCAGGCCCTGTGAAGTGTTATTTAAAGTGCAGGTTATTGAAGCTAAGGAAAGACAGGATAGTGAAGAGAATACTGCAGCTCTTCATGAGCTGGGAATCTGACATCAAAAGGCATTCAATGGATTGCCATTCAGCTTGCTATTCTGAACCCATATATGTACATCTACCCTTTTTGGCCTTTTGTTCTCTTATATATTTTTTCCTAATATGGACTGAACTTTGTTTTTGTAGGAGTTATTGACAGATGAAAAAGTCCTTTTAATTTTTCTTTTGATGAATACATATGAGAAAACACAATGCTTAAAATCTATTTACCTTTCACCTGTGACTGTAGCCATAATTACATTGGTTCAGTCTCTGTATGAAGGGGAGAAAAACTTGTGTACTGAAGTAATAAAGGTGAGTGTTAGTTTGTCAGACTGTATGATACTGTATCCAGAGCAGCTAAATAAAAGCATAATGAAGAAGAATTACCAGGAAGGCCTGTATTCTCATTTTCTTTAGAAGAATGCCCTGAACATACATTAACTTGTTTTCTTGTTTGTTTGAAAGCTTTTTCTTTCTTGCTAAAGAAATGCCAGAGCCTTAACATTTCAATGCATTGATCTGTAGCACTGAATCTTTTTCCTTCATAGTTCTGGGGATAGGTTTCTTCTCTAATCTGAAAATCAGACATTATATATACATTTATATATACAGTTTATTCAACCTAAACTGCACATGAAAATGGCTCAAAAGACTAGAAAAGTCAGTGAGGTTTTGGTTCTGCTTTGGTTTAAAAGAAGGTTTTCCAAAATGTTATGTCTCATTTTTTTATTATTCTGAATAAATAAGTTCACTGCCGACTTCAATTTTCCATTTGGCAAATATTACTTTCCTGATACAGTTGTCCCCCAATGCACCCCTCTTTTTCTTTCTTGCATGACTTGCAATTAATGTGGATCTTTACAAAAAGCAGACAGCACAGAGAGAATCCAGACAATTCAGGAATAACCTTCAATTAGTTTGCTGTTATTGCAAAACCTGTCCATGTAGCTTCATGCTTGTGGGTTTTGTGAATTCATAAAAACAAAGTTACAGTTCTCTCATTGTGAGCAGTACATTTGTAGTCTGAAGGTCTGCATTGTGTTTTCCTAAGGAACATCAGGACACTGCTGATGGCTGGGAATGTCCCAGACTATGACTAGGTTGCGTCTTCAGACATATTTCTAAGTTTAACTTTGCTAATTTTTCCTCTCTGCTCTTAAAAAATGAAGTTACCACTTATCTGCAAAAGATAATCTTTATTATAAGCAGTCTCAGTGTCTCCAAGGCTTCAATGATGGCAATTGTTCTTCATTCTTAAAGACCCATGGGGTCTGACGTTAAGGAGGGGTGGTTTTAATTTTGTAGGGTTTTTTAACATTTTAAACTCCTTGTGGGTTTGATTCTTATGGGTTTTTTTAACACTTTTTTTTCTACTGCAGCTATGTCTCGAGATACAGACTGTGAGAAAAAGTGCTTAAGCTGTTTTTTTAAGTTAAGAGCATTAAATTAGAGATTGTGCAGAGGTAATTCAATAATTCTTGAAAGTGCAGATCTCAAAGCTCAGAACTAGCAGGAGCCTTTTAATTTTGATAGTGCAAAGTGTGACAATCCAAGTAGCTGCATTATTCGGTGTATCTGAATGAAGAGTTTAAATTTGGGCACCTAAAAATTACCAGCCTAAGAAAGAGGCACAATTTTTTTTCATTTTGTAGGACTCGTATTATCACCAGACCTGCAGATTTTTTTTCTGCAGTGTTGCCTCACCAACTAAACAACCTTAAATGCCTCATTATTTATCTTGCCTCTGCCAGGGCAGGCAGGTATAAATGTACAGGAACATCCAACTAACACAGCAAAAGAACTGTGAACCTTCACATCACTTACTACTGCCTTCAAAGTGTAGCAAAGAAGTGAAAGGAGAAATCAAAATTGTTTGGTCAAGGAGGTGGACAGGTGAGCAGGTGAGCATTTCCCCATTTGACTGGAAGTCCTGTTGTGCCATTCAAAGCTGAAAAGTAAGTATTGCATATTCTATAACTTAACCATATTAGGACACAGATGAAATTATTTCCTTCTCTGACCAGTTTTATCAGGTTTGTGATTTTTCAAGTCTTTGTATTAAAATGCTGATTCTCAGAACAAGCGAGAGACATTTTTCATTTGCAGTAGGTGGGGATTTTTATCTTCATTTTCATGCTTCCTGAGATATTAAAATAGCAAAATGTACTATTTTAAAAACAGGAAGTGATTTGACAGCTCTATTTTCTTCTGCTACTCAGCAGCTCCCTATATGTAGGTCTACAGCACAGGCACTGCAGCACTTGCTGGCATGTCTTTGGAATTCAAATTTCTGTCTTTACTGAATCTCTTTACTTTAGTAATAGACACAGAATTTGCATCCTCAGGAATAGTTGGAGATTTTTTAACATCTCTCACCGAACAGTCTCTTCCCTGAGCATGGTTTTACTCTTCCAGGGCTGTGTGTGCAATGTAACATGCCAAGGACTCGGGAATAAAGATTGATATCTGTGGAGGTGCTATACGACGACTTGTGCTCTCCAGAGGGAGGTCTCAAGCCAAGTGCATTTGCAGCCTGTCAAGGTTTGTTGGCAGATAGAGATGCCCAGGAACACTGAGGTCTCAGAAACATGATTTTTTGAGTGATTACTCACTGGTGCTACTTTTGTAACTACCCAGAATATTTTCCTGTTGCTTTTTCTAATGCAAGTCTTTCTCCCATTCCTGAACAAAAGGAAATAAATTAACCCATTGGGACCTTAGAACAAGGCAAACCAGATGTTATTTCCTATAAGATTATGTGCTTAATTCCCACATGAGTATATTTTATCACATTGTAATGGTAACAACCTAAAAGGCAAGAAGAGGAACTAGGGCTTGGTGTTTTCTTTGGCTTTTGTGCCCATTATTTACACTGAGCAAGACCAATCTATCTATGCTTGGAGGCTGCCTAGGATAAAATATTACCATTACTTCTACTAGAAGTGTTATTCTTCCGAGGTTTCACTTTCTGCTGTTGTAATGCATCTACCATGAGAATAAAAATTATGCATACCGGAGAACAGGGAATACTAATTTTGTTAGACTTCTCTTTGGATTCCTATTTCTTCCTCTGTGGCATGATGTCATTTTCAAAATGAATGTGGGAGAAGAATGATGTCAAAGGACAGCTAGGTTGTCCAGTGACTGTTAGAATAAAGATGGGGAACACAGCATGTACCAGTGCTCTTTTCCTGGCTCAGCCACTCGAGCCTAACTTCAAGGATGTGCATGCTGTTGCTAAGGAGAACAGGTTATTGTGAGTCTCTTACATAAAGTCATTAATATTTTGGTTTGAAACATGTCATTCTTGTCATCTTGCAGTGTAGGTCTCTAAGAGCTGAAACCCTGTTGTGAAACAGGTTGGTTTAGAGGTACTAATGGAAAAGCTACAACAAAAGAAAGGAGGTTGCACTGTGACTACACATAATTGACACTGCCTTGGCTTCTTCTATTCAGAAAAGGCAAAAGGAGGCTGAATTATTAATTTAAGACAGTTTTTAATTGATAAACCAGAGCATGTATCCATTTGGCATCCTGTGGGAGGAAAGGATCAGTAGAAGGAAGTAGAGGAGAAGTTTCTGTGGTGCCTAGATGACAGATTACATGAAACTATTTTAACTTGTGCATTTCTAAACATGCCATGGTTTATGCATTTTAGATGTGTTCAAAGATATGCGATCTAGAAACGTGTAGTTGAAGACTTGCATGCAATCTTCTCAAGATTCTTTCTTCCTAAGAACTGAACCTCTAAGGGAATGCTTTACTAGTCTAAGTTCTCACATGATGCCCGTATTTGTCACTCGTGCTACATCTTCTGTGTTGGCATCAGGAGCCTTGGGATGATCATTATGAAAAAATAGACATAATAAATTTTAATAAATGAGTCAAAATATCTTTTAGAAGAGAAAAAAATATTAGAGAAAACAACTGGTGGGAAAAATCTTCTCTTCCAGACTGTCAAGATGCAAAACATTTTAAGATATTACGCCATTTATTCAAGGAAATTTCTCAAGTTTAATTCATAGTCAAACAGACCTATTTCAAACAGTGTTTCACAATCTAAGCATAGATAAGGCTGTTAAGCTATAAAAAGCAGTAATAGATGTTAAAAAAACCAAACCAACAAACCCCCAAGACAACAACAAAAAAAACCAAACAAAAAATCCTCTGAACTGAGGACCTCACACTTGAAATTATTTTAGCAGTAAAAGCTGAGATTGCACTTGACTAAGAAACAATAAAAAGCTTCTGTTATTCTGGTATTGAAAAAGCCACTGCCTCACAGCCCTCTCTCTTGCTCTGCACTTGTGTAGGGACCATCTCAAAAACTCTGCTGCGTGTGCTGAGGCTGTGTTGCCTCTACACTGGTACTTGCCATAATTTGATTGATTGTTCTGAAAAGTGAATATAGGACAATTCTTACATCTCTTTAGGCTTCCTGCCAAGTGTACCATTGCCTTTCTAAGAGAAGATCACTAGAATATTTGAATTTGAATAACAGACCCAGTCTCAGTAATACTGCTTCATAAATACAATTTGCTATTTCAGCAAAAATGTACAACTGTGTGCACAGATACATTAAAAATAGCATAATTTCAGATGAAAAAGAAACAATCATTTAATAACTTGATAACTTGTCACTTAATAACTTGATTTCTAGACAAATGAATGGCAGCAAAAAATCCCTCACAAGGTGATAGGTAAAGATTTTCTGTGCCTAATTTTATCTGCATGAAAAAATTGATAATATCCATTGCTGGGAAAATAATTTAAGGCTTACCTTATATTCATATCTGAGTAGGATGAAAGACACTACTGTTAACTCTCAATGGAGCTCTAAAACTGGATTAGTCCATTCAGCCTATTTCCTGCTTTGGGAAGCTGAGTTTGATCCCTAGAATATTCCATCCAGAAGAGAAGCACAACAAATGTATGTTTTATACTTCTGTATTTGGAGTAATTAGTTCACATTTTTCCAGATAGCGTAATAGGATACATTCAATACTTCTCTCTTTATGACCTACAATTTGTGAAGATTTGGAGAAGAGGACATTTCTCAAATTATGATCAGGGCAGTGTTAAATCCAATAAAGGTGGGCCTGTATTACTTGCAAGTAAAAAATTTACTGTGAAGTTAGGCAACATCAGTATTTTGAATGCATTTTTGAAGATCTGTTTTACAGAGACTCCTGTAAGTGCACATTATCCATAGACTCATTGTCTTGATCATTGAACAAAACCATCTACCACCTAACTGACAGATTTTTGGTCATTAAGCTGTCATTATGTAATGTACACTTTCATGTCTTACTCAATGAAATCTATCTATACTTTCTCAAGAGTATAAAAATCACTGCTTTCATCATAGGCTTTAAGATCTGTTACTTTGAAATTCCCTAATTCAAACAAAGATGCCAGAAAATTCTCCGCATAGCTTTTATTTGCTTTATTTGGTAACCATCAGTAAACAAGAATGTAATATGGAGATCCAAGCACCTAACATTGACCAAACAATGTCAGCAACTGCTTACAGACATTTTGAACTGACTGATTGGAGAAACATAATCCAGACATATTGTGTGGTAGAAGAAGGGTTACAATCCAATTTTGACCAGCAATATTTTACAGCCTTACCTTTGACTGACAGATTTTCAAGGCCAAGAGAGACCATTAGATCATCTAGTCATATATGTCCTGCATTTTACAGGATATTATATTTCTTTCAGTGCCTTGAGACTAAACACATTTAAAGAATGAAAAGATGCCCAGCTTTGATTTGAGAGCACCAGGTAATGAACAATCTATCATTCCCTTTGGGAGTTTGTTCCAGCTGTTATTTACCTACACTTTAAGATTTTTTATCTTATTTCTATTTTGAATTTTCCTGCCTTCCACGTCTAACTGCTGGTTTCCATCTTTCCCTGCAAAATTTAAGATTCTCTAGTACATTGTGAGGGAGCCTATATACTGCAATCAAGCTAACTGCTACCTTTTTTTTTTTCCTCCTAAGATAAACAGACTGATATTTTTAAGTCTGCATTCACCTGAATTTTCTGCAGGCTGGAATAATTTTGCAGCTTTTTTTTTTTTTTTTTCTATATCATCCTAATTTTTTTCAGTGGCATTTAGAAAAGGAATGCAGTATGCAGAAGTATGCAGAACAGGAGGCAGTTCACCAGTACCAATCTCACCAGTGCTATCTAGAGGCAGAGAATCACCACTGCTTTTCATTACTGCTCTTCCTTGCTTGTTCCTTCTAGGTTTCATCAAACCATGTAATGTCTATATTTTACTGGGAATGAATTCATTATTTCTGTAATGACCCAGAGTTTCTTTTTCAGACTTTCTACTATGAGGAAATGGCTTTTCATTGTGCAACACACCCTGGATTTTGGCTTTGGGTGATGTAGAAGAAAATAATTTTTATTCCTCTATAAAATAATTATTTTTTTCCCTTCTTAATCTGTTCTCCTTTGCCTTACCCTCATCTATGAGTTACACAAACCTTCATGGACTTCACGGTGCTAATGTAATTCATACTTCTGAATCACACTTAGAAACATGGGGGTTTACATTATTCAATCCTAGAAACAACCCCTATTTAATAAAAAACCTTTATTGCCAGTTGTTTCTGCAACTAATCAATTATCTAATTATCCGTCCTTTTAATATGTACTTTGTTGTACAGTTTATCAATTATCTGCTAATTAAAGGATAAGAGATGCTAAGTCAAAAGCCCCATAAAAGTTTTAGCACTAAATTTACCAAGCAAAGTTCTAATCTCACCAAAGATTGATTTGATCTACAAAAGCTTTTCCTTTTTCCATTTAGATGGTATCAGTTGAGCTGGATTATATTATTTTAATTTTATTTTTATTCCATGCTAGCTTTTCTATGTCTTTTCCTAGTGTGACATAAATATCCACAATTTTCCATTGGAGAAGTCTTGAATTTCTGAACCTTTTAGAATGTCTTTTATTTGCTAATTAATAAAATAGCAGAAAGAAAAATCCAGAAAATCCTTCAGCCAAGCTACTAAAAATGTGTGTATAAAGTGATACAGCCCTGTTGATGCAAAACTGAATAATTCTAATATATTCTCTTTAATATTGTCCTCAGATAGCAATATATTTCATTGCATCCCTGTAAAATGTTGTTTCTTTCCAAACCCTGAGCTGAAGTATTTGCTTCATTTTTTCTGTATCCCAATTTACAACTTACCATGTTTTCCTTTGTTGAAGTATTCATGACATTTCTTTATTCCTTGTGTACCTTTAAAAGCTCATTGATTTTTACCTCAAGCTATTTCAGCCATAGCTTTCCCCCATATCTTATCTTCTCATGAAAGTGTATTTCCCATTTACTTTCCTCTTCTTATTTTCCACATTTTTCATCTTTCAGTTCTTATCACTGCTTTTATGAGTTCAGTCTTTCCCATTCACTGTTGCACAATCTTAATTCTATATCAGAAGAAATTGGGGCTCTAGAGGTCAGTTTTGCTCATTACACAGCTGAATTTAGCAACAGGTCTGATCCATCTGTGTGCTGGTGCAGGATACAGGTATGTGATGTAAGGGTACAAAAAGTCTCATGAAGTTTGCACAGGCAATGCTACTTCTGACTTACATTTCAGGAATGGAAGTAGTTTTTCAGTCTGTTTTGTGTTGTTTTTGGGGTTTTTTTTTTGAAGAAAATGAAAATGGGAACAAGACTCCTGGGGCTGATGGTGACACAGAAATAAGTAATCAGCAGGTTTAGTGTGTTCAGTCTGCAGAAAGACTCATCAGTAGAGCTGTGGGGTGCTGGACTGCACTGTGTGTGTCACACCCTACAACTGAGAGGTAGGAAACACAGCTTGACTCTTCATCCATGATTTTTCCACGTGCTTTTCTCAGGTGCTACTATCAATATGGCAATAGTAAACTGTAAGAAGCTAGATGTCTGGTCCAGAACACAGACTTCCATCAGATCTTGGAATCCTTCACTGAATTTGAGCTCTTACTGCCTGTTCCAACCGAACCTGTGTTTCTACTCCTTCTGCTCCTTCCCTGCACTCTTTTGCCTGTCCTTTCCAGCTCATCATCCTGTTGAATACTTCTTAGACAAATTTCTTTCTCTCACAGTCAAATGTTTTAAGACACCAGTTTTCCTGTTTTCCCCCACGTCTATGATAGCTTGCTGCTTTGATCTCTTCCTTCACCAGCTCCCAAAATGATACTGTTCCCAAATTGTATTGTTCTTAAAGCTTACCTCCTCACTCTGGAGTCAGTTTCTGGCTTCCTGCTCTGTCTTTCTCTGCAGAAGCTTCTCATTATTTCCGATTTAAATTGTGTATGAGTGTTTTTTTTTACACTGGCAGGGGGACAGAAAGTATACGGGAGCTGGAGTCCATGAGGATCCCAGTAAACTATGGTAGAGGAGATTTTGTGCTTAGATGGGGAATGTTCTGCTGAATATGTGTTTGTTGGCAGTCTTTGAAAAACCCTCATCAGTCTCCATACTCTTAAAAATTACTAATTATATTTTCCCCTCTGTCAGAGAAAGGGGAGGTGGGGACCAAAAAAGAAAAATCCTGCTGTATTTTGGATCTTCTCTACCAACATTCTTGTTGAAAGCATTCTAAGACTTTGAAATACTAATGGAGAGGACAAGATCTTCCTGTAAATTCTTTCTTTGAATAAATGGACTAAACCAGCCAAAGATTACCCCTCTGTGTATGAAAATAGACTGGCCATGAGAGTATCAGGTTTGTTTTAGATTTGCAAACCACAGCAGCAGATATGAAATTGTTTCTTTAGCTATCAAAATCAGTGCCATATTATTTAACTGCAATGTTCTGATTTTAGAACTGACGAACACTGTAAAAATTGACCTTAGAGGACAAATGCCATGTTTATACCAATATGTTTATACCAATACTCTTCTATTAGCTTGTAAGTCACCACATAACAGTCTGACATCTGTGTTTCTATGATAAAAAATTAAAAGGCAACCTAATCTGTAAGGCTGTTGATTTTTAACAAACTAGAAGTACTAAATTTAAAAATACCTACTTTGGACTAAGAATGAGGATCACAATGTCATGTATTATATATTCATGATCTGTGGAGATAAACTATAATTGTGTTTCCCTTAGGAAGATTCTTCTTAAAAACCCCTAAGTTTAGGATAACAAGACTAGATTTCAAAAGACTTCAGCAATCCACAATAGGGCTGACAGAAATGCATACACATGGTACCTGCCTATTTCACAGCTTATGCTCCAGTTCTACATTTTCACCTCAGTACTTTTCAGGCTGTGATACATCCTTAGGCATTTAAGTATTTTTGAATAACTGGATCATAAACACCTGAAACCAAGAGGCTGAAATGTTCAATTTTGCATGAATATAGCTTTCAGGGCTTTAGAAAATTTGTGTTTCAGATTTTTAAAAATTGTACAATTCATGAAAGTACAAATAACTTATGAATCATTGGAAGAGATCATCAAGGAAAATTAGGAGCTCTATAAAATATGATAAAATATTTAACACAATAATGTCTTTTTAAATTAACAGTTGTTCTTGGCTGAGACTTCAGGTATCAATTTAATAAAGACATTGGCTTCATTTTATTAAATTATAGAAGTGTTTGTAATTCTCTTTGGCATATTTAGTGATAAGGGAAATATAAAGTAGGAAGTGAGTTCACCTGCACACATGCATGTGGGTGGATTTTTATGAAAACACACACACACACACATGTGATGAATTGGGTGTGTCTTGCAAGACAAAAGATGAACTTTAGGGTCCTAAAAGAAGGAATAAGAAGGAACTGATGAATTTAAAGAAAATTCTCACAGATTTCAGGGGTAAAATTTATTTTTTCCCCTTTCTGTTTCAAATCCAATAGTCACCTCTCCCCAGATTCTTTCTTATTTCCCTTCTGTCATACAGATGCCCCTTTTCTTCCACAGCACTTTTCCATTCCCTCTTCTGCTGTGACTTGGTAATATGAAAATTGATAAGGCTGGGAGGGAGAAAAATTGTGAAAATAAGAGTTCCTCACATTTTTATCAAGCCAGAAGTAGTCAGCACATATTGCAGCCCTGTTAGTAGGTGAAAAAATCGTGCATTTGGAGATGGGAGAAGGACTCCCACCTCAAGGAGAGGGGTTATTACAGGGCTCTTTCCAGGGATGCAGGTGAACACCTCCATGCTGAAAAGTCTCTGCACCTAGATTGCAGTTCCATTTACCAGCATTTACAATCTCTCTCACAGAAGTTTTCAATTTTCAAGCATTTTAAATATCATGGAATCTCCTGTATTTTTTTTTACTAGTCTTTTCTGTGACACCAACATTCCATTCCATGTTTTGCAGTGCTTGCAGTTTGCACAGACTGAGATGTGAACTAGATTTCACTAGGTGTAGAAAGTGTCCCCAGCTCAGAAAAATGAAGATTGCTTGTACTTTTGTCACAATGATAGATTGTAAGAGATATTAGAACAGTAATGGATAATGCATTGCAGGGTTTGTCTTACCCTTTAAGAAATTGATCTGTTTATTCATCCAGAGCTGCCACATTTCCTATTAGTTATGCTTTACTTTGTCCAGTCCTATTGTTTCAGTTTAAAAAAAGCCACAAAGAATCCTAAACCAACCAACCAACCAACCAAAAATCAAACCAAATCAAACAAACAAAGAAAAAAACAACAGCAAGTTGCCACATAATAAACTATAACAATAAAATATTTGAAGCCAAATAAAGGTTTTAAAAATCCCCTTGTATTGATATTCTTGCCACATGAAGAAGTAGAAAAAGACAGAAATATTTCTTTATGGTTCTGTTATACAAATTATTGTGTTAAGGAAAGCTTATTCTATGTAACCTTTTCATAGGTACTTTCTGCATAATAAACTTGCCAAACACCATGATGCAGAATAATGCTTGATTTCCTTGCATTATTTTGTAAGGACTACTTTTGCCTGTACAGATGTCCAGGTTTTTTTTTTACATTTTCCATTAAAAGGTGTAACTTTATTCCAATAAATATTGGAATTACATAATTGCATTCTTGTTATTCCAACCGAGTTTCTTTTAATACTAAAAACTTTGTGCAACAGAGGAAAAAATGGATTGTTGCAATTAGTCATAACTGTGACAGCATTTTGATGAATAAAAAGGATATAAGGGATCCAAAAGATGAAAAAGAAGAAGGGCAACAAAAGAAAATATAGCCTACCTATAAATATTTTTGCAACTGTGGACCTGAAGTGAATAAAATAAACAAAATAAAGGGGAAAACTAATTTTAGATATTCTTCTGAAATGAGTATCTGAATGAGACCATATCTATGACATTTTATTTTCTTTTTCTCCATGCAGCAATTTGAACTGCAGATCAGAGACTATCTTAAAGTTAGTGCTATCTTAAAGATGCAGGATACCCTCCTGATTTAAGAAAAAGGAACAACTCACACAGATGGGTGGGCAGAGCAGTCCTCAACATTGCTTCTTTTAAGGCACTAACACAGAGACTGAGCAGTGTCTTGCCTGACATTATCTCAGGTTAGAAAAAGCTACCTCAGGAGTCTCAGACAGAATATTCTCACCATGATTTTTTCTATTCATTTGTCTGACCTCTCTCTAAGGAAAACATTTTTGCCTCAGTGTTTATAATCTTATATATCAGTATGGAACAGAACATAGACATCCTCAGAGTTTTTTTCTAGAAATTACAAATAAATATGATTAAGACTGCAATCCAAACGAGGTAGAAAAACAGGCTTAGCTTTGTTACCTGTGAATCTAAATTTGAGTCAGACATTATCAGTCACCATCTTTTCAACCTCCTGAAGCATTAGAGGGTGAAGTACTCCCATGAGGAAAATGCAAACAGAAAACTTATTCCACAGTTCCTCATTAGGGCAAGAACCTCAAGGCAATTCTGACATTGCTGCTGTCCCCTGGCATTCATGAGGCAGTGGGTTATGGCCAATTAATCCATCCACTGTTGACACATTTTGTTCTGCTACCAGCCCGCTCCCATCTTGTGAAGTTCTCTCTGCAGTGTTCAGGAAAGCATATATACTTTCTTCTCTTAAAGGCTCATCAAAGGATGACTTTGGCTTAAATAGCCCCAAGCTTGTTGTGAGAACTCCTAATGTTACCTTATGAATCCTCAGCATAGTTTCTACATCTCCCTGTGGATGGTATTTGCAAATTTTATTGTTACAGCTGTGTGCTTCTTTGATTAAATAAACAAGTTCACCTATAATTTTAATTGCAAGTTCATCCTGCAGGCTGTTATTTATTCTGAATAGAGAAACCATGCAGATTTGATAAGGCTGAAGCACAAGCTGAGGGCAGTCTGTTGTAAGCAGTGGAGGAGGAAGCTGGGAGGCAAAGGAATATTTTCGTATATTCACTGATTAGATTATTTTTCACCTGCGTGCATTAGTCTGTGATTGGCTATTCCTATGTCTTTTTAACCCACACTTGAGGCTAATAAAAGTCAAATTTGTAACCTTTTAGCCAGACTTAGAAATGTCAACACTACTGCTGATGCTTTTAAAAAGCTTGTGGAGAACTGGTTATTTTCTCAGCTGGTTGAATTTTGTCGCATCACATGTCAATCTCTTGAAAATGTTTTTTGATGTGTTAAATCATAATATATACTGCAGTGACTGAACTGTAGTACATCCCAGAAAGACATCTGCAAGCCTACAGCTATGTTTTAAAGGGCATTTCACATCCCCTGTGTTATCACAGTTAATTACAGGAAGACTCACCTGTTCAAATTCTGTCTTTAATGTGAACCTATTTGAAATTCTGATTTGGAAAAGGACCCTTTGAGGAAGACAATCTATAAACTCAGAGTCAAGACTTTCACTGCATATAAAATGAGTCCCTTCATTGGCTATGAAGTTTAACTGAGTTAGAAAGAAATTGCAAACACAACACAGAAGACTAAACTTTGTGACAATTTCACAATATAATTTTATATCTTAGGGTAAATTCTCCAGTCTTTTTCTAGGGAAGACCCCTATCTTGTTCATTAAGTTATTAGGGAAATTTGTCATCTTTCAGCTGTTATTGCCAACATTTCAGTAATATGTTTCAAATATATTTAAGCATGTGATAAACTAAAAAACAATGAAAATATAAACATTTGTATTTATGCATTGTCTTTTACAGAAAATAGCAGTGAGACAGGCTGAACCAAGAGCTGCTCTGCTCTTCATAGGCTACCACCAGGTTTAACAACCTTTTAGGGAAAACAGCTACCTGTGCTCCTCTCAGTCAGTGTGGGGAGCAAAAAGAATCCTGATGCATTTTGACTGGCTGAGTTTTACCATCTCTATGAAATCACAATAAAACTGAGCTCCCACCATTGTGCAGTATGGGAACAGTTTCCACAGTCTCTTTACCCCATCACCAAACAGCTCTCAGCTGCTACGTTCCCTGAAAACTGTGCTCAACATCATGCTCTTGGTCATCTGTGACCCTCATAAATAATAAATAAATTATTAGGTATACCTAATAGTAATAGTAAACCTCAGTGACTATTCATTGATCAGTTGATCCTTAACTAAGATATATTTCCTATTACCTGTGTATTTCATGTTACCAGTGTGACTCCAGCTATAAAACATCTAACAGAGACAATAGCAGCATCAGTGTTTCGCCCTAAAACACTTTGCTATCTTCTCCAGAAAAATCATGCAAAGTTGTTTGGCATCTTCAGGGACCTTAAAGTAGTTCATGAAACCGTATTCAAAGCCAGATATGTGTCATCCCTTTTGGTGTGAATCCCCTCAGTAAGAAGGAGACATGCAGGTGTCCTGGGGACCAAGTGCTCCAGCCTGCAGGGCTCTGGATTTTCCTGGCATTTATCTGGCAGTGCAGCTTTAATGAATTCCAGCAGCTGCTAGCTGAGAGCAAAGAAGGCAGCACTAACCCATTGCACTAGAGCTCCCACATGTCTTAAAATATGCAGTAGCTGAATGTCAAGTATTGCCACTATGTGACCAAACATGCACAGAATAATGTGAAGATTAATCTGAAGCACAGGTAAGTGCATACAAGTCAATGTAAGAAAAACATAAGTGGTATATACTGCAAATAGTTACTGCAAATACATCAATGCAAACTATCACTCTTCATGATTTGAAAAATCATAAAGAAAATGGTTATGCAGCTGTTATTTGCTTGAATATTAAAGTATAAAAACTTAGAGTATAAAAATTAAAGTTAAAGTATAAAAATGTTTAACTATAAAAAAGTTAAACTATAAAAAATTAAAGTATAAAAAATCATTAAAATATCAAAGTTGAAGTATGAAATACTCACAGTCAAAGTATAAAGTACAAAAAATTAAAATATAAAAGTTAAAGCATAAAAAAATTGAGCAACATTTATTAGAAAAAAATTCACTTATTTGGGTCTAGTTCTTAATTATATTAATAGTTACCAGATGCTTTCAGTGCTATAAGAAATGCACCATATCTGAGTTCTGTGTCATTCTTAATTTAATTAATTAAGAATTAATTTGGCTGTACCCAGAAGAGGATGGGAAAGGAGAAGAAAATGGAAAAGGACGTTTGCATGAATGATCTCATTTGTGCACCAGGACATTGCTTGAAATAGTCATCATGCCCATGACAAGTAGATTATATTGATTTTTGGAAATCCCTTATTTGGTAAAAGTATTTTGACACTTTGAAGATTCATCATCAGCACAGGCAAAATTTATCTATAGTTTGTCAGTGACATACAAGCAACATTTTAAATTTAAGGCTTAACTTCCTGATGTGTGTGTTATCCTGTAAATTAATTTCTGCTAATTGACCCTGAAGAACATAGAAAAAGTTATGAGATCAATAATATTTAGATGCTTATCTGCCTACCACAATCTGTGCTGAATTTGAGAAGACAGTATTTTCCAAGACATTTTTTTTAACTGGGAAGAAAACTGTCAAAGAAGATAAACCATCTTTAATCAGAAAATAGCTTCTTTCCTGCTTTCTTATCAAACAACACCATATAGTCTCGAAAACTGTGCTTTCTGAATTGGTAATAGGAACATTTTTATGTATTGGACTAAAAGTTATTACTTGATTTGGGTAAGTGCATTTAAATAACTTTGCCACCTAGAAATCAAGCAAAGCATGTGGGAGTGAAATATTAAGAACTATTTTTGCCAGGCGGGTGGGAAAATATTGGAAAATATTATGAAAATCCAGGTGTTGCCCAAAAAATTTAAGCAGAAAAATGTAAAATATAGACAGAAAATAAAATTTGGAAGAGACAAAGTGTCATCAGAAGCTTAAACCCAGAATTTGAAGCCCATAATTTGAAGTTAGACACCTTAAAGGTCAATCAAAAATTTGCAGACAGTTACTCAATATTTCAGTAATGTTGAATTAAAGATTATATTTTTATTGGTAGTTAACTGGGGCAGGTCAACATGGGTTGCGTGGCTCAGCATGTGACCCTGGTAACTAAAAATGCCACAAGAAAATCTCTCAAGAGCTGGAGATGCTGAATGGATGCCTGACACTCAAGGGCTACTAAAGAGCAAAAAGCAGAGTTGGTTATCTGATTGCAGAATCAGGCTGTAAAACTCTGCTCACACCAGGACACACTGGAATGAGCCCTGGCATGCCCTAGTCCCCCAGCTTTGTCTAGGAACTCTCTGATCCATTGACAGCTGACAAATGTCCAAACAGAGCAGTGTCCTAAAGGGTTAACAGTATGACTGAACATGGCCCATTGCCTCTCAGACATGGAGAGTCCACTCTGATGAGCTCTCAAGTGTTAGGTTGAAAGAAATAATTGTTCAGTCTTCTCCCACTACTATATTCCTTATATTCCTATATTATAATTCCTATATTTCTAAAAAAATTAAAAAATTGGTTTAGATGCAGTATTGAATGTTTTTGTTTACTTAGAAATAGAAATAGAAACATTATTGCTGGAGTTAACTATAAATATTGTATTTTATCTGAGATACAAACTAAGGCAGGGATATGACAATGAATTAATAAAAAAATTGCAGAGCAGTTCAAAGGTCTTTAAGAAATCATGTTTAAGCAATATAATAGTACTTGATCAAAATATAAAGAAGGTAAATTCTCCCATATGTATTTTGCAATTAAAGTATGGCACAAAATAAATAAATATCTTTTCCTGTGTTGTTTGTGTTGATATATAATACATAATGTGTACATATTGAATTTTTTAGGATATTTTTCTAGCATATATGTATGATAGCTACTTTGGAAATGTAATAAATTATTTCTATTGACTAAAATAAAAAATTATTTTTATTCCAGTTACAACTTTCTGTTCAAAAAATGATCTCTTGCTTAACATAAGAAAACTCATACCCTGCAAGCCTGCATTATTTAGTACTCTCCATTTTTCAATGTATTCTTTAACTTTCAACAACATACCTGAGGACATAATCCAAAACAACAGCAGCCAAGCAAATTCATCCTTTTGTGTCTAAAATTCCAGATAAATTATACTCATTATTTGTGGTCTTTACTTTAAGAGTAATAAACTGAGAAGACTAGCTTCAGGTAATGAACTGGGTTTATTGCTATAAGCTTATAACAAAGCAAAACAAAAGATAAAAGAATGCTTCAGCTTTCATTCAGAAATATATTCTGCATGTACATCTCTCTTGCAGATGGCAGGTAAATTCAAACAAAAGTTAAAGAATATGCCCAAACATAATACTTCTAATACTTCCAAGCCAATGCAATTTGATTATCAGTGTCAATGACTACTTTTGATAATAGAAAACAACAGTTAAAGTAAGGAAAAAAAAAAACAAAAACAACAACTTTAGGGAGTATGTTAAACAGAAGAAAAATGTGCTGAAGTATTTGTAATCATAGCAATGAAAATAAGTTATTTTGGACATAAAGCTTTGCTTACAATATAAAGTAATTTAAGTGGCTACCCAAAACATATATACATATATGTTCATTTTTCAAAACTGTGATTTCTTTTAGTAAGTTAATTTCTTTTGATTTAAAAATACAGGGACATGAGTTGCAAGAAAATTTAAATTCAAAACTGCAAATAACTCACATACTTGAAGTTCCATAATTGATTTCCAAGCCTACAGAGTACAAACCCAGTAAGTATCTATATCCCTGCAGGAAAAATAACCTAATTACATTACAAACTACTGTTATCAGTTTAGCAACAAAATAAGCATTTGCCAAAAGTAACATTCCTTGTTCCTTCAGAATGTTATTTTAAAGGCATAAATAACTCAGATGTAAAGAAATGTTGTTTACACTCAAATTAATACTAACCATATTACACTCAATTTGATAACTTTAGGAACATTTGTAAGTTTTTCTTGTTTTTAAAAATTTACAATTAGGGTGGACTGAGAAAGGACTCTGGGAATTTTTTGAATTTTTCTTCCTGTTTTTTTCCTTCTTCGATTTTCTCTCACTTAGCTACCAATCACATACCTATTTTTACTCAGGGAAAAAATCCCTACATTTTTGTTTAATACAATCACGAATAGCACTGCAAATACTTCACACTTTAAAGGCAGATAATATATTTCAGTGTTTCTGCAGGGATTGAAAACAATGGTGCAATGAAAAACTAAAATCCTTAGTGATGAATGAAAAATCAAAAGCACATCATACTCTCATGCACATGCAGAAATCATTCATGTGTAGCAAAATAAACACCATTCTTACTCCTTGCTGGTATTGCTATATTATTATATTTTCTAAATGAAATTCAAGGGATTGAACAACTGAATATAGACATGCTGATTTTAATGCCAGGTTTACTCTCTGCAGAATAGAAAATATAGAAAATTCTCTCTTTATGAGCAAGCACTATATAATGCGGCAAAGGTTTTTCATTGTTTCTGGCCATTTATAATAAAATAAATATATCAGTGAGCAGTGGAAAGTCTCTGCATTAAAACGTGTCATAGTTCACTGGGTTAGATTACTTGGTCCCACTAACCATAAGGACTTCTTTCTTCCCACTCCTTTTGCCCACAGGATCAAGGACTTCAGGAGCTAAGTCACTTTTTTTTTATACACGTACATGAATATGTACAAATGTATATATGTTGTCTTTAAGACTCCAAATAACATGTGGATGTGGACCTATTCTTGCTACTTTTCTTTGCCTTCTTTTGTCTTTTTTACCATGTTGTAATTAACCTGACATTTTGCATTGAAAATATATAAAAATCTGCAAGTCCAATATCAGGTCAGTGAATATCAAAAAGACTTATACATCAGGTGAGATTTATAGAGAGAAATATTAGAAAAAGCAATATAACCAGAAGAAAGTAGAGGCTTTTAGGCATAAAAGCCCTTTCCAAGTATGAAACAGAAATATTCAAATAATTTTTGCCACAGTGGTTGGTGCTACTGTTACACAAAAGACTACTACTGCTTCTTGGAAGGTAATGTTTTAAAATATTGTGTCTGAGATCATGGTTGTATTACAAAACAGAGCTTGTATTTCTTTGGGTTTGTTCATAAGAAAAGTCAATTTTCCCTGGATAACCAGCTCTGTTTCATTAAGCAGGCCCTTGGTTATTATGCATTAACAATTTCTTTTAATGGGAGTATGAAGACAGAACATTGGTCATTTTATACACAGGTAGCATAGCTATCAATTCAAAGCTATTGGATATTTATATTATGATAGCTTTTATGTGCTCAAGTCAGAATCGTTGTCACATTGAGCCAGCTACTAGTCAGAGCACCCTGCTCTCCTAAGATTAGAAATGTAACAGTAACTAGATATTCTGAAACACTGGGTCATACAGAGTGCAGTAATTATATGGGAATGGCTTCCTTCCTGCACCAGCATCTTTCTCCCTTCCAATAGCCTGGAGAAACCCAAAGTCTGCTGAAGCAAAAATATTGTTTGGCTGACTACTGGTTTTATTCTATTCTGCTTATCGAACTTTTTAGGTTGAAGGTGAACAATTCCGGTTACAGCTTTTCCAGAGGACTTGAGTATGCCACTTTGCCACAAATTAAACATCTGTTAGTACCAGAAGAACTGATCATTACAAAGAATGCTGTGTGCCCTCTGTCTTCAGAACTGACTGGAATAAACCCAGCAGTGTTTTACAAATGATTGCAAGCCTTTACTTGTGGGAGCATGGAGACCCAGACAGAGCTGTCCAAGAAGCAGCAGCTGCTAAGGGCTGTGGCTGCAGGGAGTGTTCAAGCCTGGTGTCAGCACTGGAAGACAATGGAAAAGACACCTCTGTGCTGTGTGAATAGTGGATGGTCTCCCAGATTGCCACAGGCAACCATTACCACAGGTAACAGGAAAAGATTCCCTTATGAGGGGAACTAAGGGCCCTCTGTGCTGAGTAGACCCAACCCACAGGGAAGTCTACTACCTCCCTGGAGTAAGGGATACCACCATAAGATTCTCTGGACTAATCCAGCCCACTGATTACAACCCACTGCTGGTTGTGCAGGTCATCAGTCATAACATTGATGAGAGAAATATCAGGATAAAATCAACCCCAGGCCACAACAACCCCTGCAGCATTACAGGCTGGGGCAGAGTGACTGGAAAGCTGCCTGGTGCAAAGAATATGCAGGTGCTGGTCAACAATGTCTGGACACAAGCCAGCTGTGCCCAGGTGGTCAAGTAGACCTAGGGTGTCCTGGCCTGTGTCAGCAATAGTGGAGCAGCAGGACCAAGGAAAATATTCTTTCCCTGTACTGAATGCCAGTGTGGCCACACCTTAATCCTGTGTCCCTAGAGCTCTGAAGGATGTTGATCCTGGAGAGAGCACAGAGAAAGAATCAGAGCTGAGGAAGGGTCTGGAGCACAAGCCTGTTGAGACGCAGCTGAGGGAGAAAAGCAGGGTCAGGATGACCTCACTGCACTGGAAGAAGATTGTAGCCAGGTGAGGATTGATCTCTTCTCCCAGGGATCTAGAGAGAGGATGAGAGAACATCATCTCGAACTGGACCAGGTGAGGTTTAGGTCAGGCATTAGGAGAAATTTCTTCCTGGAAAGGCTGATCAGGCATTGGAATGAGCTGCCTAGGGATGTGGTGAAGTCACTGTCCCCAGAGGTGGCTAAGGGAAGACTGGTCTGGTCTGGCATTCTGGTCTGGTTGACATGGTGGCATTCAATCATATGTTGGACTTTATGACCTCAGAGGTAATTTCCAACCTAACAGATTCTGTGGTTCTAAAAAAATAATATAGGTTTATGCTCTGGATTGTCCAGAACTGTGGGAGTCCAGGGTTTTTTCCTGGCTCCTTTGGGGGTGCAAAAACCTCCCTGGCAGACCCCTCAGAGACCCCTGAGTGCTGCCCAGGAGCTGCAGGGGCTGCATTTGGCTCCTTGGGAGAATCTGCCCACATTGAGAGAAGAGACACAGAAAATAATGATGAGTAGAGTGTAAATTAGAATGTTAGAACGTAGATAAATAGGTTTTCTTGAATGTTTATGATAAGGGACACATGGCCAAAATGGAGAATTTGGGGGGTGGACACCTTTTCCTCCTTCTTCTCCATGTCATTCATATTGGGTGACACATTGGCCTCTTGGATTGGTTGGGGTCAGGGCTGGACCATTTAATAAAATTGTATTGTATTGGTAAAATTTTGTAAACATGTAATACGTAGTACTAACTATATAAGATAAGCCCTGCCTTAACCAGGCAGATTCCACCATGGATGCCAGGCTGAGCAGACCGCTGCTGGCCAGGCAAAGTGTCCCAGAGATAACAAACAATAAACTGTCCTTGGAAAAAGAGAAAACTGTCTCTGGCAGTCTCTCTTCGGCAGCTTCGGGGAAAACCAGGTTTTGAACCACCTTCGTGTCCCTCTGGGGTGATCTTGGGGCAGAGGAGGAACCCCAGACTGGGACACAGAACAGCATCACTTCTATTTCTTTTATATATGTCCTTAATTATTCTGATAATACATTTAGAAGTACCATTCCCACATTTCAAAGTAGTTAACAGCAATAATCTAGTTGTCATGAAAGAGATCCACACACTGCTGTTGCTTTATTTGTTGAGTATAGCTCCCTGGGAAAAGATGAATGAAATTAATAAGTACTCCTTCTGTTGAAAATTACAATTCCCTGCAGTCATGGGGTGTATCCTCTCTTCTTCCTGTTAGACTACTTAAAATGTGAGCATGAATTTAGTGGGAAATTGTGACAGAAACCTGCTGATCCACTTGGCAAAGTTCAGTAAATATGAAGCAGTGGGTTTTTTTTCCTTTTGCCATTAGCAAGAGCACTACTGACACAGTATTTGAAATGTGCAGTCCCTTTCTCTATTTACTGAGTTTCTGCTCTTGCAATGGTGCCAAACAGTTGCAAAGACCAAGACATTGGATATTTACTGCAAATGAGTACCTGATTTGTAGGGACATCTCCATTTATTATTCTAGTTCCATCAAATCCAGCCCCTTGGTCCACTGAGATCTACTCTTCTGGCTAACAGCGTGGTCTCTGCTATACCTCTTCAGATCTTTCAGGTAGCATTTTCCTGTAGGCAACATGGATTAGAAAAAAAAAAAAATTGAAAAAAAACTAATCAGAGAAAAAACATTTCCAGTTTACTTTCGTGAAGTTGGAAATGCCATGAAAAGTTGTATATTAATTTAAAAAAATACAACAATTTTTTATACTTCTAGATGTTTCATTGATTTGCAGATCTCTTCCAAGCATTCACTCTGTGGAAACAAAACCACAAAGGTGTTAGAAGTACAGGGAACAGGTAGAGAATTTAAAAGAATGGAAGGCATTTCAAAGAGGGCCATTAGAGCCTGCCCACCTTCTCAGGAGGGAAACTGGCTAAATCTGTGATCTGTATTTCTTGAAGCTTTATTTTCAATTTGCAGAGGAAATTCAGAAGAGAAAAATTAGACATTTACCTTAGTAAACAACAACAATAAATTTTACAGTTATATTTTTCATTTCTAGTATAATGACACCTAGATGAAGCAATCAGACTGGGATCCCTTGTAGCTGCTGGGCATATGTTTCACTAAAGCAAACCTTACAGTTGTGAAGCACTTAATGTCTCAGCAAAAGTAATGATAATATTATACCTAAATTGCTAGCCAGGGAAGACAAATCAACCAGTGATCATTTAGGGGCACAGTATGCAGCTGAAGTTTCCACTTATCTTAATTCTGTTTTCATTAGTAACAGTAAGCAACAATTCAAAAGGTCACAGGCAAAATAAAAGCAACTGGCTCCAGTCAAATTGAGAGCCCCATCCTGCAACTTACCCTGTTTCAGAGAGTAGCCAGTCATTTCTGAATGGAGAAGACTATAAGGAATAAATGTAAAAATGCTTATCCAGAGCATTTTTCTTGTGTTCAGCAATTCAACTCAGCAATTTCCTAATGTAGTCCCATGGTGTTAATAGACTGCATGGATTATTCTTTCATAAAATTGTTAGGGGAGATTTTTTGACACATGTAAGCTTGTAGCATCCTAACAATTCTGAAGCAAGAAATTCTACAGAGATGCTACCTGTCCTGCAGAGTAAAAGGAAGTGTTTTTACAAAGAGACTAGAGAAGAGAGTAAGGTCTTGTGTTGGAAAGAGGTGTGAAGCAGGCAAGGAAGTGGGAACACAGGCCACAGTCTCTAATGGCATAGCACCTTCCAGGATAATCAGACAGTGAGGAGGTGATTACAAAACAAACACTTGCACTGATGACTCCAAAGCTTTGCAGATCTCTATGTTTTTCCAGTGGGATTAAACTCAAGCTTTTTGTGTTGCATCTGTATATGGCATTGCTGCAAAATGAGGGGGAAGCATAGAAAGTGTAATGCAGTTCCAGTGATTGCCCCTGGTGTTGTCTTGTCTATGCCCCTCTCTGGAGTTTGCAATTTCAGATTTAGCTGAGCTGACTCAGTCACTTTGTAACCCTGCAACTCTCAGAAAAGGATCTGCGGAGAAACCTTTGAGAGGGCAATTTCCCTCCGGCAAATATAAACTTATACAGTCACCCCTGCTGGTTTTGTTGTAGCTGACAAAAATTATTCTAGGCTGCAAGGGCAGAAGGGCAAGTGGAAATACCTCCTAGAGTCAGACTCCTTTCTATTTACACTCTTCACCAAGGCAGAGTGTATATGTGTGGTTTTTTCCATGGATGTGTTTAAGGCATGCAGAATGTTTAAAATGGATATGCAATGATTCAATGCTACAAAAATTGAAGTCAGTCAAGGTAAAAAGCTAGCAAGATGGAGATCTCTCCTGACAGCAGCAGAAACAACCAGCACTTTCTCTTTGTTCTGCTCTACAGAGCTATCCAATATCGTCAGCATCACTGTCAAAGCTGGGATGTGACAACCTTTTTCTCCTAAAGGACTTAATTTGTGATCTAAAACATTCCTAATAAGCATAATGCACATTCCAAGGGAATGGGAGATGGCAGGCTTAAAGCATTTATGGTGCCTCTCACACTGCAGGAATTGAAAGCTCTCAGCACAGTTTATGATCAAGGCCAGTGAATACAAGTAAACTCTTTAAAGCATTTAGGGGGGGGCCTGGATAGATTAGATGACCTTATTGACCTCTGCACTATACTTTCATTTCTCTGAAGATAAATAAATAAAAACACTTCATTTGAACCATATATTTTCAGAGCAAGTATGGTTATTAACACAATTATTACAAAGCTCCATATCTTAGTTCTTATATTTTGTATTCTTTGTGTCTTGTTTCGAAAACACGCATTTATTGCTTTTGAAATTGTATCTGCAGAATGTATACACAGTCTTGTGTTTCCTTAATCCAGTGACATCTATGGTCTTGATACCTCAAAGTTAACTTTGAATATATCTAGCAGATACACATCTATCAATTTTTCTAGAATAAACCCATGTGGTCGCAGGGGAAAAGGCTTTTGGTTGAGTGATGGTTGTTGTTTTCATTTTTTAAAATTCTGCCTCCTTTCTCTTAATCTTAACTTCATTATTAAGATGAATTGTAATGATGTTTAAAACCCTAGAGGCAAACTGGTTTAATTTGATTTCTTCTGATAGATGAGGAAAAAAAATGTTAGGAGTTGCAATCTTGTATTCCATACTCTTGGGCTTACATTTTTAATGTGTCTTTCAAACCAAAATTGATTTTTTTTTCTTTTAAAATAAAAAAGGCATATTTTATGAGAAAATGAATACCTTTGATATTTTTAAAATTGATTGATAAGCATTCACATCTAGGATGAAGAAAGGATCAGTTGTTTTCTTTAAAAAAATCTAGAGTATTTCACGTAAAAAAAAAAATTAAAAGAAGATGGAATGCACAAACATCTGTGCAAAACCTTTCAGAGTTAATTATTATTTTAAGTCTTGCATTTCTAAGTTACTATCTGCCTTATGTAATGGAAACCATAATTTCTAGTTTGCAGCTTGGGCAATTTTAAGTCCACTGAAATAAATGCAAAAACAGGTGATGGGGAAAAGTTCAAATTTAAATTTATATCAGTTAGATTTGAAAATATTTTATGGCTATCTCAATCATGGAATCATAAAATGTGCTGGTCCATCAGGGCCATCGAGTCCCAGCTCCTGGCCCTGCACAGGACACCTCGAGAGTCACACGATGTGCCTGGGAATGCTGTCCAAACGCTTATTGCACTCTGTGAGGCCGGTGCTGTGAGCGCTGCCCCGGGGAGCTGTTCCAGTGCCCAAATAACCTACTGGGAAAGAGCCTTTGGCTGATGCCCAGCCTAAACCTCCCCTGCCACAACCTGAGGCCATTCCTGCCACTGGGCAGAGAAGAGATCAGTGCCTGCCCCTGCTCTCCTTCCAGCGAGGAAGTTCAGACTCCGGTGGGGTCTCCCCTCAGTCTCCTCCAGACTGAACAGACCAAGGGCCCTCAGCCACTCCTCACACGGCTTCACCTCAGGGCCCTTCACCATCTCTGCGTCCCTTCTTTGGACACCCTCTGACAGCTTATATCTTAATATCTTTTTCATTTTTTGGCACCCAAATCTGTCCCCAGCACTTGAGGTGAGGCTGCCCCAGCCTAGAGCAGAGCAGGATAATCCCCTTCCTTGCCTGGCTGGTCATACTGTGCCTGATGCCCCTCAGGACAGGGTTGTTCCTCCCAGCTTTCAAGGCACATTGTTGACTTAAACAGCATACTTCTTTTCTGAGTATCTGTATCAATCTACATCAATCTGTATCAATCTACAAATACCTGAACTTCTGGCTTTGATAACTTCATATAGTGACTAGAATAGTTGTGTGTATTTTGTGGTAAGGAAGGATATAGGCTGAGAGAATTGGGATTTTTCAGCCTGGAACAGAGAAATCTTTGCTGTAACCTCATTGTGGCCTTCCAGTACCTGAAGGGATCTACGCAAAAGATGGAGAGAGACTGTACAAGGGCATCTAGTGATGGGACAAGGGGGAATGGTTTCACTCTAAAAGAGAACAGGTTTATATTAGATATTAGGAAGAAATTCTTCCCTCTGAGGGTGGTGAGGCCCTGGCACAGGTTGCGCAGAGAAGCTGTGGATAACCCATCTGTGGAGATCTTCAAGGCCAGGCTGGATGGGTTTTTGAGAAACCTGGGACACTGGAAGGTGTCCCTGCCCACAGCAGGGGCGTTGGTTTAAAGTCCCTTCCAACCCAAACCATTCCATGATACCATGATAACAAACCATTTTTCATGTGTATTAAAGTGGAACTTGGGAAGCTTAAGCATCTACTTCTCCCCAACTTCTCTTTTCAATCTCAGTTCTTCTCTTGTTAGTCTAATTATTAGCAAATTGTTAATAATTGTAGGATAAGTAGAAATAGGGGCTAAGGCACTTGAAGGCTGAAAGCTTGCCTGTCAAACACACACTTTAATCCACAAAGAATGCTGGAGAAACCAAACTGAATCCTTGTTTAATATAATAAGTAAACTTGGGATAGCCCTCTGTGTGTTAGGAAAAGGCACTCTGGTTGTTTTCACAGATCACAGCTCTTCCCTCAACAACAAAAATTACCAAAACTGTTGTCTGAGTTGGAGTGAGGCAGAGAAACTGAGCAGACTTCCCCAGTTGGGCCAAAACCTTAAACCAGCAGGAGAGTGTTTTTCAAATGATAAAAGAAGGTAGAACTCTGAAATATTTTTCCACAGTTTTCAAGATACTAACTCCAGATATGTTTTTGTCTTGGCCTTCTTTATATTATATATTTACTATGAAAAAGAAATTGCCATGACTATTCAGCAGTGACATTTTGTGCTTACTTCAGCTGCAATGCATGTTGCTAAACATAACTCACAGTCTTAATTTATAGTGACCAAAAAAAACACATGCATAACAGCAGTATGCAGCAAAAGTCACAGATGTGTTCACAAACATCAGTTTGCATCAGGGGTCCCTAACTTCTGGAAGCACAGATTTTGAACTGGAAGCTTCAGCCCATTTAAAGCAGTTCCAAGTAGTTTTGCAATAATGGGTCAACATCAAGATCTGAAAAATATTTTTTGACTCCTTTTCTTGGGTCTGCTGAAAGCCTGGCTTTATAGCAGTCAGGCTATAATTACCTGAAAGTTTACAAAAGGATTTGCAGAGACAATCTGAATAAAATATTTAAAAAAAAAACCTCTGATAAATGTGTGTCTCTATGACAGCACTGTTACCATGTTGTTCTCATTAATGCCACCTGTAAACCTGGCTTCAGTTTTTTTCCTCCTCTATAAACCATGTTTTCAGTATGCCTTCCAAGTAGGCATTTAACAAAAATTGTATACTAAATTTTTTTGTATTTCCTTAAAATTGTCTATAAATGATAAAAGAAAACCTGATAAAGAAAATCCAGATTTGTATCTTGCCAATGTGATCTTATCTGCCTTTTCCACTGAAAGATGTCTTTGGTTAACAAAGATACCCATTTTGCAATCTACCTGAAGAACAGGTTCTTAACTTAATTGAAACACTCTTAGGTTGCAATGCAGGACATAACCAAAAGTATGTTAAAAAAAGTATGTTAAAACCAAGTGGCGCAGTGACCCTTATCTCTTCCATAATCCATCCTCCCTCCAGGGAGGTACCTTCTGTTAATGATCCATTCAGTCCCACTGCATGACTGATAAAATTACACTATCCCATTGGGAGATTCTCCAGCCAGGGGGAGCAGCCAAGGCTTTCCTACCTAGATAAAACCTGAGATTTGAAACATCAGAACAACCTTTTCCCACTGGATTCCAGAGGAAAAACAGACCTTTCTACACTATCACTGAAACTTCAGAGGAAAACTGCACCTTTCTACAGGACAAGTACTTCACCAAACCCACATCTGTCACTGCAGGACTGCAGCCACCATTTAATGGGACTGCTACCAGCACCCTGACTGACAGGGTGTCAGGTTGTATTCTGACTCTGTCAGTGTTTTGGTTTCTTTATTACTGTATTTTTATTTTATTTTTTCCTAGCAAAGAACTGTTATTCCTATTCCCATATCTTTGCCTAAGAGCTCCCTAATTTCAAAATTATAATTAGGAAGGAGGGTGGTTTACATTTTCCATTTCAAGAGAGGCTCCTGCCTATCTTAGCAGATACCTGTCTTTAAAACCAAGACGAGGTGGTCCCATGTTTGTCTCGACTTTCACAAATAAAGAACAACATCAATCAACAAATCAAATAATTTTACTCTAAAATCTACTATGGCTCAGAGAAATCTTGCCAGATATATTTCTATCCCTGTGACAGAAGGTATTGAAACTAAGGAAATCTTTATGAATTTGTTTGAGAATAGAAAAAGGAATGGCTCCTAATGCCAAATTTCTAACAGGAAGGCACAGTTACCTCAGCTCCTAAGCTCATATGTGCATGTAGGCTGTGCTTTGAACCTGTTTTACAATTCCTCTTCCCAACTGCAAATGCAATTAGGTTGTGCAGGTTGAAAAGGATCTTCAGTGAGGCTTGTCAAACTCACCACCCTGGTTGCAGGCTCGACTCCTCTGTGCCAGCTCCATGGCAGCCTGGGCTGAGCCAGATCACTTCCTTGGATCACCTATTTAGTGCACACAGGCTGAGGACATTGAGTGCAACACATTTGTCCCACATGGCGTCTCACATGACTTCTGTTTTGTCATCTGCATGACTAGCTGTTATGGATAGATAATGTGATGGTTTGTTCTCACAATTAAGGGATTATCTCAGTTTGAAAGACAGGTGTCTGCTAGGGAAGGAAGGCAGGAGCCTCCCTTGGATTGGAGAATACAAACACCCTCCCACCCTCTGAATTGTTATAATTTTGAAATTAAGGGGCTCTCGGGCAAAGATATGAGGATTGGAGTAAAAATTCTTTACTAGAATGTATAACAAGGCAAACAAACAACAGCAGCTATGGCATTAGTAACAGACAGCAGCAGGGCCCGTGAGAGCCGAGACAGGGAAGGCGATGGGCACAGGCCCTGCTTGGGCAGGCGGGTGTCAATGAGGGACAAGGACAGGGACAGGGACAGGGACAGGGACAGGGACAGGGCCGGGGCACGGACAGGGACAGGGACAGGGCTGGGACAGGGACAGGGACAGGGACAGGGACAGGGACAGGGACAGGGACAGGGACAGGGACAGGCTCGGCATTCCCGGGAACACGGCGATGGGCACAGGCCCTGCTTGGGCGGGCGGGTGTCAATGAGGGACAGGGACAGCGGCTGCTCTCAGGGGCAGAGGCTCACCCCGCAGGAGAAGCAGCAGCTCCGGGCTGGGTTATGGTCAATTCCTTTTTCCGAGCAAGAACAGCTCCGAGCACCCTCCTCTGAAGGCACAGACCGAGAGCTGCAGCTGCCCCAGCCCTGCTTTTCCTGCCCCAGGTCCCCCGGGATCTCTGTCCCTCAGACAGAAACTCTGCAGCCAGGTGCCTCCTCCCCCTGAGTCTGGCCATTTCTTTGTGTTCTTCAGTAGTCACAAGTGCCCAGTAGTCAGTGTTTCTTACCAATTTATGGGAAAAATTCTGTAGGTAAAAAGGGACAAAAGAAAAGAAACTTAACCCCCAAAAGTGATGAACATTATGCGTATGTTAAGAAAAGTTATATTGATATATAGTTATGTTATTGTGATTTGCTCTTTAGACATCCTCTGGTCTCCCCATAGTCCCTTGTATTTTTTTTCCTCCTCCCGCTTCTATTGTAGCCAGTTGACAGCCTTAGGCACATTGTGGGGCTACACCTGTGCCCCTCCCATGGGGTATCTGGGAGGAGGGCAGGCCTCTTACTGGGAGGTGTGGCAGGACAACACCTGACCTGCAATAAGGTTCAACAAAGTAAAAGTCATCACCAATAGACAGTGAATGAACAGACATTGGGAGTCAGGGTTACCTGATGTAATGCCAGGCGTATAAAAGGGGGAGCAGCCGTTCTGTAGTCGAGCACGTGGCAGATGGTCGAATGCTCCCGGCCTTGTCTCTTTCCTTATTCAGTCCTTTGTTGTATTTGTTAAGGTTTAATAACCTTTCAAATTTTAAAAAAATTAGTGGTGTTTCTCACATTAGCAAAGGGAAATTTGCTTTTTCAGCTCTAGCATAATTTTGGAAGTTACCACAGCTGAATGCAAAATCACAGCTGCCTGAAGGTTTAGATTTCAGCCAAGAAGGTATCCCTAACTGTAAGAATCGTGTTCCAGGGTCTTTTCCATGCTACCTTTACCTCTCTCAAACAATGTACGATTGAGGATTTTCCAGTAGGATATGACACTCTACTGAGGCTGCAAAGAAAAATTACAAAATTAAATAAATGTAGGTGAGGATCGCTGTGTTCAGATGCCTTGTAAAATTACATTACTACATTTAAAACAATTAATACAGCCAAGAAAAAAAAAACTCTGTAGGACAGGAGAGAAACCTGCTCCTGACCCACTCGAGATTTTGCTGCAAAGGAAAGCAAACTGGGATGAGTTTTGAAGGCATAAATTTACCCCTGCTGCCCATTCCAGGCCCCTTGTTTGCACTGTCATGTTGAGAACTGAGTTAAAGAGAAACCAATGTTACTGTAGATGTGCTCCTCTTCTCCCAGGGATCCAGTGATATGACATGAAGGAGAAGTTCGAAGCTGAACTAAACTGAAACTAAATTTTTTGGAAGGATACACCCTGGCAACAGCTCCTAGCTCTGCCTGTGGGTAGGTACAACCCTGGTTCACTGGGCACAGAAACAATTGATACTGGTAAGCTGATCAGGAGTTGTAGCCCTCTTTTTGGACTCTCTCTAATAGCTGTAAATCTTTCCTACATTGAGGGAAGGATCTGAAACTGCCTCCAGGACTCAAGTGAGGCTTCTCCAGTGGAAAACAGAGCAGCACAATCCCCTTCTGTGCCTGGCTGATGATGCTGTCCTGATACCCCCCAGGACAGGGGTGTCCCTCCTGGCTGCCAGGGCACTGCTGACTCAGATCCAGCTTGCCAGGGACCAGGATCCCCAGGTCCCTTTCCATGGAGCTGCTCTCTATCCTCTCATTCCCCAATCTCCCCATACATCCAGGGTTGCCCCATCCCAGGTGCAGAATCCAGCACTTTCCCTTGTTGTTCCACACTGTTGGTGATTGCCCAGCTCTCCAATTTGCTGAGGTCTCCCTGCCTTGGAGGAAGTCAGCATCTCCTCCCCATGCAGTGTCATTGTAAAGCTTAGTGTACCTTTGAGGTGGAAGAGAGGGTAGGAGGATAGAGAAGGTTAGTCTGTATGTATGTGAATTACCAGTGAGTCAAGAGCCATTACAGTTTAGTATAAAAGGAAATTAACTGCCCCAAGAGCTTTCCTTATTGTGTCATTTCCCTTCCTTCCCCATGTATTGACCCTGGAGGAAGTTTACATCCCATGCTCTTACATGCACTTCAGTGAGACTTCTAATGACATTTGCTGCAATGGCCTTTATGTAGATTAAGAATTATCATAAGCAGCACACACTAAAAACCCTCTCTTCTGCTTAGTCTTACTTCAGAGTGGAGAAAACCCTTCAGAGTAGAGAGGATCCTTTAGTCACACATAAATTACCACCAAACAGGCTGCAAACAGAGCAGTGTTCCATCTATACCTCTTGACTGAGGCTGTCTTGCTTCTGAAGTGTGTAAGGTTTGGTCTGTTTCATAAGAAATAAGATCTAAAATTGTTTTGGTTGGAGTTAGAACCATTGTAAGTAAGGAAAAGACTTCCACCATAAATTTGTTTTACTATACTCTCATTTAGTTCTTAAAACATTAGTCTTAAATGTACAAGGACTAAAAATCTGAAATATGTCAGTATATAAACTAGGAAATAAGCATATTGAGAATGTGGAACTTTGGATATTTATGCAATATTGTCTCATATATATCAAAAGGTCACAGACCTAAAAGTTTAAAATTCTCATATAATTCATTAAAAGGCTGCAGTTGGTGAATTTTTGGTGGGGGGACCCAAGCTGAATTCAGGATCTGCCTGGATATACACTTTTCCTTTGGCAAAGATGACTCATTTTGTCATTGCAAAAATACATTTGTATTACAAAAACTCCTCAGGAACAACTTTGAGCATCTAATAAATATCAAACAATTTAATCACTGGTGTCATTTTTGTCTATACATTCTTTATGGCACCTTTAGGACAAATTAAATTTTGAACAGCCATTTGAATGAAACATGTTGTCTTCTCTTTGATATACAGTAGGTGATATATGTGCAAAACCAGAAGCCAGAGGATTTGTTAAGCCAATTATTTTTCTGAATGTTTTCTTACTCTTATTGCAGAGCTTCTAGCCATAGTGGGCTTTCAATAGCATAAGTTGCAACCAACTGAAGTGTGAGGTTTCTGGTAAAAATAAATGAGTTGGGTTTCTCACAGAGGCAGCAGCTTCTCAAATCTTCCTTTATCATCCATTCTTCTGGTATTTTAAACTGACCAGGGGTGACACACCTGTGCAGGATTTTCTTTTTATCCCCTGTTATATTTCAAGGCTTTTATTTTTTTCTGTCTCAGACCTGCCACTTACAATCCTTTTGTGTTTTCCTTGGTGCCTCAGAGCTTTAATGGTCGAGCGCAGTAGCTGAACCTTTGGAAATTTCTTCTGTACCTTTGCAGAGACTGCTTCAGTGGTGGCCACAGTGCTGTCACCATGAGATAAGTGAGAGACCCTTGTGGTTAAACTGTCTCTTGTGTATTTGTTTCCAAAAATGACAGCAGAATGGGTAAATGGATTGATTTCTTTCAACCACACAGTTGCCTTACAGATGCACGTGATTTTATTGGGGTCTTGGGGTGAAGATGTGCTAGGAAGTTGGCCAATTCTCTTATTTTACTACTAGTTTGATGAAGTGCTTGATAGTTAGCAGCTTGAAAGAAATCAATTGTTGGCAAGCCTATTAATGTTAAATTCTTAAACGTCATAGAAGCATGCAATTTAAATACAATTAAACATTTATTAAATGTCAAATATCAATGAATGATTGATGGAGCATTCACTAATTGAGTAGAAATCTCGGGTCTACTGTGATGATCACAGTGAATTAGAAAATCACTACAAATAAAATGTTCAGGGATTTTGGGGCATTTAAAAGGCAATTTTCCATATAGCTTCCTGTGAGTGAAATTAATATAGAGCCTGCTCCTGCAAGTATTCCTATGAACAGTCTGCTAAATGTAATGGGACTATTCGAAAAGATATGTGTTCCTTGCAACAAGTTACAGACATTCATCATCTTGAAGAGTAATGATGACTTTATTTTATCTGACTACTTTCCTTCAGTCATGTAATCCTAGTAAATTTCTCAGCTGTGAGAAAGATTGTTTGATTTTTTTTCTCCTTACGTGATATTAAGTTGCAATATTTATTTTGTTATTTTGGAAACACCTCCTTTGTCTAAGTCGAGCTGTTGATGATTTCACATGATGCCTTGTTCATTTATAATACTTCTTTTTTTGTTTTAGAGGGACATTTTCATAATGTCCTATTTTTCAATCTTAATAGATATCTATTATACATAACAGGTATGAAAGAATCTTTTGGTAATAGTATAAAAAAGTCTCCTTTTTTGTGTGTTTTTACTTGTCACCCTGCTAACACATAAAAGTTTTCTGAGTAACCTAACAATAGACATACATGTCACAGGCTACATAAGAGCAAGACAGTCTGTAACCTTGAAAGAGGTGGTATTTTCATGTTCTTTGTAGGAAGATCAAACTAATTATAATTATCCAGCTTAATCCTTGATTTTCCATGACAAGAAAAAGATGAAGGCCCTGTAAGGAGGTGGTGTGTGTATGAAAAATAAGCAGTTGAAAAAATAATTTTTTGCAACTACAAACTAGGATGTGAGAATTTTTTTGTTTTTCTGTTTTCTGCTGGCTGGAGATTTCTACCGTGTAGCTGCCCTACTAGAGCTTTGAGATGAGCTATATGATTTTCCTAATGCTTTTTACCTGATGTGTGCTAAAGTTGCCCACTGGATTTAGCCCCATCTGTGATGACCTCTGTGCATGGAGGGTTTGCAATATCAGGGCCTCACTGCAAATAAGGTTTACTTTGCCATTTTGGTTACAGTTTTGAATGAGAAGAGCTGCTTCATGCATCAGTTATGTACCATGCTTGGCAGTCCCTTGTGCTGCTTTAAACAGTCAGTAGATGCTAAATGAGTGAATGACACAGTAGTGAGCAACTAAAGCTTTTGCAGTGTCCTGTCAAAAGAGGAAGCTAATCACTCTCATTTCTGGTAGTGGACAGATCAAATGGGAACATCAGCTTCTGGGAAAAACCTGATGTCATGGATCTCTGCTTAGAAATCACTTCCTGTCCTTACTTTGTCTCAGCAAATTTAAGAACAGTTACTAAATTTTTTACCTCACTATTTGTTCCCTACACTGATCAAGCAAAGTGAAAAGATTTGGAGGATGAGGCTGTGTGTGGTAGGACTGATGGCATCTGAATTCTGCTGTCAGCGGCAGTGTTAGCCCTGCTCAGGTAGCGATGGAAAACAATGGGAAATAAATTATCAAAGAATTTCTTCACCGTGTCTGCAAGCTGAGGACGCAACTGATAAGAGTGAATTGTTATCACATTCAGCAGATTCACAGACGGAGTCATGCAGGTTGATATTGTGACTCGTGAAAACCTGCACAGTAGCACACATCAGCAGAGACAAGCCAAGCTTTCCGAGACACATTTGAATGCTGAGCAGAGACCAACATTCTGCATGTAAGGACTACAAATAACTGTAATCTTCACAGAAACAGTGAATACTGAGGCATTTGTCAGACAGGTAGCTGTGTACGTTCAGAGGCACACCAGTCTGTCAGAAGGGGAAAGACAAGAATTTGACAGTTTTGGTGAGCATCCTGTATTGATTGCAGCCAATGTGTCTGGCCCCTAAGGATCATTTCATGTTTTATCTGAACAGCTTGACGTACCTACAACATTGGAAATGAGAGTCTTTTTGTTCTTTTATTGTCATTTGAAAATTGCTGTCATACCTTTGGGATTCACACGATGTGTTGTAAAGCAGCTGAAGTGTGAAGCCATAGAAGGAAAGTTGGTGAAGCAGACCACCTATTTTTCTGCCCACTCTGATATTTGTTGAGGGTTTTTGAAAGTGCATCCTGCTGGCAATGCAGCTGAGGGGAGACTGAATGGTTTAAGTGGCTGATCTGGCTTCTTGTTAATGCCACAGAAGAAGCCATAGGACTAGTAAGCTGGTAAGGTTTTATTCAAGCAGTTGTTTAGGAGGTTTCAGACTGGAAATTAATTAAATACCTTGTTCCTGCTTATGTCTCCATTCTGAAAAATAATAGTAAAATGTATTTTAGGTCAAAATTTTGAAAGTGAGCTCCTTGGTACTTAGAAACTTCCCTGTCCCTTTTCTCGAGCAGTGATGCTGGCAGGCCAATTCATTTTGACTTTGCCCACACAAAAACTATCACAAGCAAATAATACTGCCATGAAAAGTGCAGTGGAAGGTGCAGTGTGCACTTACATCTCTTGAGAAAGAGGGACCTTTCAAATGTAATCCAGCGTGACACTTGGATCAAGTTAAGTGCATGTGTCTTGAGGTGTTGGGTTTTGTGTGTTTGGGGGTTTTTGTTTTGGGTTGGGTTTTTTTTGTGGTTTTATGTATTTCCAGTGACAAAAAGCTTTTGTTACTAGAATAGCTTGAAAAACACTTGGACTTGGACAAGTGAAGTTTGTCATGAAGCTGTACTGAGTCAGTGAAGCACTCACAATAGTGTCTGCCTCCTTCACAAAAACAACAACAAAAAAAAAGGAAATCAAATGGTTTCAGGGATAAATGTGAAGAAATCCACAAAAAGCAATAAAAAACCCCAGCTTTTTTTTAACATATTAGGACTAGGAAATAGACTAGATACTCTGTATAGCCAAAAATGGATAAAATATAAGACAAAGACCAGACCAGAGCAAAAGTGTGAAATTAAAATCTTTAAAGATCTTTGTTTCTACACCAGAACCCTTCCTTTTGCAGATGTGCTGTGGCATCAAATGTTTTCACATTGAATTTTTGTGAGAATCAGCATAGAATGAGTCACTAAAATGAGCAGTGAAAATCGTGTGAATTTGTTGAGAGTTTAAGGCAACTCAAAACCCAAGCAGCTAATCTAGTAAGCAATAATATGTAGCTTCATGATTAAAGCTGCATTAGTGTCACAAAATTAGAAGATGATTAATGCAATGTTGGTTTTTAAGAGAGGTTCTGGGAGACATCATGGTAATGACAGACTAATTGTACAAAAAATATTGCTAGCCATTCTTCTGTAAAAAATATATTATTCATATGAATGAGTACTAGACACTAAGCAAGTTAAGCAGATTTTGCTCTGGAAAATATTTTGTAGCTCTTTGAAGAAGATTGCAAGCACATACACAGGGGACCTGAAGCTGATATACTCTGCTTGGATTTCTAGAAGTTATTTGACAAGATCCCTTCTCAAAAGGTCTTACAGCAATTCAGCTGTCATGGCATAAGGGGGAAGGCCATCATATTTTTAAATAACTGGCTTGTAAGATGGAAAGCAGAGAGTTGAAGCAACTCTTCAGTATCCTCAGAGAGGAAAGGTTGGCAGTAGGGCCTCAGGGGTGAATGGGAAGGGTACAAAGTTTACTAATGACATTAAATGGATCAGTGAAGTAAATATGAGGACATATACAGGCAATGGATAATTAAATGGCAAATTACATTTTCAAATAATAAACAGAGGAGGGCAACTGTGTATAGAAAATTATTAGGCAAAAGTAGGTAGATCATTGTCACATGAGGTTTTAAAGCTGTGCATTTATGCCTTGAAAACTCTCTTCTAAGGAGTGATAAGTACTAAATTAGAAGAACTACACAAAGGTTTTGTGGAAGACCAAATTGCTTTTGTGTGAGAAATGTTAAAAATAAAGTAAGTATTTTCCTTTGGAAGAGGAAGGAAAAGGGTACCTAAGGATTTTATATAAAGCGATTACATCATAAGAGGAATGGTAGCAAACAGAGGTGCATTATGATTTCTTTTACTCACCTTTTTACAAGAACCTGCCAAAACCAGGTGACTTCATCATGCACAAGATCTGAAACAGGAAGAGTGGATGTCCACAGAGTGCATAACTAATCTGTGGAGATACATATAGGGCTCTAGGCAAAACTGAACAAGTTTGCAAAAGATAAATTAAAAATTCATTTTTAATGGAGGGACACACTTCTCATTCACAAATTACCTACCCAGCTTTTTAGAGCGTTAGGAGAACTGATTCAAGTTTGCTCTCTTTTAGAAATATTTTATGGTAGGATGTTTAACATATTCAGGAGGAATTCTTCCCTTTATTCTTAACATTCATTTGAAAACAGAGGAGCCAGTTGATGAAGCTCACTGTGGTAGTTGACTAGTCTTTTTCATAAGTTAGTCTCTCAGCAGAACAGTTGATCTTAAAATGAAACTCCCTTGAAATTTGGGAAGGAAAGTAGCACAAGACCTAGGTGAAGCTTTTAAATACCTTAAAAGAATGTGTCATGTAAACAGAAAAAAAAAAAACATTCTTGGAAGCTTAGAAGCTTCCCAGCTGCCAGAAAGCCAGGAAAGGCAGCAGTGGCAGTGCAGTTTGCTTCCATGCTGTCCCTTCAATTTCCTTAAGGCATGATGGTATGTAATCTACAATTTATCTACCTAAAAATTATACATGGAACACATTAGACATCCACTGGGACTGCTGAGAAAAGAGTCTGGCCCAGTCATCATAGTTATTCGTGCAAACAGTAGCTGTCAGACACGACTGGATTACCTGTCAGAAGGGTCTGGTGAATTACCATGATTGCATCTTACTCAGAGCACTGCTTACCTGTGCATAAACACTGGGACCATTCTTTGCTGTGTATGAAATAGGTATGAATGGAATCAGTATCATGTAATTACTTGCTAAAACATTCTTAATATTGTTGTAAATTTTAAATAACTTCCTGTTTGTTCACATGCAAAATTAGCTTCTTAATGAACACTGGGATTTGGATTACTGTGCTACCACGTGGAAATTTATAGTTAGGTCTGATTGGAAAACAGTCTATAATTCCTCTTCACTTTTTGGAAAGAAAAACTATCTGATATTTCCACATTATTGGCATCAATATTTGCATATTCCCTCAAAACATGAGAAAAGAAATGTTGCTATTATTCTAATTAAAATGCTAGAAATATTAAAATGAGAGTGAGCTGAGTGGCATTTTTGTCTCTAAAATTTTTCAGTGCTGTGTTTTTGAACATCACTTTTTACTGCTTGTTTCCTGTGAACAAGCATTGATTCAGTCAGTTCCAACTCTTCTGTAAAAAGAATTCATAGTGCAGAAAAATGTGAACCAGATAGAAAGGACAGTTTTCCTAAAATTAGCCTACCTACCTATCTATCTATCTATCTATCTATCTATCTATCTATCTATCTATCTATCTATCTATCTATCTATCTATCCATCTATCTACCTACCTACCTACCTGTCTACCTGTCTACTTGTCTATATGTCTGTCTAATTATCCATCTATGTTTGTATGTGTGTGCACGAGCCTCTGATTTCAAGAAAATTAAAGGGAAATGGTTTTTTTTCCCAATTCTGAACATCAGAAGCAAATTTTATGGCTTATGGGTACCAAAGGACCATTTTACTGGAATATAGTGGATCCTGCAAGATAATTAAGCTCCCAACATTTGTTTTATAGAAGTGACAGTTGTATATATTTACATATATATATATATTAAGAAATTGAAGAATTACGTGTTGTCAGATCTCTTTGTACACCCAGGTTTCTAATCTGAATATACAGACGTTTGGCCACAGGCCAGAAATACCTCCTCTGCCAAATTCCTGGATTTAATATGTTTGCATAAAGCTTTGAGGTACAAGAGAAAGACGTTTGCCTTAAGTTTATTCATGTTACTCATAAACTCTTGTCTCTTGAATGGTTAGGGTTTACTCTGTGGTATGTCTGCCTAGGGAGAATAGAAAAAGAGAAATATTATTTGGAGAGATATGTTCATTCCTTTTTAAAGGGATGGGGACTGTTGTGACTTTTGAGTACTTTTGCTGCAGCTCAGATGAAGAGGTCTGTCTGTGCTTGTCATGATGCAACATCTTATTCCCTGAATGTCAGACTGTCGCTGGAGAATGACATCTCAAAGCTTTGAATTTCCCATCTCAAGGGATGTTTATTGCCATAAGAAAGCTGGAGTATTGACTAAGGAAAAAAAAGAAAAGACGCTTTGAATTTTTAAACAGAACAAACTATTCTGGCTTGATTTTTAAGAAAATGGCACTGAACACCACAAAAATAGCAATCCCAGTAGCTGTCAGACCTGTGGCTGAATGCGTCTTCCAGGGACTCTACAAGTGTAAAAACTGCCACCAGAGTGTGTGGTGGGGTGGTGGAAAGCCCAAGAGAACATCTCAAATGTCAACTCTTAGGACTGCAGACTCCTTTCCTCCTCCTGCCAAAGCAGTCATCTGAAATAAACACTTCAGACAGAGATGGAGGCTCCTGGGGCTCTTGACTTTGGGAGTCTGGACTCCCTGGAGAGCCCAGCTGGGAGCTCATTTCATGGTCAGGCTTTTTGCAGACCAATAATTGAGGTGGCTCAAAGCAGGCAGTCATCTTGTGGAAGTCTGTTGAAAATAAACACGAAAAGGCCTCTGTGAAACCTTCTGGGTTCAGTGTTTCTATATTTTTCAGTGAAAAACTGTGTGCTTGGAAATTTCTTGATCAGCTTTGTCTGGGGGTTGTAGTTTGAGTGAATTAGACATGTACCATGAAAAATGGCAACAGATCACAGGCCTGGAATGGGGAAAGAAAAACTGCTGATGGTAGAACAACTGTAACAGGGAATTAAAATAATATTTTCCATTTTTTGATTTGTTCCGGAGATTTTTTTTAATGGTACAGTCCATGTTCTTCTTTGTATTTTCTTGCACACAATTCTAAATCACATTTCATTGCTGCAAAGCAGACAAGCCATGTGAATTATATTTTAGATCATGGCTTATTTTTGAAGTTTTTTTCAGTCAGCCAAGATTTTGGGTTGGATAGTACATATTTACAGAACATTATTAGCTGTTTATATTTTTAAAAATGCATTAAAGGAAAATATATTTTCAAAATAATAATGAATTACAATCAGATTTATATATAAAAGTAAAAACATGAGTATTGAACAAATCATTGAAAACCTGGTTAAGAGGCTGCATAGAACCAGCTGCATAACCACTTTGGGGGTTTGTGACAGAATTTCCTTTGAAAATGTTGGCCTGCATGTTTTGATATCAGCTGGTCTCAATACTTTCTCAGCAACCTGGTAGGAGTCACAGATAAAAAAAAAAAAAAAGCAAAAAAGAGAAATATGGGCACCTACACAGACAGCTCTATTTGAAAATTATCAGTTAGGTGAGTTGTCTACATTAAAGCACAAGTTTTGAGTCTTGGCACACTAATTACAACAATTTTGAAGGAGAAATAAGCTTAAGCTGTCATGCTTGGATAAAAATTTAGAGAAGTTGATAGCGTAATTACCTTAAAATTGTTAATCCATTGCAGGTGTGCATATACTTGCACATATTCAGTTTACTCAGCAGAGTTCATCCTGTTTATAAGCACTGCTGGCTCGCAGCCTGCAGGCTCCAGCTCTAACATGGGTTAACAGCATGGATTTTATTACAAGCTTTCTTGGCAGCAAGCAGGTAAAAGCAAACTTCAAAACCATTTTCCTTTGTTAGAAGAATCCCCTGAAGGGATTCAGAGGAAATAGTGCTGTCCATCTGACACAGTTACAGTCAGCCTGCAGTCTAGTGTCTCAGCAAGTAGCACTGCAGTCACTCAGCAATTTGTACTTCATGACTTGAGGGCTGTGAAATAATCTGAATTATGTACAGCAACAGCTGAGTGTTAAACAAAAGGGTAGGATGCACTTAATGCACACAGGGGTTCGTATGGATTGTGTGTCATATACTAAACAGTAATGTTGAGCAGATGCTTCTGCAGGGAGAGGCTTGGAATATTTTTTCCATAAAATCTTCTACATTATCAGTGCTTATAAAATGTACTGCAATACAGAGTCAGATTAGGCTCCAATGGATAGTATATAAATAACCCATTATCTGACTTTAAAGAAACCCAAAACACTGTATGACTACATCTCTAGTTGTCATCTGACCCGCATATTTTGAGGTGTTTCAGGGCTGAAAGAAAATGAGCTGTTAAAGGTATTATGTCTGGCAGAATGATCAGGCCTAGCTCTACTGCCCCCATGAAATAGTGGCATGGCTGTCATGACAGGAATTCCTAGCCATGCTGAATATGCTGTGGGCACCCTTGGCATTTACCTTGGTAATGAAATGTAACCCTGGCTGAGCAGAGCTTCTCCGAGAGCTCAATCTACTTTGAAGTTGGTCAATTCTCAGTAGAGTCTTCATGAGAGGAAGACAGCAGCAGTGCTGTTCTTTAGTAGACAGTCCTTTAGGGGGATGGCTTTAAGCAACAAAAAAACCCAGAAAAACCAAAACATACAGCTTTTCATGTATCAAGATTCTCCCCAGACACTGGAAAGGTTACTCTGCTGGGTTGTACTGCTTTCTGCAGTACAATAAAGGGCTTATTTGTAGTTGTCAGTGTCTTTTGTGCAGTGATGAGTTCCTCTGAAAAGTTGTAGCTATGTAACTGTTTCTCTAGACTGATTTTTATAAAACACAGCTTTGAAAAATATAGGCTCAAAGATATAAAAGAGATAAAAGAAAGTATGTTTAGTTGCCTAAAAATGCCACACAAGTATTACATATAAAATAAGTCTGGACTGTATCAAACTTTTTGAGAATATTCAAATCAGAAGCAAAACATTGTTAAAGTGAAATACAAATCTTTTTACAATTCTCTGAGTATCTGTGTGCATGTATGCCCACGTGTTTCTTATTTCTTATTTTTATTCCTTGATATAATGCTCAATCTTAACTTACGGTTTCTACTGAATTTCTGAAAAAGCACTGAAGTTATTATTCTCTCTTGTTCATGCAAGACTAACCCAAAGACACAAGAATTCATGTGTAATTTACAGTTCATTGTCATTTGCTTCACCCCCCACCTAAGGTTTTGTCTAGACACCAGAGACTGAAGGTCTTTATTCACTGTAGAAGTTCACAGAGTAATCATCCAGCTACATTTGACTGCTTGTAGAGACAGTTTTACTGCAAACAAAATGATGTCATAAGATGAATAGTTCCATTAGAGGAAAGGCCTCCTGCATTTAATTAACTGTACTGAAGCCAAAGTGGAGTGCTGAGCTAGTGTGACCTCAAAACCTCTGTATGCAGAGAGCTTGCTGTAAGCTAACCTGGTTATCTTCACACTGTACCAGGTACTTAGATAGACAAAATAATCTAGCATTGACTAAAATACAGCCGGGATGCAGATTTCTAACATCTTCTTAGCTAAACATCAAAAATGCAAGGTTTTTAGAAGAGGGAAATAAAATACCCTATTCCTTATCATCTTCTTCCTTGTGAAAAAAAATACTTAGGAATTTTAAAAATCTATCTACTTAGTTACATAATCTTCAACCTATCAGTTGAAGATTTTTATTCTTCTTTTAAAAGATTCTGATCTGCCTTTACTCACTAGTTGGTGCTGTACATATTCTTGTCTTGAAAGTGCTGTCATACTTACTAGAACAGGGAAGATTTATGGGTTAAATGAGAAGTTGTATTGATAGTTTAATTTACTGTCAATAAAATCTCAGAGAAGTAATATGTGTTTTAGAGCCCCTGGGACAAAATCTGATAGGAACCTCCTGGGATTTCTAGATTTCTATCACTAAATCAGACACTGTTCTTGAAAAAGTTAATTAGATCTGCTGAGATGGAAAATCATGAAATAAAGAAAACCATTTCAACTATATTTGTAGAGGATTGATAACATCTGTGTCTGGTTCAGAAATGACAAAAAAAAATTATACGGGACACTTGATAAGTTTGATAATTCCAAGTTAAAGCTTTAATGTGTTTCCAAAAGGAAAATATTTTTAATCCTTTTTTTCTTCACAGAGCTTTTCTTCAAATATAGAAAATGCTAACCTTTTGAATAATTTCCTATAACAGCTTGTTACCCTCCAAGAATGCCAGTTACACAGAACATTTTCATAAGTGTTACCTGTCTAATGTTCATGCAGATGTTACCTATCTAGTGCATTTCTGGGGGTTCAGAAACCCACAGATTTTAAAGATTTTAAAGGAAAAGTGTATGAAAATGTCACTGGAGATCACATTTTTACAATGAACATGTGATGAAAGGATTATAAGAGGAGAAGAAATAAGAAAGTTGAGCAGAGTCAGATTGGAATACAAGAAGCAGGAACAAACTGTCAGATGCAGGAGCTGAGGTTTGTTTTGAAACAGGGAGATTAAGAAAAAAGTGACTTCTGGAAAAACATGTTTGGATTAATGAGTCTGCCTAGTCCAGTAAGCATATTTACGCTTTTTTTCAGAGCTCAGAGATTTCCATTGACCACATGAACACTCTTCCAACAATTGCACATGAAGGAGCAAAATTTTGAAAAAAGGGTCTGTACATAAAGCTAATACTATTAAGTCCTCAGTGTTTTCGGTTTGGATCTTTTTCTACTCAGTTTTGAAAACTGATATAATGTTTCAATCAGCAGGGAAGGTCTTGATTTCACTCATTCATGAAGCTGTGAGGACATTGATCTCATCACTATAGTGTTTATTATAGTGAAACTAATGTTCAAAAACATCCTATGATCTAATAAGAGTGATGGTAAGGCTTAGTGTTTTCATGTGCCAAGCCTAATACTGTCTTCTACAGAAATGTTCTACATAGTTCATGGTGCTGTGATAGCATAATCCTTAGGAGGCACAGAAATCACCACTAGACTTACATAACTTCTGTTACAAGTGTAGTGATGGGGAAGTTATTACCTGACTTTGAAAGATTTTTGTGCTTGTTTGTTGTTTAATAATTTGTTGCTTTAAAAATATCTTCAAGGCCAACTGTGTGCAATAAGCTGTCTGAAGAAAATGGAGTGCTCTGGTTTCATACATCCTTGTCTGGCTTCAGAATTTTTCTTATTTAATAAGGAACAATGTGCCCATATGGATGATATAAGAGCATGTGATGAGTGCAATATACAGAAAATGCACCTGGTTTGGTGGAGAATGGGGGAAATAGTGAAAAGCAGTCAATTGCGTCACTGGTTATTTCTCTTACACTGAAAATCAGTTGTAATGAAGGCAACTTTCACCATAGTGGCCACTGCCAGTTAATCAGTGTTTCCTGACCTGCTAAAAAACATTTACTTCTTTCTGGGGAGTAAGCAAGATATCAGCTCCTTGACTGAGATAATCATATTACAGTGACTTTTCACTGTGATCTTCCTCTGGTTTGTTTTTTCTCTCCTATAAATCCATGGGGCTGGTATCCAGTCAATTAATAAAACGTTTTGGGGACTCAGTGAAATTCAGCCTCAAATCAGAGCTAGGGCATAATGATGTGGCACAGCCTCATTGCAGTCTTCTAAATGTCTTGGGTGAGATCCTGAGGCAAGAGATCAATGGGATCAGGACCCATGTCCAGCCTGCCAAGGACTATGGAAGCAGCTGGACCATTTTCCAGCACTGAGATCAAATGTAAACAGATGGATTTTAAAAATTACCAGGCTCGTGTGATAATTTTCAGCCCACAGTCAGAAAATCCTGTAGTAAAGGCAGAGCAAGTAAATGTGTACTGAGCAGCAGGGACATTTGCTGCACTCTGTAAGAGCTGACGATTAACCTTAGCTCCTGGAAATATCTGCTAAAATTTGTCTCCACATGGTTTATTTCTCCACATGCACAGAGGTAGTAACAGACCTTTCCTCCTTTGAAGAATGCTTTGACAATTAAGGAGTTTTCATGAATGATCCTTTACATAAGAGCAAGAACTCCCTATTTTAATTTATAATTAAATAGATTCTTCTATATTGAATCAGAGCTTGCTTAGAATTAATGCCAAAGCTTATTGATTTTGTCTTCAGCCATTCCCAAGCCTGTTGCTCTTGCTGGGGTAAAGCAAATTCTGAAGTATTTTCTAATTTTTGTGGTCTCTGTAGCAGGCATTGTGTCATTCTCTTTCCTGCTTAGCCTCCAGCTTTCTAAATTTCAGTCTACCTGAAGTGTATGAGTTCAAGAACTCCCTTTTTACCTTGGAGATATTTTCACTTTATGTGGAATGCAATTTGCAGCTTTCAGTCTCAGAGGGAAATAAGTTTTTATTAGTAAATTTTGTAGACCCTGATCCTCTGTTTGGCATATCATCTAGAAAATGTCATTCAAAATGTTTTGAGCTAAATGAGAAGCATCTGCAGCTCTGAAACAAGGGATGGATGTGTTGGTTATAAAATTAAAACTGGTTACCAATGGTATGCAAATTGAAAATTGTTCATAGCTTGCTTTGTGCTTTGAATTTTACTAAAGCACTTGAGTATTTTTCTGAAGTGTCTTCAAATATATTCAAATACTTTTGCCCTTTAAAGACAGGATTATGATGGCTTTGGACAAAATGATACTCCACAGATGATGAAAATTATGTAATACATCAAGGTAAGCACAATACAGGTTTTAAAATCATAGACACTCTTCAGGAGATTTCCGGGATATTTGTGAGAGGATACAACAATTTTTTTTCACATGTATATTAGGGGTAGTATCCTATAAAAACAACTGTGAAAAATGTGACTCCATTATGAGGTCAGCCATCCACTAACTTGACATACAGTAATAATATTAATACAGCATCATGTTGAAGGATTGTCCTTGCTTGTACAGCTTCTCAAAATGGATCTGAGATGATGCTGACACTTAGGAACCAATTGCCTAGCCATTATTATACCTTGCCACCTCATCTTACTGGAAGAATCAATTATTAGTATGTAAGTTTAACGCTTGTAATCTGTATATGATGTATCTCATCTGCTCAAATGTTTACATATTTTTTGATTTCTGTTTTTACTCACAGGTATTTTCCTCTTTTCTTTGTCATTAATATTTTATTTTGATAAAGCTGTCCATCTGCTGGATGTTGTGCTTTGAAATATTTTAACAGCTGTTCAGATCCCACAAATTCTTATTAATTAAATAAGGAGTAGAAAGATTAAATGAATGGAAAAAGAGCAGAAATAGAGTTTGAAACAGAGTTCAGGTATAAAAAGAAGCAAGTTTAGAGGAGACTCCCTGATAGACAGAATGTGTGGATGTGTTTACAAATACATGTGTGGTACTGTTCCTACCTTATCTCCTTTAAAGAAACTTGTAATTGTGGAAAATTACCCATTTGTTCAGGTTCCACAGCTGCACTGAAGACAGGGGAAGACATTTTCAAAATATTCAACAAAATGCATGACAAGTTAAGCTGCATTAACCAGTGCAGGCCTGCTTTGTGTTCATCACTGCTGAAGGAAAAAAAATTCCTTATCCAACTGTAATTTTATATGAAAGCTAATTGGTTTTTCCTACAAGGAAAAGAAGATTTCAGATTATTTTTTTTTAATAGACTTAATTATAAATCTGATATTGTCATTCAGCAGAAAATAAAACTAGTCTGTCATCTTTTATGACTTCTTTCCTATCAGACATGAAAGCAAGCAAGAGAGAAAAAGAGCTGTTTGCTCAGCAGCAGTCCATTTGAGAAGAAAAAATAAGAGCTCAGCTTCATTAAAGGTATGTCAAACAGCAACATCATGAGGCATTTTCAAGCACCCCAAATAACAGAAAAGGAATACCCCAAACTGATGTAGGCAACATTGCCATAAGCACAATTAGCACAGTGCAGTCAATACAAGTGAAGTGTACCTTCAGGCTTGGTGGCCAAAATATTTGAATCATAAGGAAGGTTTCTACTGGGAACAAAAACATGGCTTATCAAAATTTCAGCTGGACAATATAAGTGCTACAGTCGGGGATTTGGATTTGGATTTTCAATTTTTGCTACTCTCACAAGATTTCTTTTAATATTAACTTTAACAGAGCAATCCAATGGCAGATCAAAATATATATAGCTATGTCCCCACCTCCCACAGTCCACTTTATTTTTGACTCAGATCTGTCAGTGAATGTGAACATCTTTATTTTGTAGATAATTCATGGTCTGCTCACCATGACAACACCTGAAGCAAAAATTAATTCTTCTTTTACACTAAATATTCTCGTAATTTAAGGATTTTAGTGTAAAAAAAACTAGATAAAGTAAAATAAAATAAATATTTTGGGCAATGGTTTTTTTTGGTTTTTTTTTTTTTTGTTTTTTAATTTAAACATTTATTTTATTCTAAGCATTAACAGAATAGATCATACTAGGCAACAAACTAATGTTTGCTCATCCAGGATACATTAGTCCCTTTCTTTTGTGATTTGCTTGAAGAGATTGTGCAGAGCAATATTCATTGCTTAAAGGTTACAAGAGAATTGAAGGCTAATCTTGGGGAAACTGGCCTGTTTAAAGATTTTCAAGTCCTACCTCTGTCTGAGCATTTCTGAAGACAAAGGCAAAAAATTGTCCCACAAACTATTTTTGAATCTGCAAGCAAAGTTGCCTTTGATAAGGTTACTTAGAACCCTTGCAGAGGTATAAGAATCAAAGAAATATCAGCTGAAAATAACTTGTGGATAATGTGTATTTGGGGAATGTTCATTCATGGAAGCATTGAAAACATGTTTATGCTGTGAAATTACTTATTTATGTGGAAAACCAATGCTTTGCTCAGAGAGAAAAATCTATTTTTGTACAAGATAATAGGAATTAAACATATAAAAGACTTTATCAGATCATTATTTTTGTGCGCTTTCAATTAAATTATTTTATAAAGCTGTAGACTGAGTTTTCTGAAAGACAGCATTTTTTCCCATGTTAGCAGTATTTTTCCCTAAAAAATTTGTTTTGTATTTGCTATGGCACTTTAAGTAGTAATGCTTTTCTGCAAAATAGTAACTACCTTTACTCTTTCTAGGTGATGGCAATAACCTCTCACACAGATAATTTTTTGGCCATGCTGTATATACATGCATAATATGTGGATGACCTGTCAAAAGGCCTTTCTGCTCCTGATTTCTGTGAATCTGATTTTCCGGTAAAATGAACCCAAACATGTATGTACAAGCAGAAAGAAGCAGTGGTATCTGTGCAGTATTAAAAAAAAAAAAATTGTCAAAGTTACTGTACAATTATAAGTGGTATAGGAAAACTCTGTTCCTGCCATTGGTCTCACCACAAGATGAGTGGTTACCTAAGGTATGGATAACTGTGGCTAATTTGTGTGTGTGTGTATATTTTTCTCTATTTGCTTGTTCAAAATTGGACTTCTATTATCCAACATGTAAGCATATAATAAAAAAATAAATCAAAAACCTTCCAATGAACTACCCCACCAAAACACATACTTAAAAATCAAACCAAACCTGAACAGAACACTACTACTCATTTGAGGAAGTAAATTCAAAGTTAAATGAAATTATCTCATTGTGTCTGGAGTGCTTTCTACATCCACTTGTGACACCCTCAGTGTAGTGAATTATTGTTATTTCTTCTTTTGGGAGCCTGAGTGCATTGTCCTTAAAGACATTTAACAAAATCAGGGTAGGTGCTATAGTTTGGGTAGGTTTGTGATATAATTCCTAACCTAAGTATTTGACAGGTTGCATACATTTTTAGGACACAAAATCTATCTTTTCTCCATTTTATGCTTGTTTTACTGTTAGGGGTTAAAGATTTCTTCTAAAAAGGATCATGTGTTTTATGCTATTTCTCCACCAGAAGTGTAGCTTAATGTGTTGTTTGTGAAGCATGTAACTATTCAACCTTTTACCATTAAATCAGGTGTGCATGTAGGCTGGAAGCAGTAGCAAGCAGCAAAAGAAGAAAAGGTCTTTTGAGTGCCATTAAAACATCTTTGTGAGTTTAACACCGCACATCCCGTTTTAGTGTTGATATTGAAAATTGTTTCTAGGAGACAAAATAGAAGATTTTAATAACATTTCCCTCCCTGCCAGCCTCCCGTTTCCCCAACACAGCTATGCTTCAGAGTTTTGGTTGCATGGAGAGCTGTGCTGTGTATGCTGCTTGGACACAAGAAGGATTGCAACCCCATTAATACTGTTTTGTGCTCAGGATATAAAATCTTTTTGAAATATTTTATGCACCTCTTCTATTTTAATTAGCACATCTGATATTAGCTAAGAGATTTCCAATAGCTTCAGCACATCATTTATGCACCTTGTACTACATTTCATCTAACAGATTTCAGGTTCTTTAAAAAAGAAGTCAGTGCCTGTGACATAGCCTAGGATAAAGCAGAGATTTAACTCAGTATCTGCAGGCCTGGTATCATTCATTCACATCTGAGGAAACTTCATGTTGACATTCCAACATACTGATATTGTACAATTTCACCAAGTATGCACATCTGCAGATGTCACCAAGCTGAGTGGTGCAGGGACATGCCTGAGGGACAGGATGCCATCCAGAGGGACCTGGACAAGATCAAGAAGTGGTCCCTGGGAATCTCCTGAGGTTTAACAAGGCCAGGTGCTGGTGCTGCACCTGGGTCAGGGCAATCCCTGGTGCCAGCCCAGGCTGGGGATGAACAGACCCAGCCCAGCCCTGCCCAGAAGGATCTGGGGGTGCTGGGGGTGAGAGCTGGACATGAGCCAGCCATGGGCACTCCCAGCCCAGACAGCCAAGAGTGTCCTGGGCTGCATCCAGAGCCCCGTGGGCAGCAGGGCAGGGAGGGGATTCTGCCCCTCTGCCCCACTCTGGTGAGACCCCAGCCCTGGGGCCCAGCACAGGAAGGACATGGAGCTGCTGGAGAGAGTCCAGAGGAGGGACAGCAAGGTGGTCAGAGGGATGGAGCACCTCTGCTATGAGGAAAGGCTGAGAAAATGGGGATTGTTCAGCCTGGGGGACAGAAAGCTTTGAGGGGACCAAATTGTGGCCTTCCAGTCCCTGAAGGAAAGGATTTTTACAATAAATCTGGAGTGGGATTTTTTACAATAGGATGTTGTGACAAGACAAGGGTAAAGGCTTCAAATCGACAGGGAGTAGATTTGGATCAGATAATAAGAGGAAATTCTGTTCTGTTAGGGTGCTGAGGCCCTGGCACAGGTTGCCCAGAGAAGCTGTGGCTGCCCTGTTGATCACTGTGGAAGTGTTCAGTTCCAAGCTGGATGGGTGCTTAGAGGGGCAACCTGGTGTCCCTGCCTACAGCAGGGGTGTTGGAACTGAGACTTTCTTCTTCCCAAAGGTCCCTTCCAATCCAGACCATTCTGTGGTTCTTGACTGACACTAAAATACTCAGCATGGGATGAGCCAGACCCAAGTCCTCCCTGGTACATTTCAATTTGACTTGTCTCTTCTGACATTATTCTAGCTTTATGCTGTTAAAATAAAAGGTAGTCTCTCAAACTTCATAGAAAGACAAAAGTCCTTGTCAAAATGGATTTTGAGGTAGTGCATAATTACTATGTAATCCCATAGTTTAATTACATTCCTTGTGCCATGTGATCTAGCACAATTACATAATCCATATCAGGATTTAGCACTTGGTTTGACAGAGAAGATTTTGCTGTTGGAATTACATAGGAACCGAACATTTTCCTTCTAGAGTTGAAATGAAAGAAATAAACAAAGGCTGACTGCTTTCTCTCGTACAAAATAAAACTAGGAGTTCTCATAGAGTAAACAGAATCTAATTTGAAGCTTATTTCTTTGCCTTATGTTGAAACATAGTATGTTGGCTGTATAGCCTGAGTAATTTTATTCTGTGTTATTAAAGTGATGCTTTTATAGTCAGCTATTCAGCTATAGAGACATTTCTGTATGCCATTATGTTTGGGTTTAGCTCTTCTGACCTTTATAGACTATATAACAGAGAGAGAAAGCTTGAGAGATATATCTTATTGTATCAACCAATATATAAAGACAAGCTGCAAAGGGCCACAGTTTCATAGCATAAATCTCTTTTGCCTCAGTCAGGTTGGAAATGTTCAATAATTCACAGTAACAACCTTTAATTTACTGTTTTCCCTGGATACCACTGAGGACTGGTAGGAGTGAAAACACTCCTTACAAAGGGCATCTTTTCTCTATTGGAGAACAAAGATGAGAGCCAAAAGATGCCAAGGATTGGTTATCGTTTCTCCATTGCTTATCTCTTGAAAACAGAGCTTAAATCTCTTTGTAAATTATTGTTTAAGAATATAATAGCAATTTCTTTAATTTTGTTGTAGGAAGAAAACAGAATTGGAAACATGGTTAAATTAATTTAAACTGCTACTGCTTGTTTTAACATCAGTAAGCCCTGAGGGTGTATTTCTTTCCCTGCCAAGGGAAATGTCTCATTTTGCTCAGGTTCTGAGGTCCCTCTATAAGACACAAAATTTTGCAGGATAAAAGATAATTCACCTTGTCACAAGTCTTGGGAAATTTTTTTGTTCCCTTTGTGCTCTGGAAGACTTGCTCATATTTCTCAGGTAAAAGGCAGGAAGGGAAAGTGCAAAAAGTGTCAAATATGGGGAAAATGAAAGGAAGAAACTGCTGTGTCTTTTCTGTCAAGAAAAATAGTGTTTATGTTATATTTGCTTCCTCTCCTTCTGTGTAAGCTTCTTGCTGTTGGTGACATCAGGTGCATTTGACTTTATTTAGTAGAGGGAGGCATGGTTGCCGGTGACCAAACCCTGCGCTTTTCAATGCTCCTAAGCAATAAACAGCTGTAGAGTTTAGGGTTACTTCAGTTACTGCGGGTTCCATGGGCTCTATTGAAAAAACACACACAGCCACAACAGAGAAATTTGCACAGTACAAAGAAAGACAGCAGCAGTGGAAAGCACCCTGCTTCAGACTATGACTTCTGATTTCTCAGAGGCTCATTCACAGCACTGTTCACTTCCTTGAATAGGAAGTCTTGTCTCAGTTCTTAAGAAGAAAGGCTCATCCTAAACAAAAGCTTAGCATGATGTTTCAGGGGAAATTCTGTTTCATGTAATAGACACTTGAAGAAAAGCATCAAATGGTGTATTTATAATCCCTGAGTCATCTGAAAGGACATTAGAGCTGGGCTGGAGTGTACAGAACAGACAGAGGTGAAACAGCAAGCAGCAGTGTTTGAGACAGTCTTGCACTGATCTTCCTCTTTCATGTAAGAAGTGTAACCTCAAAATCATCATATTTTTTCTGTTATTAAAAGAGTTGCCTTTTAAATAAAAACTATAGAGACAATTCAAGGAATGCTTCAGTAAGGAAAGTCTTCAGAAAATTGCTCTAATCTTAAGATCTGAAATAGAAACATTTGACATTTCCTTTAGGTTAGTAATGTCTAAGGTTTTCACTAGTACTGTACATATATTCTTCAGTGTTAGAAGTAATAAAGCTTTTGTTTTATACAATTTTGGTGATATCTTATTTCAGTAGTTGGCAATTCCATTCCATTTTTTTAATATATGTAATCAGTTTTATTTTGATAACATTTAAATTTTCTTTGTCTGGACAATATTTGATTTTAATATTCTGACTTTAATTTTCAGTTTCTGACAATAATTGTAATTATTGCTTATGTTGGAAGTTCTTGAACCCCCCGTCTGCATCTTAGCTCTCTGGCCTTTGTGAAAATCTTATTAATATGGCATTGTTATAACATTTAACACTGTTGTCATTATAATTGTCTCTAGATACATTGGCAGGAGATTTAAGTCCAATTTCACTTTGATATTGCAAAGATTCATATGGTAACTTGCTTTGTCTGTACTTAAATGAAAACAGAATTCTGTGTGAACAATAGTTTCAGCTTGTCCACATGTTTTAATTAACAAATGGGTACTGAGGCAATGTTTTCAAAATTCAGGTGCTTATGCTTTTTCATAAGCAGAAAGTGCAAGGTATTTAATTATTAAAGCATAGTAGTTGTTGTTGTTGCTGATATTATTATTGTTGTTGTTGTTGATTTTTCTTGTTTCTTGTGGAGATTCTTGCACAATAAGTGAAATTTCTGTTCTGCCACTGTTTACTGGGCCTCGAATCTTTACTCTGAGAGGAGGTCCAGTGGTATGAGTGATATGATGTCCAGGCCTCATGGAAGTATTTTCTGACTTCCTAAGTACTTTTTCTCAACTGATTCAAATATTTAGGACCAGATGCTGCACCACACAAACTCACCTTTTTTCTTCATAAGACTTGGAAGTAATAGTACATTATGTTGAGTTGTGCTAGGAAAAGTTGCTGCCTGCAATCATCATAGAATCAGTAGTTGGAAAAGATCTTTAGGACCATTGAGTACAGCTGTCAAACCAGTACTTCCAAATCCATAGCTAAACCATGTCCCCAAGCACCATATCTGTGGGTCTTGTGCATAACCCTAGGGACAGTGACTTAACCATGTCCCAGGAAAACTTGATCCAGGCTTGACAACCATTTTAGCAAAAATTTTCCTGAAACACAATCTAAACCTTGTTTATAGCATAGGCAGGTGTGATAAACACCCTTCTTGTTGCTGTCACTGGCATAGGGATTCAGAGGGGATATTCCTGCCATGTTTCTATCCTGAGAAAGAGTAGGGAGTCTGCCTAAGTGATGTACTAGCTCTCTGAGCTGCCCATGTATTTTATACCTACAACATAAAGTTTCTTTCTTTCTCGTGAAGTGCATTACTGTTTTTGGACATACTTCTGCATTGAGGGTAATGTTATCTGAGCAGGTGTTTGAGCAGAGCTTTTCATTTTCCCAGGTTGTATAGGTTGGTAGGCGTTTATAGAGGAGTGGTAGAAACAGGAGAGGTTTGTTTTGAAGCATTGTGGTGGAGGGAAGATTTGCATTTGTGTGTCAAATGTCATATTTAAGCAGGTGTGTGTCAGCATGAGTGTGCTGGGCTGCATTAGCACAATGCCACAGTGTTATCCTGCTTTGTGTCACTTGGAAACTTTATGATAGTATATTTATGTCAGTGTATAAAATTCGAGCTGCCATTAGTAACAACTTGGAATTGACTAGATTTGCATTTTTTAATTTCTTTTTTTTTTTTCTTCTGTGTCATGCAGTTTATTATTCCTCCTACATATAACATTAAAAGTAACAGGTAAAATTTTATTATAAGTAATGTAATATTACGTTGCTTCACATTATAACTGTCATGTTACAATACTAAAAAGGATTAGTTTTTAAAGTAAAATTCTATTGCTACATTTTAAAATCTTAGCAAGTGTCTATACAAAAACCTGGCATTTCTTAGTGAGAAAGCATGATGTGAATTAATGTGAGTTCTTGTTTACTTCTGTTATAAGTCCTTCAGTTTGTTTTAATAATAGGGTAGGGACCAAGGACTGTAGGAATTCCAGATGTTATTACTTTTCATTAAAATCTGTATATATAAGTAGAGAATACAGATAGACAAAAGAAGCCTTTTAGGTACCATTTTTTTAAGCTGAGAGAGATGCCTAGGTAGGAAAAGACAAAGTCTATAACTTGGTCAGTATCTTAAATTTTGTCTCATGTGCTGTAATGTCCCATGATTCGTTAATGAGAACAAATTTCAGTTGAGTCTAGTGGTAAGGTGGGCACACATCTCTATCCCTGGAGATGTGGCCTCAGAGCCACTGCACATGTGAGGTTAGATGCAGATCTAACCTCAGAGCTTCTCTGAGCATCCACCCTGGTGGAAAATGTACTCTGCTGGTTGCAGCACAGCCCAGCAGAGCTCCACTCCTGCCCTGAGTCCCTCAGTGCCAGACTCATCCTGGCTGCTGGCTCCATGGGCCTTGGACTTGCTTTCTTGGTCCATGCATATTTAGTGAGTTTTTACACAGCTGAATCTATGTCAAGAAAAAGCATATATATCTTTACAAGATTTATAATCCTCATCCAGTTCCTTAGCCAGAAGTCTTTGTTTTGCTGTTGCTCACTGCTTGCAGGTTTGATGCAGGCAGATATTTTTAAAGTGTGCAGGCATATCAGAGTGTGCAGCTAATGGCCATGTAGATTAAGATGGAAATTTTCCATGCAATATCTGGTCAAATGATGGCTATCACATCCATTCTGTTCATGCTTCTTTTGTGAAAGAAAGATGTCTATTTTTACCATTTTTGTCTGATCACTGTTGCTGTTTTAGAGACTTATACATTAAATAAATTTTAAAAATTTAAATTCATATTACTGTAGAGAGTTCATATTACCACTGGAGATCTGACATGAGAAGTTTTGGGGTAACAAAAGATCTAGTTTTCCCTGATTTTTTCTTAAAATCTAACTTGAGTTAATTGGCAGATTATATTGCATTGAAGATAACTCTTGGAAAAGTTTCATGACTGCTCTAGTAATGACATCATGAATGCAGAGACAAGAGCAGCAAGCCTTCAGTTTATGACACTGCATGTTCTTTTCTGCAATATTTAATTGCACTCACATATTTCTGATCTACCATTTTCTGGCCATTTTCAATGTGTGAAATACCTTTCATACTACTGAAGACTTTGTTAATTGATTTTTCAGATTGCTCCTAATTCTGCTCAAACACCCTAATACCTGGGATCTACACCTGGTTGAGCCTCATTTCTGCACATGAGGAATAATTAAAACATGTTACAACATCTATTGTAATTGCAAACCCAAACTTTTGCGGGTTTTTAATTTGTATTTAATGAACAGGCAACTCAGAATCTCTGCCACTACAAGTCCAACACTAGTATGAAATAAGCTGGTGGCCCCACGATGTGCTAGCCTTGAGCAGTGATGCTAACATCCCAAGCTGGCCCAAGTTGGATTGATTTAGGCCTGATGCCCTGGTTTTTTTGCAGTGCATTACAAAGACCTCTCTGTGTCAGGCTCCATTGCATTCTAAGAAGATGCATTTAGTGCTTGCACTCATGCAAGTGCACTGCTACTACTCTAAGCAAGCTCTGGAAGAAACTTGCTGAGAGTGATAGCACCCACACCATCCACAGTGAAGAGGATTAACTTTACCCCAGCAAAAACCAGCACAGAGACAAAGTCATTTGTGGACACCTGAATTAAAACATGAAAAATCCGGAAATATTATCAGCCCTCTTCTTAGGAGCATCCAGAACATTAAGTACATAGGGATGAAGGATTTCATCAGAAGATCAGGAGATGCAGTTGAAAATATTAAATTCATTATTGGTTACATAAAACTGATCTGTATATTACAGCCTGGATTTTCTGTTGGCCCTTTGGATTAATTTAATTGTCATTCCATTATTAAGCAAAGTTATAAAAGTCTGTCATTCTTATATTTTTTCATTTCTGTGGGGGGTGAATGAAAACAGCTGAGAAGTGAGTCTGTGTTTTAAAAAAGAGGTTTTGGTGCTATAAGCATATTTGAAATGCAATATAATTGATTTCTTTATGTTAAAAAGACATTATGTAACTATGCCAGCAAATATTTTTTTAAATAACTGAGATCATTTACACCATACTAAGTATATGTGGACAGTCATTGGATAGGGAGGTTTCAAATGAATTATTTTTATATAAACAATATAGTCCAGTTCTAACAAAAAAACCTAGTAAGACTTACATTATTACATTATTAATGAAACTGAGACAGTTAAATGAAATACCCATTCAAACTTGATGTTAGATATAAAAATCACTGCATTATTTGGAAGTCTAATGTTATCCTCTATAGGTTTTGTGTATGTATGAATGCTAATGTTAACTTATAGTCAACAAGATAGCACTGAGTGTCTCATAAATATGCCAGCTCATTTAATTGTTGTTTTAAACTACTGCTGTCCAAAACCCCTAATACATTTAAAATTTTTATTTCTGTGATCAAAACCATAAAAAAAGACAAGCAACAAAACCAAGCAAACAAAAAACAGCTACAAGTACCTTACTGTCACTGTTACCTCTGGCGTATATTTCTTTCATGTTGAAAAGAAAATATGAATTTTCAGTAGTCTGAACTCATCAGATATTAACAATGGCTTTTGTCATATTCATTGGGAGTTCATAGATGTTGGAAAAATGGATGTAGAAAATGTTTACTTGTTATAAAATTCACACAGACCAAGGTCAGGCAAAAATTAAAAACATATTTTGATACACCTCATACTTCCTTCTTGCCTCTTGCTATCCACAGTGGTATGTACTGTGTTTGAAAATACATGGTTAGAGTTTCAGGTATTGCTGCAAGCTTCCCAAAATCTTCTAGTACATTAAAAATAAGAAAGCATTTTGAAGTGCTTTATTGCTGGGTGTATTTGAAATATCCGGGCTGATTTGTTGTAGCAGAGATATGTGTAAGAGGAGGAACTACTGATAAGGTTTCGAAGGGTGTGAACCTTTGCAGGACTGATGGCAATAATGAAGAACACACTAAAAGTTCTGCAGCAGCCCTTATTGCTGCATTGTCAGCAGAACTCCATATATTATCAAAACCAATAGAGAATTTCATTGCTAATAACTAATTAATGCTCTTTTTCATCAGCTACTTGTCAGTGGTCACATAGATCTTGAATCTAAAAACCATTCTGGTCATCTGCAATTCTGTCTTGTTGTTGTTGTTGTTGTTTTGTTTTTTCTTTTATTTCATTTTATTTTTCTTTTTTTTCCCCCCAGCTTCTATGGCTTGCCTAACTATTCAAGTGGTGGGGTTTTATCCCAAGGTTAGAGCCTCTGTTGCAAGTAAGTTCTGTAAAGATAAGCTTTAACGATAGAGCCAAATATCTAAATCTTTCTAGACGCATTCCACACAAATATTTCTCCATGTATGGAGTAGTGAAGATTGGGATATGGAAACCCCCTTTGCTGTCTGCAATTGCTGTTGCCACTTCAAGGTGGGATGGATGGTTTCTTCCAAAACAGAGACTCAAAACTAAGAGCAGTAAAAGCCAAGCAGCTGCCTGCATGGTTGGTTTGACTCTGAACTGTAGCCATGAATGCAAGACAGAGATGTTTTACTTGTGCAAGCCCTTTATTCTACTCTAGGACAAAGAGAGATGTTTGAATAGAAAAATAACTTTGGGTATGGAAATAGTTTTTTGTGTCAATTGAAAAGTTCCATGCAATTTTTACATTGAGGGCAATAGTGCTAAAATAAGGTGTGCTTTGGCAAAAACTAAGTTAATCACTGTGTTTAGGGAAAACCATTGCATTCAATGAAACATATGAAAAGTTAATCCTTATATTAGGTTTATAAACTATGGTTTATTATGATGATATTTTCCACAGTATGACCATCCTTCAGACACTCATAGTTTGCTTTTAAATTTCATTAATTGTTTTCTGCTATATTTTTCAGAAAGGATGGACAGCAAGGTTTATTTTCTTGCCCTCTGGTTATGGAGACCTGGAATTCTTCAGAGGCATTTTCTCTAGAAGATCTAGCCTGGAAATAATGAATCATACTTGCTATTCAGAAAGTAAGAAAGCATTCTCTGAGGAAAAGAAATAAAGAGTGTATAATCTAGGAGAGGAACCTTGGCAATTGGCTGTGGCTAATGTGCCATCTAAATAAGAAAACTGAGTAGGAGAAGTCTGAATTACATGCAGAATGACAATCCCAGCAGCTCACTCTGTTCTCTCTGTTTTCTTTCTTTAAGCAATCTGGTGGACTCATATGTGTAAGGAAAGGAAATTCAGCCCAGATATCTTTTTCTATAATTCCCCAGGGAAGAACTAAAATTATATTCTCTGATACAGAGACAAAAACTCCAATGTTGTATTCAAATTAATCCCATGTTGGTGTGCAAATATTTGAGTTTCAGTTTAGTACCTCAGATAATCCATTCCCATCTGGAGGAGCTGATCCTAGAGAAGTGTATTGCCAGCTATATTCACCTGGAGAGCGCTCACCAGAGGCAGTTTTTAGAACCTCTCATTCTCTGCAAAATGTATTGAGTGAATGCATCAGTTTGTTCCACTATTAAGCAGAGACCATTTCCTGGAATCTGTGCTTTTAAATTTCCACATCCTCTCTTTAAGCACTTCATAACTTCTGGCCAGGAAATATGGTTTGTAGTAATCAAAACTAATATGAAACTGCACTGAGTATTGGTACCATTATGACTGCATTAGATGGGTTATTCAGTTAAATAGCTGAAAAAAGGCTAAAAATAAATGTGAGGTATCATCATTCCTGTTTTGCTTATGTTCCTTAAACATAGACACATGGTACAAAAGCTTTTTTTGTCAGATTTTTTGCATCGTGAGAAAGCAAGCTACAGACAACTAACTGTATAGGGAATATTCAGCAGAGAGGAAGACAGTGCTGGGGAGGAGAGTAAGTTTCTGTGATTTCATTTGGGAAGGCTGTGCTCCTGCTAAAAAAGAAAATAAACTTCCACAAAACTAGCATGTGGAAGGTTTTAGCAAAACAAGCTTTTCAAACTTACCAACTAGTAGAAAGTCTCTGGCATTTAGCCCCCCCCTTTATGGGGGCAGTGTGCATCCAGTGTACAAATTCACAACAGGAGGATGGTTAACCTCTGTTCTCCAGGATTGTTATATCAACACATGATGTAATACCCTGATAGTTGCTGGAAACTGGACTCCCACGTCTCTGCACTGCAGTTATGGCAGCTGTGACCAGGTTTGTTTTCTTCTACAGCATTTGGCATTCTCAGGAAGCATCCAACTCTCTCCTGCTGTACACATTACCTATGGCCACTGCAGCACTTAAATTATGTGTTGAAAGGCAGCACTTCCATTCTGATCAAATTTTCTTGTACTTCACTTTGTCAGTCGTATTCTGCAGTCAGTGGGGGAATGAAAACTCAGCCATTGACTTCAAGTCCCTTGCTCACTCTTATAGTAGAAAAATCATAAAATAAAAGATCATTTTTAAAAACATATCTTTTGACATTTTTTTTCAGATTATCTCATTCTTGTCTTACTCTTATCTCTTGGTTGTTTGAGTTTTTAAATAAAGTATACACTCTGTGCCTAAAAGTAAGTTAAAGATTTTATGGTTTTTTAATTAACTCCCAACTTCTATTTAAACCTTTCTTTGCAATTTCTTGAAAATCACCTCTGCTTAGGCAGGCAGCAGTGTGCATAGTGTGAGTAATTTAAAGTGATGATACTTAGTTTTTCTCTTTTGCTCCAGCATGTTTAAAAGCTTTAGCTGCATAAACCCAAATTGATAAGTTTAAATGAAACATTATGAATGGCATGACTTTGAGCTAAGTTTTTAACAAATATATGTTCTCTTTGTGCGTGTGCGCATTTTCATTTTCCAAATTTCAGAATTATATTAGAATTACTGAATCCTACTTATTTCTGCCCTGTTTCTCTTTGTTTCTTTCAGTATAAACTATATATTTGTTGCTTCTCACTCCCAGCATTTCTGTCTTTAAGTTCACATATTTTAATTTTAGTTTATTTTCAGAGTGTAGGTGAGACAAAGTAGAGGAGATGAGGAAAACAGATATAATGTAGTTCCTCATGGTTTAGGTTTTCAGGTTTTTAAATTAGAAACATGTTTTGCTTGTTTTGCTGTAACAATGACTCCCTAGCTGTAGTGATGGACATCTCCATAGACCAAAATCTACCCTCACACTCCTCAGAATTCATCTGAAGTACTACCATACTATTGGTAGTCACAACACTGCTTATAATTTATAATGCTTAAATAACTGAATACAGTCATTATTTATTCTCTACCAGCGAGTTGTTATTTAGTGGCAATTGTTGTGATAATTCAGGAGAAATACAATGTGCTTATTCTTAGATTAATTTATTTTCTAGTATTTATGACTACTGCAGTTTTCTTTTTAATACTTCCCGGGATATTGACTCTGTTCACACTCTACCCATGTACATCATCCTCCAGCCCTGTCAGCCCTCTTGCTCAAGGAGGGAAAGCAAGGTCTCATTGGAGATACACATTTGATGGTAAAAAATAAATTCCTGTCTCTTGATTTCTTCATAAGATGCAGTCACCAAGTGAAAGAATCACTATAAGAACAAGGACATTGAATTTCCTTGTAGCAGAAGTTACCCATTTTGAATGAAATTTCTTAGAAAAATGTTTAAATCCATCTTGATCTTTAGTCACTGTCTCCATGAATGAAATGTTTAGGCTTATTTCAACAGGTAACTAATAAGATCATCTCTCTTGGTCACAAGATTTCTGTCATGCACCCTACAGCAAGATAATGAAACTTCAGGTATTGGAGCAATTTCTTTACTGTTCATACATGTGTTCTAACATCTCACATTCCAATAGTAGTACAGTATTTCAATCTGGAAGATGTAGCATTTTTATTGGTAGCCTTCCTAAATATGTGAAAGATGGGACAGTAGCAATACATCATGCACAAGTTGAAATAAGCTGCTCTGTGGTTGGTTAGGGAGACGTGAGATTTTGATTACATGTGCACAAAAGCATGACTGAAGTGCCACATTCATATGCATACAGTGTAAGTTAAAAAGTAGTGTGTTTATTCTACATATAATTACAGTTTTTAGATGTTCTTCCATGAGTTTATGCATACATACCTATTAGTAGGTAAATGTAAAGATGCAATGCCATGGGGTAAAAATAATGATTTAATTCCTCAGACTCGTGCATCTAGTTCAACATGGTGTGTTGTAAGAGCTAGGGCCTTGAGTACTCAAATTTCTTTCAATCATCATGTATCTCAGTACTATAAAGTGGCCTTGTTTTCTCTTTTATAATGACTGTACTATGCAACTGATTTTTTTTTTTTTTTGTTAGGGTAAAATACTATAGCTAATATTTCTGGGAGTTAGATTCTCCATTGTCTTCTCTGTATAATCTGACTTCACCCTCAGAATGTTTAATTCAGTTATTCCAGAAAAATCTTTGTAACTGGAAATCTCTTCATTAGCTTTGATTCCTTCAGACCTCATCTCCCCTGATCCCAGGGCACCTTCTGGCTCACCTCAGAGTGGGTTTTGCTGTCTGCACCTCAGTGCCTTGCCTGCCACCTGCAGTATCAGAGAATGAAGAAAGGCTGCACTCATCTCTTTTGCTTACTGTTTCATCAAAGCCTGCCACAGATAAGCTGTGGAACTGTTTAGATAACTCTGAGAGAATTTAAAAACTCTTTGGTAAAGGTAATTCAGGAAATTTTATCATTGACTGTGGATATCAGGCAAAGCTCTTTCCCATCTCATCATTGACTTCAGAGTCCTGCTTTCCTGATGTATGATATCATCACTAGACTTATCTCTACTGTAGATGAACATTAGGGAGATAGAAATAGTTACTACTGAACTAAGGCTTTTTTTTACACATGGAAGATAGGGTCTATCAATATTTCATTTACATATATAATCTCATGTAATCTCAACTTACAAAATTCCTCAAATTTAGAGTAACTTTTCAGTATTAATTTTCTTTATCTAGAAAATGTTATTAAATATGCATATTTTTTGTGGCTTAGGAATATACCTCTCTGTATGTGTAGCTACCAGGCTTATGTTAATGTGAGTTCATGTCTTTGGCTGCTATTTGCCCCTGATTTTCTTGAAATCTGATTCTGGGCTTCTGGTTCACATCTTCTCTACATGTTCACATACACAAACATAGAAAAATGCCTCAAAATCCAGTTCTTAATCTCTTTCTACAATTCAGCTGGCTTTGAAGTTGACCAGCATGTACCCTCCAATAATATGGATCGCTCTATTAAAAATTATATTGAAATTTCAAAAATAAAATTACCATTCTTCTCTAGGGACCAAATATTTAGAACACAGCACTTCATGAAAGTAAGGGCTGAAAATTATACAGCTGTTCTTGTGCCTGAAAGATTCGCAGAGGTTTGCCAAGATGTTTACTATCTTAAAATAAAAATTTTAAATGCAGAGTGTATTTCTGTGTGTCCCCATCAATCAAGCAAGAGTGTTCAGTGGGATTTGTGTGATTTGTGCTTCATCCAATAAAATAAGATTCCACCAGGTTTTGTGGATGGATGTTCAGTGGGATTTGTGTGATTTGTGCTTCATCCAATAAAATAAGATTCCACCAGGTTTTGAGGATGGATGAAGTTCTTGGGCTCTGATGAAGACAGAGCTGTGATTTTTGCACTGGATCATTTCACATTTGGGGTATAAAATGTCAATATAATAAAGATGTATACAAATTGCTGCCACAGGCATTGTCAATACAAAAGAGAGAAGACATTCACTATTCTTGTAACTGTGCTTCCATATTTGCATGTTGTGGAAAAGTATATGATTGCTTCATAACCCCTGCAAGAAATAAGAATTCAATGAAAATGGAAGATTATACGCACAAAAAAGTCTTTCTTGAAGCTGAACAGTGGGGAAACAAATGCAGTGCAGCAGTCAAGGAAAATCTTGATATGCCCTCCAAAAGAGAATGGCTCTCCAGAAGATAATGTCATTCCAGCAAGTCCATTTTACTGTTAGAAGAAGATGTAATTTTGTATCATCTCCAAATCACATTTCAAAAACTATGCATGACCTATGTCTTGCCTACATTCTACCATTGTATTTGTAAAATATTCACAATAACATTCAAAACCCTCACATTTCTGTGTTGATAATCTTATTTAAGGAAACTATCAATCAGTGTAGGCATCACACACACAAAGAAAATTCCTCAGTGCAGAGCTGAAAACATCATTATTGTGATTTTATCTCTTTTCATGGTTTTCCTTCATCCTATCTGCTAATCATATCAGCCTCCTTGTGGCCCTGGAATCATGTCAGAGAAGGCAATACGTTTTATGATGTATCTGCCATTGAGAGATGGGCTTGGTTAAATAGCTCTGAGCAGTGGTTTCATACAGATCAGAGCTCTGTTGGCCAAAATCTTGCTCATTGTTTGAGGTGAAATAGCTGAAAAAGATCAAATTTTACTGTGGTGTGGAGGGGCTGCTTCCTACTCAATGGGTCCAGCAATTCTGTTCTTCAGATGATCATGCTGTATTCTGAATGCACAGCAGATTAATGCTGATTATCTGGCAGTGCTGTGAAAGGTTTCATGCAGCTGAAGCAGTGCTTCGGGGCTGGGTTTTTCCCTCATGAGAAACAACAATTCCAACTCTAATTTTTGAGATTTCCTTATAAATTTTTCTCCATGAGAACCACAAGACTGTGGGGGGGGGTGGGTTTGGGGGGATGGGGGTGTTTCCCACATTCTGGTGGTCAGTAAAGTTCTAGCTCCTTTACTTGGTGTTTAAAAGCAGCAGTTTATTTATGCAGGTATTAGATCCTTCCATCAGGGTTGAACTGATCCAACACAATTTGAATTGTTTTGCACTATGAGACAGAAGAATTCTAAAGATGACCAGGTGTCCCTTTAGTATCCTTCAAAAACATCATTACCATTCCGTGTGAGTCTGTTTATCAAGTAATCCTGTTTCCTGGGGATTGGCTGTTGAACATACTTGCACAGAAATAGGATTCTTGTGAGAATGTTCATTTCTACTGTTTCAAATCTACCTACAAATATAAGCACAGAAAATCCTAAAATAAATTTTCTAGTTATGATATATGGCTTTCAATCAAAATGGGAGTTTTTTCTTTGCCTGAAGTAAATAAAAATTAGTTTAGTTGATCAAATTCCTTTGGCACCCTTGTCTGGAAAAATATCAAATATATTTGGACTATTTTCCTATCAATTACTTTTCAAAAACAGGAGATTTTTTGAGGGTAAGAATACAAGCTAGCAAATAATATGGCTGCCACAGAAGATATGTCAGATTGTCCCCATTCAAAGGCATGGGAAGCACAGGAAAGGCCTCGAGGAGCAGCAGGATTTCACGCCCTGTAATCATTTCCTTTCACAAAACAGGCTGAAGACTGTGTTCCCTCACATGACTGGTGGTGTGACCCTGGCAGCAGGGATGTGTTTTGCCATATTTGGGATACGTGTTAGAGACACAGCATTGTTTTGCTCCTCTGTGCTCTGCAGAGGCTGTTCTGGCATGTAGTCTGTCTAGTACCATGGGGTTTGGGAACTCCAGGGAAGCACTTGAACTGTGGGTCATTCAATATTATGAAACTTGTAGGTTTGCCTTCTGCCTAGGTCTTTAGGATCTCTTATACCTCAGTGGAGGTATAAGATTAATGGACTTTTTGATAGGGAGAGGAAGGTTTTTTTCTGACCATATGTCAATTAACAAGACTCAAAAACCTTAATTTTTTCCTAATGTTGATAAGCACACACTATCTTTCCCCTATGTCCTTTCAGCATTTATGCTTTGTATATCAACATCACAGCCCATAGCTGGAGGAACCTTTGGGCTGGAAATGGGAAAGAGCTGGCCAGCTGCAGCATGGGGGAAGGATGCACTTCACAGAAAGCTGATGCAGAAGCAATGGTTCCATTTAGGTCTCTTTCAGACAGAAAAGGGAAAAGGGCTGTGAGTAAATGTATTAATCACCTGACATTGTCATGTGGAGGTCAATAGTCTCAGCTTCACAGAATTAGAAAGACAGTTGTTGAGCACAATGAATTAATTAAGCTGGCTGCCAAATGTTTTGTTTTCACGTTGCTGGGGCTGACTGGATGGCATTCAAAACCCTTATCTTGGAAAAATTACTTCTTTGGCTGCATGGATTTCCATTTATTTATTTTAGTAATATCTCATGCATAATTGCTAAACTTAACTAAAAGTGAACTCAGTAGTTCTCTTAGCTCTTTTGTGCTTCCCGTTCTTATCAATGAAAGCATACATTAAGGTTCTGATCCCCTTTATTGCAAATATAAATAAAATCTAACAAAGTTGGAAGTACTTTAGTCCTAGAAGCTGACAGGATAGGGAAAAAAATAATTTTATGCATGAAAAGTCTCATTGAGCAGATCCACAGAATTGAAGTAGTTGGCATCAGTACCCGTGGTTAATGTTCATCGTTTTGTCATCACGGCCACTCAGCCCAGTCTCTTCATCCTGCCTGTGTGATCCATGTTCTCCTTTGCAGGATCTGTGTTAGTCTCTTCTCAGAACACTCTACTTTCTAATTTTAGCAGCAGGGAAAGTCCTCCAGGTATGATGGGGAGATAATCAAATGAAGTGGGAGATTTGAAAAGGCCAGAAGAAGTACTTGTTAATTCCCCTATGGTAAGTGTGGAGAAGCCTGTAGAAATACAAATATTGCTACTCTTTCTTTTGGGCCAGAGACTGGTAATTTTGATTAATAGCTGACTGGGACTGGGGATATTTAACCAGAGTTTGATTCAAATTCTGTGTTTGACTCTGATAATGTTAACACTAGCAAACTCTTCAGAATTACTTGTAAAAATAACAACAAGTAAATTATATCTTATTGAGAGGAGAGATTTAATCTCCTGCTTGATCTATATTATGAAGTTCTATCAATTTTTTAATGTGATATACCAGCTACAATTAATATTTTATCAAGGAATATTTGTGTCCCCTGTAATGGTTTATACAAGTATGTATCTGACTAGTTCAGTAATAAGAATCTTCAATTTTTAATGAAGTAGAAGTTAGTAATAGAAGTTAGTAATGCAAGTAAATAGATGTAAATTATCACCATATGAATTTAATGTGTATTTTTTTAATAATAAATATATATTGTATTCACATATGCACAATGAAGGGTGCCACATTACAGTTTCAGAAAGGTAGAAAACCATCTCACTCATGGCTCTGACTGTAAAACAAGAACAATATAGCTTGGTAGGACTCTGAAAATATTGCCTCCACCTGTTCTCTCCACCTGCAGGGTCAAACATCTGAGACGCTCGTGCAGATGTTCCTGAAGCACTGTGGTTAACAGGATAGTGCTTTAACATGAAGTGGTGCTTCATGCTAAAGAGATGTGGCTCACTCCAGATGCTCAGCTGAGTTGTTAGTGGCTCTGCAGTCACAGTATGGTGGTTATGACAGGTGACTGGCAGTAAACTGAGCACCCATTTGAAACTGTGTCATCTCTGTGACATGCTCTAGTCATGTTATTTGATGGCTAAAAAAAAAAAAAAAAAAAAATATATATATATATATATATATATATATATATATATAAGGCTAGGTTTTTCTTCTTTTGCAGCAGCACAGAAATCCTCAGTTATCTCTAGGTATGAAAAAATAATTAGAACAGTGGTAGGCTGAAGTCCTTTCACAATATCTCTCTATCCAGATTAGGATACCCTTCGGATTTCGTTATCTCCTTCTTCTTAATGATAATCCCTTTTTAAATCATGAAGCTCCCTTATTGCTTGGGCCATGTGTTAATCCTGCTGCTGGGTTTGCCCTTTGTTTTGTGCAAAACTAGAAGAGATAATCTCCCGGCTATTAACACCTCATTTGGGTCTGTCGGGAGAAACCATCTAACTAGCTATTATCCATAGACCTCATTAGGGAATTAGGTATTTATGTGTTAGTGAAGAGATTTTATTATGTTGTAAAATCTAAAAATCCACTACTAAGGGGTGGAGTCTGGTCTTGAAAATAAATTTCCGACAAAATGGGCAAAAGAGAAATATGAAAATGTTGCTCATGCAATTTTAGGAATTCACACTGTATGTTATTGCTATTTTGGCACCTCAGTAAGGTAATTCCTCTACTCCATTGAAATAACCACACCAAATGAGGAAAGTATGCCAGTAATTTAACATCCTTAATTAAGGAGTATTAAGCTGACTTTGTTATATTTTATCACATGATTTGAGCTAGAAATTGCATTTTTATCAGTTAGTGCAAAGTGATTGGCCAGCTGCAAGACTGATTTAAAATTTGCCTACAAAAGAGTTTCAGAATAAATTTTCATTCTCTGTGTACAGCTATTTTTGCTTGAAAATGACTAATATAACATACCCTGTAATTAAGGGAGAGTGCATTAGGCATTGGCTACGCATTCTGCAAAATTCATTGCTAAAATATTTTAAGGGCTCCATGGCTTTTTCCAGATGCAATTTATAGGACTTTTTCTACATGTTCAAGCTACAAAGTCAGGGAAAGGTCCAGTAGGTAGACATTATGAATCCATTAGGTCTATTTTTTTCCCCTCATTTTACATATATTCAGTTTTAATGGTTTGACAGAAAGGAAGAAAGTATATGAACCTGACAAATTACCCTTTTTAAAAAAATTATTATTATTTGTAATCTGAAGCCATAATGGTCGTTTAGCTAGACCCTGCTCAGGATAAAATGCTCATTAAAAGCTTCAGGTATGAAAACTCCCTGTGTGAGGCTGAATCCTGCTGAGAAAAACCTAGTGTAACTAGTAATAGTTCTGCTGTGCTGTCAGACACTTCTCTTTGACTCAATGTGCTCCGTGGCCTCTTGCAGTCCCCAGGGACTCCAATTTGTGTTCCATCTCTGAAGCTGTGATTGTCATACTTGCAGCAAGTGCAGTCACAGAATGCGGGACTGCAGTAATTGCTTAAGTCAGCCCTGAGTGTATATTCTCTCATCAGCAGACACTACCAGCCTAGCATTTAAGTAGCAGCACAAAGTTATATATTAATCTTTTATTTGCTTAGTCATCATCGTTTTATTAATTAACATATGCAGGAGATCCACCAGCTGTCGCTGGAGTTAGCCATCACAATTTCCCCTCTGGAAAAGTATGACTGCCAAAGTTTCTGTGGCTTGGTTTCATCCTGTTGTAAATACAGTTCTTAAGTATTTCTGTTAGCAAACTTTGCATCCAAATACTCTTCTGTTCCAGGAGGTAGAAATACCAAGAATTTCAATATACTCTCTTCATGACAAGTAGTGGGAGTGGAAGCTGAAACGCATGTTCTTTCCAAATTTTTGCTCTTTCCCTGTAGTGCCTCATGTGGGCAATGTCTATTTAATTCGGCTTGCGGCCATTGGTCCTGCCCTCTTCAGACCTGGGAACTCTTCACACAGAAAGGTAAAAGAGACATATATCAAATTCGAGTAAGGGTAAAAGAGGGGAAATATTAATTGGATTACTAGAATCTTCATCTGACCACACGGGGGCAGGATTTAGGAATAAACTTCGTGGTGTCTTAAAATCAGAGAAAGAAATTAGAAAATACTCTGACACTACACGGCGATTCAAGTATTATTTTGTCTGGAATACTGTGGAATATTGTAATACAGACATTTTCATATGTCCACAGCATGTCTGCCTGTCAGCACAAATTAAACTGTGACGTTTATCATCCCAACATTAGAGAACACTCAGAAGTAGAGTAATACTGCATTTGACAGCTTGTTACACACATTACTGTAGTTATCAGGGCTATGTGTATGTCCCAAGACTGATCTCGTTCCTGCCATTTCAAGGTATAGGAAATGATGCAAGAATTCTCGTTTTGTAAATATAAATCTCCAAATTTACATTAGAGAGGTGAATCAGAGATGTGTGAGAATCTCTACTCCTTTTCAGATGAACTAGATAACACTCATATTTTGAGTATGAGAAGAAATATCAGCCACTTCACACCTAAGGGTAGTGACCTGATTGTGTAAGTGCTCCTGGATTGTCCTTTACAGTGTTGGAAGAAAGGTTTTAGACACTGATTTAAGGTCATCCGTGTGTTCTGGCATTGACACCGGCTGAAGCCGGCAAACACAGCTCCTCACCTGGCCCACCCGAGGTGGGAGCAGTGGCTGTGTGTCTCTCCTGTATCGAAAGAGAGGCACAGAAGCTGGCATAGCTCAGACCCGGTGAGATGTGAGTACTCCTTCCTTTCGTTTCTGGAATTAACAGCCCAAAGTCGCAGTGTTTTGGTCTGAGACAGAGGGAAGATCTCAGTCCTGCTCGTTGCTCAGGATCTGTGATTAACAGCAACAAAGCTGTTGTGCTCCAGTATAGCACAAAACACTGCTCATTTGAATTTAGCGAGTCTGAATTTGCGCTAAAAGGGGGGAAGCAGAAGGAGCAGCGCTCACAGTTGGAGTCAGCTGAGAGGCTGGCTTGAGAAACCATTTCTCCTCAGCTGTAGCTAGTCACATCCCGGCTTCTGACACTGGTGCCTGGCTGGAGCAGCATGAAAGGCTTTTAACAGATGCTCACACCTCGAGTTTGAGAGTGAATTGGGTGTGTTTACAGGTGAGATATGGTTAAGCTGGAGTTTGTGACCTCAGCTGCCTCTCTGCTGGGCTAGCTCCTGATTATCCGTATCACACACAGCCTTCCAGAGCATGCAGTGCTGCCTGTGACTGAGCTCCTGCTTGTGCTTGGTGAACTGCAAAAAGAGCATGAAAAATATAAAGTGGCAAAAATGCAATGGTCTGAATAAGGACATCTGAAAGACTACCTGGAGTATCTCACTAATGACCAAAAAATGGTGGGACTGAAAAGGATTACAGTTGTTTTGAGTCATTCTTTTTACTGCTTTAGCACTGTAAAAGGAATCAGACAAGTTATCTTCTGCCAGATTCTGAAATCTAAGTAAAAACCCCAATTTAAACCTAAATAATAGCCTATGGACTGTCTGCTGATTTTCTGCCTCTAAATATATATATGTGTGTGAATTTAAGACATAAATTAAGAAACTAAACATTTATAGTTTTCTCATGGTGACCTAAGGAAATAGCAAAAGGCCTGGACAAAAAAGTCAACTTTGAAGTAAGAATGTGGTATTATATCTGAAAATGGATAATGGTTACTGCAGACTCTGGCAGTATTTTGACACTTGGATTTTTATAATATTTGTACCACTTTGAAAGCTTGAAAAGCATACTCTAATGAAAAGTCTGGTGAACTAATCAGCGGGTATACACTGCCAAAATTCACAGACAGATTGACCTGAAGCTTTTCAAGCATTGCAGCAAACTAATATGTGATATGTAAATGACTTGGAAACTGAATACAGAATCTTACTGTGAACACTCAGCCCCACAGTAGCGCTGCCAAAACCTAAAGAGATTTTAGAACTAGTAGTTAGTGCAGATCTGTAACTCTTGAAATTGATCAGAAAAATAAGAAAGTGAAAGGGAAAAGAAAATACTTTGTCAGACAAAGCAACTGACAAATACGGTTTGGACATTAAGACAATAGACACAAATAGAATCATAGAGTCACAGACTCATTTTCAGGTTGGACAAAACCCTTAGGATAAATCTGGCTTTGAAGCTAAACCTTAGAATACTGATCCAGGTGCAGGACTTTGCACATGGACCTGCTGACCCTCAGGAGGTTTACACAGGCCTCTCTCAAGCATGTCACATCCCTCTGGGTGACAATACCTCCCTCCAGCAAGTCCAACACACCACACAGCAGTTATAACAAAGAATTGTGCTCACACTTTCCATTCAGACACACAAATGTTCCAGAATTCAGCTGTCACTGTATCGCAGCTGAGAGCACCAGGCGTACAGCAAAGCTGTTCTGACTGTTAAAATCACTAATGTTACCAAAGAAAGTTCCAAAAGAGGAATGAAATCTATGATCAGTCATGTCTGAATTAAGAGTCTGTCTCACAGAATCTCCTGTCATAATGCATGAAGATATGGCCTCTAGTCCCAAAAATATCACAGTCAGCAAAGAGGAGAGAAGTAACCGAGAAAAGTGAATCAGTCAAGGGTCAAAGCCTGTAACAACTAAGAAGCTAAGCCTCTGGAAACTAAAAAACATGGTAGTTTAGAAGCATGGATTGTCTACAATGTATAATAAGACAACAGGCACTGTAAGAACTTGTAAAGAAAAGAAGAAAATTAATTTATTTCCAAGCTAGTTAGGATGCACCTAATTACATTGAAACAAAAGCATAAATGTAATGATAGGATCTGAAATACATGTGTAATTTATGATAATCACATTGAATTTTGTTATCTTGTTTGAATTTTGTTATCTTGTGAAAATATGATGGAAAGCAAATGAAGAGTAATAGCTTTTCAGCTGAGATAAATATCAAGTCTGGAATGAAAAGCAAGTTTACAGATCACCAGCTAGAAATGGTTCCCTGTGCTGGGGAATCGTAGGTTTAATGTTGCACTGCTAGGACTTGACTTCCCTTTGGTGATTATACATCAAATAAGGAAGTGACTCCTTTTTGCAGAAATTTTCACTTTCTATTGAGAAGCTAAAAAAGGAGTGTAGTGTAATTTATTATGTAGAATATGACTATTCTGCAGCCAGCAATTGTACCATAGGGGAACACAAGGAGAAAACATTACTGTTAAGTGCAGAGAGCTTACTCAAAACAAAAACAAGATTTTTGCACAATTTAGTCTTTCAGTTTTCCAAGTACCAGGTAAGTTCTGTCAGAGTTTTCTTTCCTGAGGTTTCATTGGAGGTAACATTGCATAGGCTCCCTTCTCTTCCTCAGCATAGTTAATTTAATGAATTTGTTAAAATGAATGTTTAAAATAAGCAGTGTCTCAGCATGCTTATTAACTTCCAGCTGTACAGTGGCTCAGGACAGTTGACAGGATGCCCAAGCAAGTAGCAGGTGCTTGCTAAGAGCTTTCTTCTGTATAAATTAAAAAACTGCTGATAAAAACCCAGGCCTGATGGTCCTACAAGGAGGGCCTTTATACTACTCTTTTTAAAATAAAATACTGTATGTCTTTATACTGACAAGATCCCCTGTCTTACTACAATTCTGTTGTGCCAAAGCACAATAAAAATTTTACGTTTTCACCAAGTGATGCCTGAGACTATGAAGTTTTGTTCTGGTTCTTCATATTTAGGGGAATCTTTGACCCACATATGGTGACTATTAAGAGTGTAAATGTATTTAACTGCTGAAAATCATCTAATACAGAAATCTGGTTTTGATTTCTCAGAGGGATAATTCTTATATTCCCAGGTGATGCTCCAAATGCCCTCTCTTAATTTCTTTTAAACATGCTTCTTTGATATATTTGGAATTGAAATATGGAGTATGTCTGGATAACAGTGTATTTGAATTTTTTTCTCATTACAAAGCACTATTTCATACTTAGAACCCTGGATACAGAGAGGTTCTTCCAACAATTTTCTGCTGTGCCAGTATTGGGCAGACAATACATTCAGTGATAAGTACAACCTACTTTGTCTGAGATAGGAGTCCTATAATTCAGATGAACTCTTTTTACAAAGAGTTGTTTACAAACTTAGTATTTTGCAAAGGCTGAGTCACCACCGCATTTAATGACAGAAACACCACTAAGATAATTTCAGTCCATGTTCCCTGCCACTTTTAAATTTTTATCCAACTTTCTGCAAACAATCCTGGCAGCTGGTAATATCTACTAAGGATTAGCACCAGCAACACAACAGAAAGTTCTAAGTGTTAAGATATCAATACTTTGTTCTTATTTAAAATTATAATATGCATCTTGCTGGAAAATATTCAGACTTTTATGAAAATTAATTGCCTTCAAAGAAACCTGCATAATTCTGTTAGTTTTAGTGTGCTGAATACCTCACACTGAAGCACAAATATATAAATGTCCAATGAATCAGAATTTTCTTAGAGGAGTTATTGGTGGACTACGCTATTTTTATTTCAATATTGTACTCTGTTTAGTATAGCAAATCCACTCTTCAATTCTAGTAATGGAATGAGAGCTAGCCATCCACATTTGTATGCCCAGTAGCTTAATTCAGCTAATTATTACCTATCTTCAGTGATCAGTGGGAGTAGAACAAAAATAAAGCCTCACATCCTTCAGTGTGTCTGTTGTTAGTGAACACAATTCTGAATAGCAAGGCAAAGCACAAGCAATAGCTAACTTCAATGACTGCTGTTGTAAAATTTGCAGGAAGATAATTTGCCAAAGATGCTGTTTTCTTTAGGAATGTCAGGAAGCCTTCCTTTAACTCCATAGAATCCTTCTGCTGGATGTAAAAATGGAAATGCTTTCCTGGACAGCTGGTTCAGTTGTAGAGTCGAAGTCACAGGTGCTGAGGGTCATTGTTCTTAAAGGTAAACTCTCCCAGATCAGTAAAGTTACTCTCTCTGCATTTAATCAGTAGAAAAATGAACATTCCTCATACAATTGGTGAATAACCTTAGCCAGTTTTCTTGGAAGATATCAGATTTTTCAGATTTCAGGATTAATCACAGCCTGAAAACTGGGGCTATCCCACACTGGATTAATTTGTTGGCAGCAGCCAGGTTCACCACATCTGAGCTGATCAAACAACACTTACCTGGTGGCTACAGGAATTAAAACATCTGTTTAGTGTAAACTTTACAGCTAATGATTTTGCACCATTGGTGACTTCCATATGCTGCTTTGGTCTGGTGAGCCATGAAAACACCCAAATATCCCAGTGCATAGTTATCTGATAGAGAGAGAGAATATCTGAGTGCTGCTAGTCTAGAAAACTCAATACAGTTATGGTGAATGTCTACACTTTAAAGAGGAATTTCCAAGAGTAAGCAAGAAACACAATTCTTCTGCTTGTTTGTTACATAATATGAACATCTTGCAGCAACAAGAAATGTTGACCATTAGATGAATTTTCTTTTGTCACATGGTATGACTCCTCAATTATGGCACATGTAATTTTTATTTCTATTTTATGTTTCATTCTGGTGTTCATTAGTTATTGTTTGCTGAGGCTACAAAAAAACCGAAGAATAATGATGAGCGCAAAATTGCCTGTTCAGTACTGAAAAATACATGCATTTATCCCATCTTTTATGGGGTCTGAATACTCATCTGATGACACCTTAATTAAATTACATTGCTGTTATAAAATATGTATCATGTGGGATAGCTCATACATGTTTCAGGTTGCTTAAAATGAAAGCTAAACCTTTCAGTATTGTGGCAGGTAAATAATCGGTGACTTGAATGCCATTTTTTATGTCTCTTTTTAATGTCATTCTCTCTGGTCCTATTATTTATTTTTTTTTTTTACACACTATAGATAAGTATCTGTATGATGAGTAGGAGTTCCCAAATCAGCACATCAATTCAATAATTTGATTAAATTCTCAATTGGAATGGCTTGGTTTTGTGCCATCTCCTTCTCCTGCCCCAAGATACTTCAAATCAACCATTGTTCCTACTTACTTTGGCATGGCCTGGGGCTCAAGCTCAGAAATGTTCTGCTGGTTGGGTGGGACCTCATCTCCCTGAGGAAAAAGAACAAGGACACACCAAACTCTCTAACAGCACCTTATCTGCCAGCTGCACTCAGGACAATCTGTCACACATGGGGCTGTGGGCATCAAATAGAGCAGTCCTCATCACTTTCACAGCTGGAAGAGGAGGCTGGTTCTTCTGACTTTACTGTAATAATCTAGATCAAGCCTTCAGGTAGGAAACCTGTCTTTTTGTCATCTTCATACAGGAGAGTAAGGAAGGAATTTACTTTCAAATCTCTGACACTCTGTGATATTTTGAACTCCAGTCTCAGGGCTGGATTGCTTCCATTAAGCCAAGGCACTCAACAGAAAGGAGTACATTAATCATGGAACTCTGGAGGAAGAGTGAAGGTTCCTGACCCTCTGTTCTTTGCTTGAGGAGTCCCCCAGCATTGGACTGCCGGGATTTGGCCCACAATGCCCCTGCTATTTAATCAAGATTTTGTTATAAATCTTTGAGATTTTCCCCAGAACAAGAGAACGGAGTCTGTGCTGCTCTTTGCACCAGGCTACAGTGTCAGATGTTTTCCTACTTCATCCCATGTCTATTGCACTAACACCTTCTCCCCACCAAGGCTAAAGGGACTCATTGTGTGAATATATTTAGGGAGCCTTACCTTGCCCTGTGTTGTTTCAATGTTGAAGTATCATCAACTTTGACCAAATGTTAAATCAGTTTTTAAAGCTTTATTTGTGTATCATTTAATCTGAAGGAACAATTTATTTATATAGGAGAAGAGAGAGAAAAACATGAAAAAAAAGGATTATGAATTCCTATAATTCTTAACTGAATGGTGTGAAAAGAAAGCTTTTAAGATTGATGTAACCTTGAATTAATGGAATCTCACCTTGAAAGCTCACCTATTTAATCTGAAAATAGGCTGTGTTTGCTTATGGGCTCAATGACAAGAGGCTCTCCAGACTAGATACTGTTTTAGCATAAGCACATCCTCAAAGAAATTGTCTGAAACACATCCAATTTAGTGTCTCAAGAAAGCTGATCTCTGCATGGATGCTTACTGGCAATTTCATTATGAGGTTCACACTAACTATGTTAGTAGTGTGCTGTCACTTGCAAAGTTCACATTTTGCCATATACAAAATCTAGACATACTGTAAAATATGGCCATGTTTTCCTGATAGCAATGCATAAAGTAAAGCAAGAATATGTTGTCTCCCAAATACCCAAACTTAGAGACAGATTGAGTGATCTTTAATAGTAAAGGGCAATATAACGCCTCACTGCACCAAGCCGTTTCAGAGAAATATTGTATCTCATTAGGTGTCTGTGGAGTGGTTTGGGTTGAAGAAACCTTTAAAGGTCATCAGCTTCAACTGATCAGATTGCTCAGTGTCTCCATCCTGTCTGACCTTGAATTCTTCCAGGGATGGGGTTTTTGCCAGTTCTCTGGGCATCCTTGCTAGTGTTTCACCTTATTGTAAAAAAATTTCTTCCTCAGAGCTAGTCTGAACCTACCCACCTGTAACTTAAAACCACTACTTGTTATGGCAGGTCTTGCTAAGGGGTTTGTTTCCATCTTTCTTGTAAACACCCTTTTGTATTAGAAGCAAATCCACTCTGTAAATGTGCAGAGCATTACTGGACAGTCTGCTTCACTCTCCACTCTCCAGGCAGCTCTTCTAGTTACTGAGGGGAAGGGGTGGCCCCTTCATAATCCTATCCTTCTGTGTTGATTTACCAGTGAATGTTAGAGGAATTTTGATGGAAATAGTAACAGTCCTCTTTACAAGAAGCTTATGAATCTTCTGCTTTCCTCTGAACCACATTGAAGGTGATAAAGCCAGGTACATTCCAGCCATCAATTTTTACATTCACTCCCTCTCTCTGGGCAGGACTATACATTTCTGTTGGTATATGCCTTTGATGCTATGATTTCATTTTTCATCATCCTTAGTAGCTTTGACTAATTCATTTAAAGACCGTTGTCCCAGAAAAAAAGAAATACTTTTACATAAAATGTTATGACTTCTCCCTGAACAAAGCTAATAAATCCATATTGGAGTTCAGTGGAAGTCTAGATCTTTAAACAGGCTAATTCCAAATCTACTCCAAAGATCTATTTTCAGATTAACAGTTCAAGTTTGAAATTATATTAGAGCCACATTGAAATTACAGGAATGATATATTCAGCTAAAGTCAACTAATGCTATTCACTTCTTAGTGCTTTTCAGAAGTCTGCTTGTGAGCTTCTGGCTCTGCCTTTATTGTCCACTGATTTTTATTCTGATAGCATAAAAAGATGTCAAAAACTGAACAGTGAATGGAAACTGGATTTATGGAGAAATCTTGTAAACACCCAGTTGGTATTTTATGCCTTAATCTGCAGGAAGATTTCCTGCCACTTTCACCACTAGTATATTGAAGCTAGGACACTGAATTATATAAGGTCATTTTATTGTATAATTTTCTCACAGATAAACATTGCCATATAAGAGAAAAGAAAACCTACAGCAAAAAATAACTTTCTCATTCTTCATATAATTACTGATGCAGAACAATTGATAAAGGATTAACAGCCATATATATTTGTAGGTAGGAACAAATGGAGAGGAGCTGGTACATTTAAATAATGTTCTAATCATCAAATGCTCTAGGATTTTATGTACTGCAAACATACTCAATAGTGTTCTTGCCTTTATCACTTGAGGGGGACTCTCCTCTCCTCTCCTCTCCTCTCCTCTCCTCTCCTCTCCTCTCCTCTCCTCTCCTCTCCTCTCCTCTCCTCTCCTCTCCTCTCCTCTCCTCTCCTCTCCTCTCCTCTCCTCTCCTCTCCTCTCCTCTCCTCTCCTCTCCTCTCCTCTCCTCTCCTCTCCTCTCCTCTCCTCTCCGCTCCTCTCCTCTCCTCTCCTCATCCTCCTCCTCTCTCCTCTCCTCTCCTCTCCTCTCCTCTCCTCCTCTCCTCCCTCTCCTCTCTCCTCTCCTCATCCTCTCCTCTCCTCTCCTCTCCTCTCCTCGCCTCTCCTCTCCTCTCCTCTCCTCTCCTCTCCTCTCCTCTCCTCTCCTCTCCTCTCCTCTCCTCTCCTCTCCTCTCTCCTCCTCCTCTCCTCTCCTCTCCTCCTCTCCTCTCCTCTCCTCTCCTCTCCTCTCCTCTCCTCCTCTCCTCCTCCTCATCCTCTCCTCGCCTCTCCTCTCCTCTCCTCTCCTCCTCCTCTCCTCTCCTCTCCTCTCCTCTCCTCTCCTCTCCTCTCCTCTCCTCTCCTCTCCTCTCCTCTCCTCTCCTCTCCTCTCTTTCTCAGACAAGTTTTACCTCTTTAGGAAAAGTTCTTACTTCCCCTGAGCATTGGAGATATCTCTTCATTTCTATACACATGATATAAGAATTCACAGTATCCTGTTTCCAAAGACTACTGAAAAAACTGGGAGCTATTGTGATATTTCCTCACAGCAACCTTCTACCAAAGAGACTCCCCTGTTACTGATCTTGACTTTCATCTCAGAGAAGTACACTGTAAATATAAAATGTGAATATGTTGTGTGGAGAAAGAATGGGTCCCATCTGGAGATATTAAATTATTTTTGTACAGCTTTTATCTTTAAACCAAACATATTAGCCAGTAGTTTCTCCTTTCAAAACCTCTTGACAATCTTTCTCACAGATTACCTTCTAGTTTGTACCAATTGTACATGAATTTTTACATACTTTAATTCTCTCAACAAATGAGTATGTGATTCAAGGTATTTCTTCCCTAAAAATCCCAGTAGCCAAAATATTCAGACTCCTAGATCCTCCTAATATGTGAACTTGCTCAGCTTTGCAACTTCATAACAAATAAGGGTGAAAACATACTGTCATTTTCAGAAGTTCTGTAGAAAGCCTACAGGGAAAAAAAAAATTAAAAATCATCAGCTATTGTCTATATACTTAGGGGGAAAAAAAGCTCAGAGAAACAAAATGTCCTTAATGTCCAATTTTAACCAAGTGACGAAATATAATAAATGGCATTGGAAGATATTGGTCTTTCATTTTAGATGTAAATTCATCTTGAATGTGCAAACCAAAAATTAATTCCAACACTCAAAATCATTACCATACAAACAGGGCTTGATTTCATCTGGGTGGTGATAGCACCTGATATCAGAATCATCAAAACTAGTGTGACTGTGGTATAAAGTTGTTGCAACATAGACTTTCTTGAATCTGTATTTTCTCAGGGTACAAACTCCAGAATGGGGTGGCATTGGTTGAAAAGGATACATGGCCTGACTGGCTGAACCCAGAGCTTTTTATGGGCAGGTTCTGGCATCTTACTTTGAGGATAAAGCTGTTCTTGTCTGTAAGAAAGTTCTTAAATCAAATACTTCTTGTCCTGGGTAAATGCCAGCGAGATAAATGAAACTTTAAATATAGCCATGGCAGAGCACATCCAGGCTCCCAAGCATCAAAGATGGCATACAATTCACACACAAGAAGTCTACTGTAATGACTTCTAATTAGGCACTCTATCTTTTTTCACTGTTAGGTTTCATGAATTTCTGCATGGTATCTAGGCTGGGAAAATTATAATATCCAATGCCAAATTTCTTCTGGATGAACCTATTGCATTAAATTGCTAAGCTTTCATAAGAACATAGCAAAATTCCTTTTTTTCTAATATGTTTTTCAGTCTTGCTGCATCAGTAGCTTTCATATATAATGTTAATAAGAGAAGATGAATAATTGCTAAAACAACTGTCAACAAATGAAAGTCACCTTGTCACTTAAAAGATAATATTAAGATAAGATAAAGATTATATTAATATTTTGGTCTGAAATGCTGGTTATATAACATAAAGGATTTCCTGCCAGGAATGCTCAATACTATTAGCCTTTTCCAGAGTTACCCCTTAAAGATAATGAGAGAAATGTTTCCATTTTCTTCTCCTCCCCCTTCTGCAAATCCAAATTCTGACAAAATTCACATGGTATGCAGTATTATTCAATTTTGTTCAGCAGTGGAGTGGAATTAGAGCTGCAGCAGATCTTGGATGTCAATTTACAGAAAGTAATGCCACGCTTTCTATATTTCTTGATTCTAAATCAGGTGTGTTCCTCACTTGTTGTTTTTCCTGGTTATATGAATGGGCATGTTGTTACCTGTGGCATCACTACCTCTTCTCTGCTGTCTACAGAAGAGATTAAATGGCATTTAAAGTATCACAGCCCAAAGATTTCTGGAGTTCAGGAAGAATGCCAGCCTTTACCAGAAGAAATAATGGCTCCATTACGACACTCGTGCAATTGGGACCAGTTTGTGCAGAATGTGCTATATTTTTGTATTTATTTTTCAGATGCATGAAAGCTATAGTTTATACGATGAATAGTATTTGAAATATTTCATCCTGATTGTTTCACTTTAAACTAAAACCCAAAAATACTATCAAAACTTTTTAAAAATCTTTTTCATCAGGAGAAGAATCCCATGGTTGTGGTTATTAAAAATAATGACTTGATGATCCAATGTTTACAATTAGACTTTGTATAGCAAATACAGATGAAATGATTTTTTTAAAAAATTAAAATTGATTAGATATTAGCTGAATGGTATATTACTTCTGTGTTTATTTTTCAGTGAAAACAAACCCCAGGTTTTTCACAGAATGAAAATTTTTCCTTCACATCCACTGTTGGAAAAAAGTATTTAACACCCTTCTGGATTTTCATCAGAGAACAGAGTTCATTAACTTAAGAAATTAAAGAATCCCCATTATCTGAGAAAGTGGTTGAAGATCAGACATAAGTATATTCTTCCATCTTTCTTCTTCATGAGCTATTAGGAAGACAAATATTCCCCTTCTTCCTCTGTTTCCAAATTCGGGATTTTGAAATTATTTGAATTTCCTGTCTTCTATTGCCAGTTTGCATGTTCACAACTTGTTTAAGCAAAGCTATTGGGGAAAGCAGTTTATCAGACAACAGTCACAGCACAAGTGCTGGTAATGGGAGCTTCACATCTTCTTCTGGCAGAGCAGTTATGTGAACTCACTGTTCAGTGGAACAAAACCTATTTGTCTCCATGACTGTATCTGTAAAAAAATTCAAAAATCAATCACTAGAAAGGATGATGTTTTAGCATATTGTTTTATGATTCATATTTTTGGAGACTGCAGTTGCCTTATTTTTTATTTATCTTTTTATTACAGGTTTATGATCTACTACATTACATTAAAATTATTTCAAGTATTTCAAAATCAGATATTTTCAGAACTAAGTCCCATTTTGTGACACTTGGTACTCTTACTTGGTACTCTCCTGTGATCTTCTGCATGTCTGCTGAGCTCCTTGCCTGAGAATTTTTTTCTGGGGCCAGGTGTTGCTCAGTAAGAACTAAGTGCCAAGTAGTAAAAGGGATGGCAGTCTTTTCCAGTGTCTGTTAACCACTCAGGATTCAGTGACAAAAGCTTCAGTGGAAATGTAACAGCCAAGTTCCGGCTAAAGTCTTGAAGCAGTTTTCCAGGAAAACTGACTGTCAGCACTGCTAAATGAGCAGACAGTCCTTAAACTCCACTCTGCTGTAGAACTTCACGTGCCCTTGCACTTAAAGTTTCAAAGTTAGCCACGGTGATCCCTGTTCTGGTACTGCTGATGATTTTCATAAAAATATTGCAGGCTTTAAGCACAAATAAGTTGTAGTTGAACTGTTGAACTCTCTTTCTGAACTACTGTGAGACATCCCAGCTCTCGGAGTGAGAGGTCAGGGTGGTTTGAAGTGTGATATATTTTTGGTTAAGATGTGACAAATATAATAAGTAGATGAATGCTAATTCAGGCCATCATATTTAATTAGGGCATCAAGACTGGAATAAAGTCTTCACTCTGAAAATGAGCTCTCATGATCAAAGTAGAGCTACCTTATTTAAATAATTTAAACTAAGATCAATTTTAATCAAAGTTGATATTGAGTATTGCATATGAAAATTGCTACTTTTTTCTTTCAATTTTGATATTACCATGTAAATGAGCAATTGCCTTGTTTAGTTATGTGGCATCTGGCTGGTAATATTTCTTTGGGGTGGAAAATTAATATCTACTTAAGGGTGACAGCATAGCTAACACCCTCCATGTAGAAGCAAGAAATCTGTCTTTCTGTTTTTCCAGGTATATATTCTATTCAGTTTAAAATATTATCTGATTCCAAATGCTTTCATTTTTTTTCTGTTAGTGAATCTAACAATTACATATTTAAAGAACTTAGGGGATAACCATGTGGTCAAATTATTTCTTCAGAGAGGATAGGCATTAATTAGGTTAAATTATATAAATGTTGTTTAATTTTAATTTTTTTTTTTAAATTTTTGCTTTGTGAGGAAAAGGGTTTCAATCACAGATCTGTTAATGTGCAAACCTGGAAGAGCTCATGGATAATTGCACATATGCATTCATATGCACATTCACACACCCAGAAGCACACCTGACATCACAAAATTAATGCAAAACTCTTTATTTGGTGTAATAAAAAGATGTGTACAGAAAAACACAAACATATTTTTACTGGAGTCACTGATGATACTTACCACAGCCATGGAAAGTTTTCTAGTGAACAGATTCACACCAGATCGTGCATGCAGATTTAAAGCTGTAACCCTTTGAAGGTCAAAGTGTGTTTTTGTTCTGTTTATCCATCAGGAAATCCTAATCCATAAATTTGACTTCTTGGTGTGTCAACACAAGAAAAGTAACCTGAGCTGACCTGTTCAGCTGGTTGTAAACCACCATCCTTCCTCTCAATTAGAACTGAATCCTCTCAAGTAGAACTGAATCCCAAAAGACATTGTTTGCAACTTATGTCTTTGTTTCTTTTAACCTTCATCTTCTGTTCTGGTTCGCTCTCTGGACATTTAATACTTTGAATGGTTGGAGCTTTCTGAAGGCCACTTTCTTTTCTCCAATATGCCATATTTATGAATATTCAGGCAAAATATCCAGTTCACCTCATTACACACCTAGGAAAAAAAAACCAAAAAACAGAGGGTTATTATGTCTAACAAAGTGATGCCTGATCCATTCTTTTCTGCCTTGTCCAGGCACTGAAGGGTGGCTTTCCTAGAACAACACACAGCTTTTTATGTCTTTGTTTTTATTCTCAGTTTTATACAATTTTCAAAACTTGAGAGTTTCTTAGTGAGGAAATATAATTTCTTTTAATCACTCTAGTATTTCAGCATAAGATTTTCTATCATGTCAAACATGACTCAAAAATGAGCATGTGTGTACACTCCATTATTGCTTCCTCTGACTGTACTAAACAACAGCAGGAAAAGGGTTGGTTCTCCTCAACTCAGTGTTAAACACCCCATTTTCCAGTTTCTCCCATCTCTAGTAAAACAAAGTGTCAAGCATGAGCTAGAGTAATCGTTGCTATTGAGTCTTAAGAGATGTGAGCTTACAGCAAGGAGCCCCAAATGATGAATTTCTAGGACTGGAACCCGAGAAAACCTGGTGTATTCCTCAGGTTCCTATAGTTTCAGAGCAGGAAAATGAGATGAAAATTTTTGAAAATTATTTTTTCCAGAAAAAGTGGCAGTAATAGTACAAATATTTGGTTTTATATATATATATATGTATATAATTTATATTGTGAAAACCTCAGACTGGTTGTCATATCAAACATATTCATCATGACTGTAACACTGTTCTTATTTCATAGAGAATATTCTTGCTTATGGTGTCTCAACCCTAACATTGTTTAACTAGAAAAAGCCTATTTTAGCAATTCCTCATTCTGAACAATTTCTTAGTAAAACTTTAGACAACAAACATGTTTGGTGTTAATCAGGTGCTTGAAGTCCACCCAGCAAAATAAATCAGCCACATTTATTACATCACTCTGTACACAGTAGCAAACAATAACCCCTACCAATAACTAAAAAAAAAAAAAAAAAAAAAACACAAAAAAAAAAAAAAAAACAAAAAAACCAAAAAAAAAACCAACAAAAAAAAAAAAAAAAAAAAAAAAAAAACCAAAAAATCCTACCAGTTCTGAAAATTAAGAATTTTCACTATGCTTCAGATAATAGTGGATATAAGAATGAATCTTGAGTTTATTACTCAGAGATTTTAATTTCATATTAATCTAAAATGTTGCCCTCCAGAAGATTGCATAGTGTTGTCTTAGCTTTATATAAATTATCACCATAATGGTAATGTTTCAAAATCAGTCTAAATAAGAGGTGAAGGATGTAGAGAACACCCTCCTTCAAATGTGAACACAGATAAGCAGCATCCTCTCAAGACCTAGCATTTTTCAAGACACAATAAAAAATGGCTTTATAAGGAGAAGACAGAATGGGAAAAGGGGGGGAAATCATGACAAGGTTAATGCTAAGCAGAATATGCCTTTTCTTGTTTTATCTGAACAGCATGGATTTTTTCAGAGTTGGCCAGAATCCCCCATCTAATCTTCCTGTAGAGACTGAAGAGCTAAACTGGAGTGACCAATTTGCTTCCTAACCCTGAACATTTTGGGAGTGATTGAGACATTTTTTGTGGCTCATAGCAGTCATGAATCCTCGCACAATTTCTCAGTGTATTTAGATGCACAGTAGGAAGGTTCACACATCTGACTAGGTACAAAGAATCAATTTACAGCAAAAGGAAACATCAGATATTGGCACTTAAGCACCACAGCAGTAGATAACTTGGAAATACCTCTAGTAAATTGGAAAGACCTAATCCTTTGAAACAGTGGATGAAAAAGAATATAACTTCAGAGGTAATGTGCTTTTGGTTTTGACTGTACTTGAGTAAATTTTAATCACATATTAGACTGAGACTAAAAAATATATTTATGTGACTTCTTTCCTCTAGAATTTGTGTGTTTAAAAAGAGCTAATCATAAACTATCGGCCAGAAAGTTTTCCTAATGCCACAAAAGATTTTTTTTAATAGCAATGCTAAAATGAAGGGGTTTTGTTACAGAATTTTGAGTTTATTTTGATCTTTTCTCCCTTTTGTTGTGTTGTCTGCAACATAAGTAAGTCTATGTCTTCCTCAGGTTTCATATTCCATAAATTTTTGCTCTCTTTACCTTCGTCATCTACTTCTCTTTACTTAGACATTATAGAAAAACTAATAAATTACATGCATCCTTGTGGAGGGTTTGAAAGCAAAATCAGTGAGAGACTCCAAGTCAGAAATACAATTCAATACAAAAAAATAAAAAAATAAAAAAAAAGATAAAAATAAAATAATAAAATACATGCAATAGTACAAAAGAAAAACCACTGACAGTGTCAGAATACAACCTGACACCCCACTAATTAGGGTGGTGGTAGCAGTACAGATGAAGTGGTCCTGTTGAAGTAGTGATCCTGTAGAAAGGTCTGGTGACTCTTGTCCTCTGGAAACCAGTGGGTAAGGGCTGCTTTGGTGTTCCAAATCTCAGTTTTTATCTAGGTAGGAAATGTTTGGCTGCTCCCCCTGGCTGGAGCATCTCCCAATGGGATGATGTAATTTTATCAGTCATGCAGTGGGACTGCATGGCCCATTAACAGAACATACCTCCCTGGAGGAAGGATGGGTCATGGGAAAGATAAAGAACACTGCCCCACCTGATTTTTAACACATGGCTTATTAGCAGAGGATATCTCCCACAGAGATAAGCCTCACTGCCCCACCTGGTTTCAGCAGATGATGATAGAGCACATACCTTTGGGCACATCTTTACATTGTAACGTAGGACCACCCTGAAAATAAAAAGACCAGTACAATCTTCTGTAAAGTTGATTTTAATTTTTTGCTCTGATGTTAAAGCTGAATTTCCCTTAAAACTTGCTACAAAATTGATTGTTTATAAAAGAACAAGTGTAGGGTTTTTTAAGCCTGGAAAGTGTTTTCCCTTTTCTGAGCATTCAGGAATATAGTACGTGGAGCTGCACTGAGAAGCACACGGAAAAGATTTATTAGCAGACTTATCCTTTTATGTGAACCCACTAAAAGCATGGAGCCTGGCTCATCAAATATCCCTGAAATTGCCTGGGTATGAGTAAAATATCATTTCACTACAGGATAAAGTGTTCCATTTAAAGTGCAAGTCCAGGCTCTAGGGAAATATTGACAAAATGGAGTTATTATGAACTAAAACCTCTTTCTAGAAAACTGGGCAGATGTACCGGTAATCCTAAGAGCAGTACCTGCTTCTCTGATGGTAGAAATTGTGCATATCAGAGAATTTGTTATTTGTACATAACAAAGTCTGTAAATGCATTTTAAAAAGGCAAACTATAAAATACTGAGAATAACAGTGCAGGTCTGAGAAACAAACTTGTTTCCCAGATGTATTTTCTTATGCTATGGAGAGCATAAAATGGACAAAAGTCTTCACTGGGAATCCTCTCTTTAAGCAGCACTCTATAGTTCAGGAGAGCCAGAATAACCTGTGCCAGCACTCAGCCTCCACTCTCCAGATCAGGCAGGCTACCTGCATGAAGAGGGGACAGAGAGCTGTGGCTGCAGGGCCCTCAGCGACATGTAGTATGTTGAAAAACATTGCATTTAAAAGATATGGTCTAATGGTAAACCAGTACAGGGGTCATCTCATTTCTTGTTAATTTGTCATGAGGGAAAAGAGCTTCCTCATGCAGGCACCCACCATTCTCTGCCTGAAGACTCACCAGTGGATATAAGCCAAATTGCACATGCCAGTTGAATCTAGCTTGTGACTAAACAAAAAAAAAAGGCACCCTTATAAAAAACCCAATCAAGGTAGGACAAAAGTAAAGCAAAATTACATGCACTGGGTGAACAACAGAGATGTCTGATGACAGATGAGCCAACAGTGACAAGCTGCTTAAAAATACATTAAAAATATACCTGTTTTAGCAAAGATGCACATTTTACCCTTCCTTAGATCTCACAATTTCCAAGCATGGCTCAGATTACTTGCTTTGCATTTCTCATCATACAAATTTCTGGTCTGTGTCTCTTATATAGGGAAGTGGACTTGTAATAGACCACTGCCTGGGGGCAGGTTTTCAGAGGAACCAGACAGGCTTTTATTTCTCCTTGGTTGCCTCTAAGCTCCTATCTGCCACTTTTCAGAATTGCTGTTTTCAATTATGCAAACTGGAGCTGATATCACCTTTCAAAGCCTTGTCAAAATAGATGCTGGAGGAGTTAGAAGTTGTACACATGGCTCTCTACTTTTCTTCAATACCACACAGCTGCTGGACTTTGATTCTCTCCCCTCAATGCACCATGAATATTAAAACCTAATAACTTAAAGCTCAATGCAGCATCCATTCAGCCCAAAGCATCTGGACAGGCATTACCATTGGCCTGAACCTGGCAGTAAGCTCACTTGAGTAGACATTGTTTCCCCTGACTGTTGTAATCCACCTTCTGCTCTTACATGGTGAATGCATGTCCAGGAGATATTTGCCATCCATGCAGGGTCCAGCACTGCAAAAAGGGGGGACACATCAAGAACTGCTTTCAGTGACATCTTACACGTTTTGGCCAAAGCACTGGAGCTCAGTAACACCTTTGAACTCTCTCACAGGAGTTGGAGGAGCTGTCTTGTGTTTGCAAAGTGAGCACATGATTCTCATTACAGGGCCAGGAAGGAGAAAAGCAACTATTAGTCTCTTCATTGTATAAAATCCTACCACTCTGTGTGGAATAGTTCTCGTCTCAATGGGGAGAAAAATAGAAATATTTGGGTCACAGAGGTTCTCGATACCCTGATAGTTAATTGTTAGTCAAAAGAATAGAAGGATCAGTTTTAAAAGATGTTAATAGACTGAAACTGTTAAAATCCACCTTTTAAAATTTCATTAACCTGTAACTTGAAATTTTGACAGAATAGTTAAAAACATTCATTTTATGATGAAATTAAAAAAATAATGAAGGAGCAAAACATTTTATATCTGCTTTGAATAGATAAAATCTATATTTAGCAATTTGTTATAACTCAAGTATTTGTGGACACTGACTCAAATATTAACATTAAATTTTAATTGTCCTATAGTTAAGTAGTTTTTAAAACAGTTTCTAAGCCTTTGCAATGCCCTCATTATGATTTAATTAGTTTTGAATTTATATAAAGAAGAAACTTGAAAATTTATATTTTTCAAATTTATTTTTCACAATTTTTTGCCAAGACTTTGGTTTTCCTTCAAACCAAATTGTAACAAATTTCTACTTTATATTTCTCAAATTATCAATTAAATGTTTCACAAATACAAATCAGGACCACTTCTAGGACCATCATTTAAACTGTAGGACTTCCATATTACAGAGTTATTTTGTGACTTACATTTTTTTGTTTAACCTGAATTCTCTCAACATTCCAAGTAAGTTTTAGGAAACCCCCAGACACATCCCTGAATCAAAAGGTATCCAGGCACCTTCAGTTCCTGTTAAGTTGTAAATTTAAATTTCCTTTGTTTTCGTTTTTTTAATTAATTCCTTCTCTTATTTCAGCAGGTTTCTTATGACCTGACTATGCTGTCTCATAATTTTAAGTATTTTTCAGAGTTCCAAGGAAAGTATCTGAACTTCGTTGAAAGCCTCTTCTGAATTGCTACTCTTGCAGTTTTTCCCAGTTTCTATCACAGAAGCATCTCTATCCTGAGGAAAACCTCAGAGAATAAGCTGCTGAAGAGGTTTGGTTACTTTCTCACCCTGAAATGTTTCATTGCAGCTTTTGTTCTTTAGAGTTCCATTTTTAAAAAAATAACTCCAGGAATTTTCTTCCAATTAGAATTTAGGAAGTGGCCAGGCCTTGATTCTACATGGGAGGAAAATGGTCAATAAACCCAGGTGTTTTCTGCATCAAAATATTCAAGTCATTTTGACTTGGCAATTTGACCCTTTCAATAGGGCAGCTGAAGATAATTTTAGAGTGAATTCGATGCTCATTATCCGGAGATGATCATCTAATTCCTCATTGGATCAAGGCTTGTCAGCTGTTTGCATCACTCTGGGGTAATGACACAGTGCTTTAAGGACTGATAATTACATAATTTTATAAACATATGTCTGTCATTTAAAACATTGATTCTTGTAGTTAAATTATCCCTGATAATTTCTAGCTTTACTACATGTATAATTTTGTATTGTTCTTTTCACATTTGCAATTAAATTGATGTGTGTTGTTTTTTAAGATCAACAAAAAGAAGATTGAGACAGGCAACACCCCAGATAAGATTGAGTCAAGTCTTGTATGTCTATAATTTTTTTAATAGCTCTTATGAAGAACCTGAACTACCAACTTTCAGGCATTTTTGCTAGTGGCACAAGGGCAAAATTAAAAGAAAATCCTTCCATTTTAATTAGAAATCCAAAACCAGGGAAAATTGAAGGTTCATTTCCTCTAATAACTTGGAGCAAAGAGTTTGTTTGCATTTTCACAGGTGGATTCCAGCAAAGAACATGAAACCCTATTGAATGCAAGAAAACACTAATTATTCTATAAGTAAAAAACAGACACAGAGATGTGAATTGCACAGAGATTCCAGCTTGTACCTGACACCTTGTATTTTACTTGCAGAAGATGGTGAACTTTAGGTTTTGGAATGTGGGAATGGGTAGTATTGTAGAGTTTTTATTAGGTGATAGTTTAAGAGAAATATGAGGTTGAATTATATGTTATGCTTTAGCTTTGTTTGCTTTTGGTAGTACAGATTTGTCAACTAGCCAACATAAAGTAAATATTTAAGTAACTTAGCTATTGTATTAAGTTTAAATACCATATGTCTGTCCAACACATCCCCAGAAAAAACCTTTTCCACTTTTTAGTTAGTGTGCCAAATTTAATTATACAGGGGAAAAATCTTGTTAAATATGTTTCTCTTTACCATGCTATATATAAAAATCAGACCTTTTGACATACTTCTTTAGTTCAGTGTGCATTAATATCTCTTTTCAAGCACCATGGTGAATGTTTTTTATTTGTAGATAGAGTTTGACCTGCTATCCTTGCAGTTATATTGCTAATGCAAAGCTGCGTGTGCTTTGCCATGGTAGTCACTTGTTTGTGCATGAGGGAGGTGAAGTTCTGCTTTGATTAGCAGGTGAAAGGAGCAGGGCTGGCCAAGACCCTCTTGAAATAGTCAAGGGCAAGACTGGGCTGGCCTCTATGTTTGCCACCAAGAATTTTGGCTCTGCTGTTGGATGCAGTCCAGTAGGAACTGAGCAGTGGGAACACATGGCATGCCAGACCTTGATGAGAAGGACAGCCTTCTCTGGTACCAGAGGGCCATCCGGGGGGGGGGATAAACAGCCTGCAGATGGTATGAGCCACAGAATGGCTGAGGTTGGATGGTTTGTTTGATGGATGGAATCTAACACTCTGAGTGAAAAAATTTTGAAAATAGATTTATATATTTTAGTCAGCATAATAGTGGTGCTAATCATGGTGCCTTGATTCCTCCAATGCATTCAATAGATTAATAAACAAAAAAATTAATTTATTTATTAATAAATTTTATTTATTCATTCATTCATTTAATTAATTTATTTATGTATTAATAAATTAATAAAACTGTTAAGGGAAGCTATGTGGTTCAAAGAGAAGGGGAGGTGCTGAAATGTGTAAAACAGGGGTCTCTCTGAATTTCTCAGAGATCAGAATCATAAATCAAATTAAAACCTTTAGATAAATTAATGTAGATTAAGCCACTCAGACATGAAATAGAGGTGTAAGCTTTAGTTTTAAGTAAGTGGGGGTGTGTTTTAAGAGCCTTAAGGAGCAAAAAGTTTAGAATCTGGTGTAAAAAACAAGCTTCAAAAACAAACCTCAGTGAGAACTCAAAAACATAATTCTAAACATAATAAAAATATAGTGAGAATATTGCTTACATTCAGATACATTATATGGACAAGTTATGCATAAACTTCCGTACTATAGAACTAGAACTCTAATAATTTTAGAAGAAATGTTTCAGGTTCGTGTTTTTAGCTCATTGGGTAATTTATAAGTAAAAATCCATGTTTTGGAGTGAGAGGTCTCACCCTCTCTCATCACTGCTATCATCACTGCCTGGAAGAATACAGGAGCTGCAGTTTCTGCCTCTGTTCAGGACTCTGTACCAAGCTGCAACTTCTGCTTCTAATCAGGACTCTATACCAGAAAGCTTTTAGCATGAACTTCAACACTTGGGACTCTGTCTCTGAGACTGATTTACTCCTGTAATAAACATCTTTGCAGCACCAACAACTGCTCTTGCTCTTTTTGGAGACTTAGACCCATGGCAATCTTGACGTCAAGGTGACCACATCATGGTTTGTTCCTTGACATGACTTTTCAATTTATTATTACAAAATTAATTTTATCTCTTGGTGTGGCCTCTGAAATTTATTGGTATGAGGCATTTTTTTTCTATAAATATTGCTAATGTAAATAAATTTGTTCATCATTGCTGTTTTACTGGCATTCCTTTCTAAAGTAGTAAATTTTGAAGGATTAATCATGGTAGAAGGTTACACTAAGTTATCTATTTTTCCCTATCATCATTTCACCTCTTTAACATTCCTACTATTAATTTTTCCATGCTGCAATGTATAATGGAGAGGCAATGATGATTGTCCTGTGGACTAGAGATGGTCCCAAGGAAGACACCAGACGAAACTTTTGTAACAAAATGTACCTGAAATGAGACTGTGGGAGAAGCAGGAGGAGCAGAATGCATGGAGGGAACACAGAACTGGTGATACTAAAAGGGCTTGTCTCTTTCCAGAGGTACTCCCTGTGTGCTTGCATCACTTCTGACTCTTCTACCTCATGGGTCAAAGTTTTGAATAAATATCTTATTGCTTTGAATGTGTAAAATACCTTCTGGAATCTCCTCAGTTCCCCCATGTACTGACATATATGCACTTAACGACCTTTTACAGCTACATGAAATTCAAATGGCATTCTGTATGTCTGGACAAGCAACCATAAAGTAATTCTGGTAGTTTAATCAGTATTTTATGACAATAAATGCAGACACCTGGAATAGATATATTGATATCATAGAATATTTGGAGATATTCACAGTTAATTTGCCACTGAAGTTTCTGCACTGTCACATTGCAACCAAAGTGTGAGAATGCAGTGGCACTAACACGTGTTAACCTGTGTACTTGAAAGGTTCTACTCCTCTTTAAACCAAGAGACCAAGAGCCAAGTGGCTTCTGAACAAAACCCAGTTAACTTCGAAATAATGCACTCCTGGACCATGTAATTATGAATTATGAGGAAAAGGTTAGAAAATGACTCAGAGACTCGTACACAAAGTTGTCTACTAAAACATTAGGTATCTAAAGTTTCCCCTTTTCTTATCTTTTTGTAATATAAATCATAGAAACATAGAACAGTTTAGGTAGGAAAAGACCTTGAAGATCATTTACCAATGAGCATTGACACCTTCTACAAGACCAGATAGAAAACAGCACCATAAATAAAAACTCTCAAACATAAATAAAAACACAGATAAGCAAAAGAATGTATGAGGCATTTGCTGAATTTTATAGTCATATATTGCGATTTTGTATCCCCTGAGAGTGAAATTTTGCCCAGCTCTAAGACAATATGCGGGCTTAATTGCTTTTCCCACATTATTTCTATATCAAAGGCTACTTTATTTTAAAATTCTATCAAACAACCTGCTTTCCAGATTGGTAAAAGTACCAATCACTGCTGCTCTTGCATCCTTACTGTGCTGAAACTTGTTTTCACTGGGGAGGCAGCACGGCTGGTTATCCCAAGAGCATCCCCCTGCACAGAACCTCAGTGTCCAGCTGGAGCTGTGTTCCTTGGGATGTCCTTTTGCTGCATCTCTCAGGCTGGCATCTGGAAGCAGGTGGTAGCAGAACCCCCTGGCTTTAGGCAATGCTGAGGCTGACACGGAGATTGGGCAAAGCTTGCACTTGCAGGGCTGCACAGCCCAAAATAAACAGTAGCAGCATTAGAAATAGCATTTTAAAAACTGCAACAAGAGTGTGTCAGTTTTCAGTTACACTTCTCTTCACTTAGCAGGTTTTCCTCAGCTGTTTCTTCTTCTTCTTCTTCCCCTTGCAATCACAAAATGAATTTGCCTTCGCAGCCACCTACCTCAGAAAAATAGCAAGATATTTTTATGCAGGAAAAAAAGCAGATGAGTGGCCTGAGAACAGTGGTCATGGAACGTGTTCTAATTAACTCTTTAGAGAAAAAGGGGAGGAGCACCCCAGGACTCTCATTTGCACTATGTTTGCCAATTAATAATTGGACATTGAGAATTTGTGACAGTCTCAACCTTCTAGACCAAGCTAAAGTGCAGAACCATACCTTCTCATAAAGTATGAATCAGAAATTCTTTCATTCATGACAGTGAAATGCATTCAGTGAACTTGGCACAGGTTCAGGGCCTGTGAAGCATAGCTACTGAATCTTCAACCACGTGTTTTACACATTATAATAATAATTTAGAATAGCATTTAGGTTTTACCTTAGTTCTCATCCAACCAATGCAAATAGGAATGGAAGTTTCAAGAGGTTTATCTTTTAAGCACACTACACCCCACTCCTTCAGTCCAGATTTCTTTTAGAAGGATTTTCTCAGGGAAATTTAGAGTGAAATGGGGATGCAAAATACAACTGACAATTCAGCCACTCTAGATGTGGTGAAACTGCTGACACAAAGCTCAATTTATTTTGTCTTACAATTTATATATAGTAAAAATATGGACTATTTTGTTTTTTTTTTTTTTTTTCATTTCTGCTTGTTTTATCTTGAATTTGCATTCTCCAAAGTTTCTGAACAAGGAGTAGTAGTACTAGAAAGAAATACTGTGGTACACCATGACAGCACAGGAAAGCAAGATGAGATGCAGGATGCCAAAAAGCAAAAGCAGTAGGATTTGAGCTGTCTGTGCAGGATTAGGAAGCTGCCCAACCCCTTCTGCCTGTCAACAATAGTGAAATTGAGTTCCACACTGAAGATAATTTCCTGAAGTCATTCACCAGCCACACGGAAGGTAAGATTAATAAAGAGCATTTGTTATAATTCTGCAGCCAATTTATGTAATGGAATACACAGTAAATAACCACATATGGAACAAGGATTTATCATAGTAGATTTATGCATCCATTTGTTCAATGTGTGTTAAAACAACCATTTGTATGTATCAGAGTGGTTTTATTTGTGTCCTTTTTTTCTCTGTTAAATTAAAAGTTATTGTTAATGATGGAGTTTGTTGCTGTTGTTGTTGAGCTTTTCTCTTTTAAGTTTTCATTGGGTTTTTTAGGTACCAAAATGACAGTGACACAAGCAAACTTCCCAGCAACTGAAATACAGCATAAAGTTTTCCATAGAGTCTGCACTGCTGCCTCTTGCAATTGTAAGATTATTTGAACAAGATATCCAGAAGGACTAAAGCCCTATTTCAGTTACACTGCATGCATCCCCAAACAACATAGATTTGAAACAAAACAACACTGTAACACTAGAGATGGAAATCTAAAAATATTCTAAATATTCTAAAAATCTGATGTGGAGTTATCTTCTTAAAAAGAGGGTCTAATATGGAGGGACAGAAGTCCTCTAAGTGCTACAGAAAGTAATCAGCTGGATATGATAAAATAGTAAAACAAAGGATTCATTTCTGAATATTGAAAAAGTAAAAGGAGATGAAATACAGCTATGATTCTTGAATACCATTTAAAGAAAGAGAATTACTATATTATCTTTCATTCCAAAGCCATCTGATACGTGCAAAAATAAATTCTCTAACTTATTCATTTGTTTCATTAGGCCCTTCTGTCAAGATAGGGTATGCAGTATTTGATTTTCTACATCAATAGCTTTACTATGTGTATTTTGCAGGAGATCCATTCTCTTAGATTATATACCACTGCAAATAAAATAATTTAAGCATGCCAGCTAATTGCCTGTGTCTTTTTCATGCCATTCCACCCCTCTTCTGTGAGATGACATTTTTCATAACAGTTTATTTTCCAGTGGTTGGTAGCAAATATAGCTCAAAGCTCAGATTACAGTCTAAAAATAGTTTAACCAGACTGCATCTGTTGCTACTTAATAGGAACCTGAAATATCAATCTGAGCTTTCCTCAGGCTTCCCCCTCATGCACTTTACACATGATCACTGAATTATATAACCAAATTTTATTTAGAGTGTCTTTGTTCCTACCTCCATATATATAACATGAATGAAGTGATGAAAACTAGATACTCAGTTCTATAAATGAATAAATTCTCTAATATTATATGTTGAAAGGAACTGAGACCAATCTTTTCCTCTTCTTTTCCATTGACTTCATCTTTGTGCAGTGAATACTTATATGGTAGCCCAAAGCAGCTCTGATAAGTTTTGAAGAAAGGACTGTCCCTTCTTATTGCATTCCTAGTACCAGAAAAGCTCCCACCAGAAGTCATTGTAGACTAGGAAATAAAAATAACCTTTTATTGGCCTGCGTAGAACCATAATCATGTTGTTTTCATCCTGAATAAAAAGTTGTTCTGATTATTATGGTACAAGGAAAACTATTGTAATAAGTAGATGTTGACTTCTGTTGAGATGCATATCATTATTTATTGATGGAATACATTAATGTGGAACAAGGGGAAGACAAAGTCAATATTTATGATGAGGAAAAATAAATGGATGTTCAGTGAAACAAGCCATTAGATCCTCAGTCAGAAAGACAATCCCCCTCTGGTGCATGTAAGACAGATATATAAATCTCATAACTTCCTTGAAGTCAAAATGTTAAATATAAATATAGAAGCTCTATGAAATTTATATTTGCTGTTAGTTTTATCCCAAACTGCCTCAGTAGTTCAATATTTTCCTATTTTTAGATATTAAGCTAAAATTCTGAGATCATAGAATCATAAAGTCAAAAGCATTTTAAGACTATTGGATCCAACAATAAATCTGACACTGCAAATTCTTCCATTAGACCACGTCCCTGAGTACCACATCCACACATCTCTTAAATATCTCAAGTGAAAGCAATGCTGCCTTTTCCTGGGCAGGCTGTTTCTGGGCTTGACCAACTTTCTGTAAAAATATTTTGTAAACTTCCCCTAGTACAACTCAAAGCCTTTTGGTTTTTTCCTGTGATTTGTTACTCGGCAGAAGAGACTGATCCTTGGCTCATTCCAATCTCCTCTCAGGGATTTGTAGAGTGGAATAAAGTCACCCTGAGCCTGCTTTTTTCCAGGCTGAGCCCTCACAGCTGCTTCAGCTGCTCCTCATCAGACCTGTGCTCCAGACCCTTCCCCAGCTCTGTTGTCCTCTGGACATGCTCAGCACCTCAGTGTCCTTTTTTCAGTGAGATACAAATTTTAAGGCTTGAAATATCTTTGCACACTGACTTTTTTTTTATAGATCACTCAAGCAGTCTGGCTTATTTGTAAAGAGAAGGTTTAGGAGAACATACACTAGCCCGGGATTTGTTGGCATGGTGTCAAAGCAAAAAAACCCACAAATGAGCCCCATCCTCTGCCTTCATTAATTCCAAGTATTTTCTGGTTTTGTGAGAGATGGAAGAGAAATTTAGGATTTTCTATTTTAAAGATAATTTTCTGCTGGAAAAAAATTGTTAGAATTAGTTTAGCTATGAACATTTTATTTTGATATAGTATTTGTAGCACTGTTTTTAATGTTGTACAATACATGAACATGAAACAACTCTTGAATCTGGTCACCAAATACTAAATGCAATAGCAATTTGTTGCAGGGTAAATCTCCAATGAAGAAAGCTATTTGCAGTGAACTGTGACTACCTTTGCGTTCTGAAATCAAATTAGATTTCCAACATTTATTTCCCCAAAAATGTTTTCCAGGAATCACCTTTGCAAGGGGGCATATAGTGCAGAAACCAGGTAATTCACCTCTTGACACAAAGCTGCTGATGGACACCACCCTGGGCACTGATTATACCATCACTGCTGGTTTATTATTTCTATTGATTCGTAGTCCATTGAAGGGGGGTGGAGAGGATGCACACACCACTGCACTGCACTTTGTTTGCTGGGATAAAAAATGATGTCTAATGGTTTTCTTACTATTTGGTGTAAATATAACACCATGGTCTGTATCCAAAGTGTCTATAATGTACCTCATTAACCTAAACACTGATGACTTTCATATGCTTATCTGAGACCCACCTTGCACCTGTGGAGACAGGATTATGGCTGGCACCACAGCTAAAGGACCATCCAATCAAATAGAAATATATATAGAAATAAATTTACTATCTTAAATTGAAACAAGTAAAAATATCTCTTTGCTTCATCTGTATCCCTCTGCAACTCCTTTTGTGCATATTGTTACTCTTTGGAGTGCCTTGTGAGTGAGGATTTCTGCATCTTCCATCTGTCCCTGCTTCTTACTGCCCTGTTCACTGGGAGAAATTGTATTTTGTTATTCAGTCAGAGATAAAAGACAAACTAATTTAAAATGGATAAATGAGATTGGAAGCATAAAACTGATTTTATGATATAGATTTTTGGTGCATTTATCTTGTTAGAAATAGAAATGAAAAGGTAAAATAATGACAGATTAACTATTAGTTACCATCATGATCATCCTCTCAGAAAAGAAAATGCCTTCTTAAATGTTTCTTTCCTCTAACAATTTCATATACCACCTATACTTTCTTGCTCCTGTGTCCCTATTTCTTGTCTAATCACATCATCTTTTTCACCATTAGTGTAAGACATAAATATTGATTAGGTACCACAATCCATAGTGCTGATTATCAGCAATTTTATCTCAAATACTCCAATCTAGATTCTGAAAAATTACATCAGTTTTGCTACTTCTTCTCTGAATGCTTAATTTGTTTACTGAAGCAATTCCTCTGGAAATGTTACTCCTTAAAATTGAAGGAAAAACTCTCTGCTGGAACAAGTGAGGTAATTAGCTATACTGGCATAAGTAATACAACTACTTGGTTGCAGCTATTTTTCTCCAAATTACAGTGTGTGAATAATATAGGGTCTGATGTGCTTTATAGATAATATTTCGCATCTGTAAAAACATTTCTTTAGTCACTTATAATGCTGTTGTAGTTCTTGTAAGACAGCACAACTCTGTTGCTTAATCTTTTATGAAGTGGGAGAGGCTAAATTATAGAACGCTGTCTTAAAAGCTATTTGAAACTTACACATAAAACAGAAATTTTTAGACTGACTAAAACTTTTTGAATCTCATGAAAATTACCTTTTGTTAGTTGTCTATTCCAGGCAATATGCCTTATGAATTTGTGTGTTGCAGATAAAATCAAGAAATTATTCATCTGTTTGTGATGTAACTCTAAAGAGAGATTTTTCTTATCAATGATGAAAGAGACTAAAAGAAGCGTGAGTTCTTTTTTAAAAGACTCAATATTGGAAAGAGATTTGGAAAATAGTTCAGCAGTCTATTTCTTATCAAAATAATCTGACTCCTCAAAAAGCTGCTGTGGGCCCTCCTGACATACACAGCATTTCCAATGTATGAAAAAAGATATAGATCTCTGCTCTAGTCTTTTTTACCAAACATTCTTTGCAACATTATCCAAATTTGAATAAATTTTTTAAAATTCAGAATAAGATTCTTCCCTCTTACAACCTGTATAAAATCAAGTGGTTGTCTTCCAATTTTTCCAACAGTCATTTATTATGTACTGCTGTTCTTACACTTTAGCAGAGTCCATATGAATTTGACAAATATCAGCCAGTTGTCAGTATTACAGAATCCCTCCACTTACTTTTTAACCCAAACACTCTAGTTATTCTTTCCCTAGAAGTGATTTCAAATCACAGGGCTAGATCATCAGGGATTGTAAATCTGTATAGCTCCACTGACTGCACTGGCATATTTACACCTGCAGATGATTTGTTTCAAAGTATGCTATAAATAAAAGCAAAATACTTCCAATGGTATGTCATAATGATTGACACTTTCGATTTTAAGCACTGTAAAGCACTAAGCTTTTCGAATGAATGTTTGTATTTCTGTACAAAGATAGATTAACAGCATTCCCAAAATAGGGTGCCCAGTCTTGCTTAAGTTCTCACTATAATGTAGTAAAGGGTCCATAGCTTCTCTAGCATAAAAACACCACTGAAGAAAGCTTGCACTAAAAAACACACAAATTTGATAATTAGTAAGCATATTGGTGTCTTGGTTTGAAAGACAGGTGTCTGCTAAGGAAGGCAGGACCCTCTCCTGAAATGGAAAAGGTAAACACCCTCCCTACAAATTATCATAATTTTGAAATTAAGGAGCTCTCAGGCAAAGATATGGGAATAGGAATAAGAGTTCTTTACTAGGAAAAATTAAAATAGAAATACAGTATTACAAAGAAAATCCCAAAAACAATGACAGAGTCAGAATACAACCTGACACCCTGTCAGTCAGGGTGTTGGTAGCAGTCCCATTAAATGGTGGCTGCATCCTCCTGCAGTGGCAGATGTGGTTCAGCTGAAGCAGTGCTCCTGTAGAAGGTGCAGTTTTCCTCTGAAGGTCCAGAGATGATGTGGAAAGGTCCAGTGTTCCTCTGGAATCCAGTGGGGAAAGGCTGCTCTGCTGTTCCAAATCTCAATTTTTATCTAGGTAGGTAAGGTTTGGCTGGTCCCCCTGGGTGGAACATCTCCCAGTGGGATGATGTAATCTTATCAGTCATGCAGTGGGACTCAATGGCCCATTAACAGAAGATATGTCCCTGGTGGAAGGATAGTTTGTGGAAAACATAAAGAATGCTGCCATACCTGGTTTCCAGAGATGGTGATAAAATACATACTTTTGCAAGCCAACACAACTGGAGACATGAAAATTGGTCAAACCCTGGAAAAAGTGAATAACCTGTTTCAGCAGTCTATAGTTGTCCTATATGTGAAACTCCACTTTTACATTGCTCCTTGAACCACTAATCCACAACTATGCCCTCTGATACAGAAAATCTCTTTTATTGGGATTTAGCAGGCTAACAGGAAATGTCCCATATTTGTGTTTTGATCTGTGCAGATTCATCTATCACTGAAATGTCAGTATTTATAATGTCAGTGTTGCAGCTGGGGAAGAGGAACAAGCAGTCACCCAATAGACTAAAACTGTACTGTGAGACAGTATTTAGAATTTGTAGCTTTGCAAACCTCATTAAGAAGGAGCAAGAATTTATGCTGGAGGAAAGAATTATAATAGGACCTCACAGGGATTTATACAGATATATTAAAAATTAAATTGAATTGAATTTGGTTTTATATTAAGCCTGTCAGGCTGAAGACATTCCAAGTGCTTAAAAAAACAATGAGTTACTTACCAGTCCCAAAATGACAATGTGGACAGCTTTCATGTGGATTAAAGGTTTAAGGCATAATTTTAGACAGTCTGCCAAAAAAACCAGTAATGGAACTTTATATATATATATATATATATACTATATTAAAATGAATGTTTAAGTAGAAATACCTTGTAGATTTGTTACTTTTATTTCTATTCATATCGTATATCTTATACATTACACATAATATGTACTTAAATAATTCCACGGGCTTTAGAGACAATAAATCTACTTCTAAAGATGCAAAATGGATAATTTTGTGGTTATACATGCAAATGGTTAACTTGAAAGTAGTCATCTATAGTAGGGAACAAAAACTATATACCAGCAATAAGAAGGCTGGATGATAGGCACCAGTAAAAGCAAGTATGTTTCCCCAAAAACAGGATCTTTTCATTAAAAGCCTTTCATGGAACTGACTGATTTTTCTTAAAAACAAACAAACTAAAAAACCAACCAGCCAACCAACCAACCAACCAACCAAAAAACAAACAAAAAAAAAAAAACAAAAAAACCCCCAAAAACCAAAAAACAAACAAAAAAACAAAAAAACAAAAACAAAAAAAAAAAAAACCCCAAGACCCTGAAACTTGAAAATAAAGAAGTGCTAGATATTTCATTAAACTGACAAACTCTTCCTCAAAATAATAATGAGCTTTTTTTGTGAACAGTTCTACAAGTAAGTACTGTAATTCATGAAAGGGGTTTCAAAAATTTATATTATTTAAGACAATTTTATTATACAAATGGAAAACTTTTGGGGACTGTAGTCCTTACTCTGATTTAAGTAAAACCTTTATCTTCCTTAGTGGCAACTGCAGAAAAATGGCTTTGCTGCAGAGCAAAGAAGATTCAAAGACTTAAAACACTTATGGTAGAACAGAAGAAGGCTTAAAATGAGGTTGGAAGTTGATACAACCCTGTTAAAATTTTCTGTATGCGACTAGATGATCACCAGATAAAATATTGAGTGATCTATTTACCAAAGTGCAGTATTTCAAGAGAGATTTTGAAACCTGATAAAAGTTTATTGGGGAAAAAGTATGAGCATGATGATCTGTGGTATGACAAATTCATGTTTGTGTTTGTCATAGTGGCCAAGAGTTAACAGAAAGAGTACTGAATGGCACTAAAGCCTATGTCTGTGCTCTTGATGACATTGTTTGAAAGTTTTTGATTTAGCTTTGTTTTGCCACAGCAAGTTGTTGATATGCTGTATTTCCAAGACCCACTGCCTCACTCCACTCATTTGGAGCTCTGACTCTACAAACACATTGCTTCATCAAGAGCTATCCTATGAATCTGAACCATAGTGAATATGTAATTCTTGTTGATTGTTAAATGCATATAATTACTATACAAATAACAGTTTACTCTTCAGCAGTTGTCTCCAGTGTGTCCAGAACAATTTTGTTAACAAGGGAGGCAGGGAAGCAGTTTTGAACTGTAACACAATAGTTTCTGTGTGATCTGCTATGAATACATGGAAGGTCTCAATGCTGGAGAGCTTTCCCTGAGTGGATTTTCCCCCACAAAGAGGTTGCTAGGTCTTCAATTCTTCACAGACAGAATTTAGGAAAAACTTTGCTTGAAAACTATTTCCTTGAAATTTTTCTTGGAACTGGCACATAATTTTTAGTCAAAACTTTGAGGCTTCTGAACCTTGAGTATCATGATGGTTAAAGTCCAGATAAAGTGGGGATTAAAGTGACAGGGGTTAGAGTTCAATAGTCCATTCAGGAGACTTAATTGCCTGTTTTCCCAACAACTGCTGCAACCAAAGGGCTGCATAGCTGATTTTGGGTCATTAGTTTTCATTTCAGTATCAAATAGAGCAGTTGTTCCAGCCATTTTAGAAATGAGAAAACTGGAGGAAAAGAAGGCCTCTGAGAAATATCTGAAAGGAAAAAGGACTGCCCATTTTAAATCTACAGAAGTAAAATTTCAAATTGTGCAGCTTCTTCATACTGCCAAAGTAGTCTCACTGACATTATGAGGTCTGATGGGGCAACTTGCAAGAACAGAAGAACAATACATCCAGAGATATTCACAAAGGTCCAGAGCTGTCAATCTGTCTGGATATCTAGTCAAGTAAACAAACAGAGCATACCAGCTTCCACAGAACATATTTATCTCTTTTTTAACTGAGACAGTTAAAATATTTTTATCTGCTTTTTTCCCAAATAATGAGAGGAAATAAGGAAGCAGTACAGCATCAAGTAATATGGAAATTTGTTCTTACCTAGGGGCTTTATAAGTGCTCGTAAATAATACTGAAGCTAAATGATCCTTCAAATATGATACCTCACTAAGAAAATTGCATCCTGCTCAGAAGTAAGAGAATCACCAGTGGCATTTGTAAAACTCAGTGAATATTTTGAATCTCTAGCAGGGAATTTGACATTTCAAAGTTAGCTTTGATGTTAATAAATAAGATTGCAAAAGTGCGTATGCTGCCAGAACTTAAAACCACTAACATTATAATACTGAGTTTTCAAAAGTGCTTTAAACCTCAGGTTCCCAATGTGTGATTTACAGAGTGAATCAGAACTGAATCCATGAGAAAAAAAGCCTTCTCAGCATTGAGATTCAGAACCTGACAAACAAATATTTCTTCCCTGAGAGCAGAGATGATAATGTGTGTCAGTGCAGCAGCAGCACCAAGGTGAAGCACTCAGAACCTTGTTAAGTGGCACTCCTGCTATACACAACAGGGGAATGCTGATGGCAGGGAGACTTTTGTAAAGGATTGGTTGTTTTGATGTAAAGCTGATTGATATTAACAAGGAGAACTCTTATCAGAGGATGTGACTTCTCCTCTAAGACCAGATCAGATACCACTCTCCATGTCACTGATGTGGCACTGTGTTGTAAAAGTTTCCTTTCTCCCACCCCATAGACAATGCCTTATTATCATTCTGGTGGCCATGTGAGGAAGGAAAATTACAGGAATGGAAAAGACAAGGTGAATGTGTTAACTGTGTTTCACAGTACTACAAACATACCCTGCTGGGATTTTCACAGAGGGATTGCGTTATAATAATCGAATCAGTCAGCATGAAGTCCTTTGTGTTCATCCTGGCCACAGATTTCCCCCTGTGCCTCAAGACAAAGCCTGGGACAGCTGCTGGTGTTAGTGTGTGACACAGACTGACTTCTGCCAGAGCCTCTCTGTGCTGCCAAAACGGAAGCAGATGGTGACAGGAACACAGGGAATGCTGCAAAGTTGCTGCACCTTGCCTGATTTTTTAGTCATTTCTTGGCTTTCCTCACAGCCTTTGAAAACACCTTAGATTGCACTGACCTGCGAAAATAATTATCTAACTGCAAGATATGAATATCTGCAAGGTACCAGGGCAGCATTATGTTGAATCACCTTAAATATGTGTGCTTAGAAAAGCGTAAACCACTTCATTTATCTCAGAGCCCCATGCTGGAAGAACAACACCATCGAGTAATGAAAGAGTGTGATCGCATACAAAATTTGCAGTGGCATTCAGTTCCAGGAAAAGACGCCACTTGTCGTCAATGAGAAACTGAACAGATCTGAGGAACCTTGGATTTCTGGTTCCTTATAAAAAAGACCTAAGAATGTCAGCCTTTCAAGAACTGCTAATGTTTGAATTAATTTCTAAAGTACTTGACAGGTATTATTGTCAGCTTCATTATTAGATTCCCTGTGATAAAGACAGGATTTAACTGAAATTTCTGCTCTTTGTATAAGTTATCTCTTAAATGTTTTTTATAAAAGATTTACAAGTTATTAATATTTAATTGTTCCATAATGAATAATGACTACTTCTGAAATTAAATACACTGTGTGCTCATAAGTCAAAAGTTAACAGAAAGAAACACTAAGTATAGTGCAGGACAACAGAGGAAAATGTACTCTAGCAGGATCCCTTGTTGAGGTAGCTGTAATGACTCTTCCAAAAAACATAAGAAAGAAAAAAAGCAGTGATTGCATCAACATTTTTGTGATTAGATAATAGTTGATGCTGTATACCTCTAAATGAACTCTTGCCAAGCTTAGCTTAGAATCCAAATAGGGCCTAAGTGCACAAACTTTAACAAGCCCAAAATAAACATGGAAGATTGTCTTTGTTTGGACATGAATTGTCTTGGATCTGAGAACAGATGAGGAAAATCTTACCAATTTCTATGTTGTTGGACCAAAAGGTAGGTGATGTATGGAGGCTTTTATTTTGCACTTGGGGATGCTGGAATTGGAAGTTTTGATTTTCACAAGAACTAAGAACTGTCTTCCTGCACAAGTCAAGACAAAGTGAACAAAGAACTTTACAGCCAAGATCTAGAGCTCAACAGAGGCGTGATTTACACTTTGTACAGGGCCATGACAGTAGCTCCTCAGGATTCACAGAGAAAGATAATACAAATCTCTGCATTATTTCACAGTTGTCGGGGCTGCCCATAACTTTTAGAGTTGCTTTGGAGTGTGGGTTTCTGGAAAGCACTACAAACCAATGTAAACACTTCATGCCAAAAGGATCTGTGATTTGGATTATGAAAAGAAATGACTGGCACCTGTATTGCCAGTCCAGCAACATCTGCTGCTCCTCCAGCCCTTGAACAAAAGCCCTCCTCATGGCCAGTGGTCTCACACTACAAGTCACTTGCTATAAGTTTATAAAGAAAGTGAAACCAGACACTGTTTAGGTTTGCTTTTAATATCAGAAAATATCAGAATGAAATTGAACATAAGCATTAGAATGATGCCTATATGGCAAAATATAATGATTAGCTGATCTTGATTTATGAGATACTTATCTTTATTTTTGGGAGGCAACTCATAGAGTTTGGTTTTTTGAAGAATTTTTTTTTTCATCTTTTCATAATATCTTTGAAGTGCTTTTCCTCTCTTCTTCTAAGAGTTTGTCCAGTTCATAATGTCCTATCTAATGCTCTTCCTGCACTGTTTAGAAAATAACTTGGTTTTATACATATAATATATATATATCTTCTATACATAAAAAAATACAGAAATTATAGAGAAGTAGATCCACCAACTCAGCACAAACAAGCTTCTTTCCAGAGAATTTAATCTGGTTTTTGCAGTGTTTATACATAATAATTTAGGATGTTGATAGAAAGCTGATGAATTGGTAGGTTTCTTTCATGTTGATGATACAGAAAAGGAGCACGTGAAGTTGGAAGACAGCAAGTACAGCTGTTGTAGAACACCTTTCATCTCCTGCTGAGGTCAAAATTTGACATTATATGGTTTATGTGCTCACAAACAAAAAAAACTGTGTATGGAAAATATTCATTTTTTCAGTCTTCACAGGGAGTGTTAAAGTTACCTGGAAGAAAAATTTTAAAGGCAAAATGCTGCAGTGAGGAATAAGAAATTTGTACTCTCTTACTTTCTTTCAGTTATGTTATTTGTATTACACTGAATTTTCTTCAAGTACAGATTAATGTGCACCGAAAAATCCAGACCTGAATAACAAAGCAATAGATATACCATTACACCTGGATATAATACAGATGCTTTTCTCTTTTGTGGAGTTGGACTGACTGGGACACAAGAAAGAGCCAGGCATTGGGTTCAAGCCCTGGGTCTGCCCTAGGGCAGACCTAACTGTTCTTCCCACAGTCCTTAGTGGTCATGCTAATTGGTTCAAGTTCTGTTTCCCTTTTGGTTACTCGTTCTTCTTATATGGTCATAGTTCAGAAAGTTCTCCCCCCCAAGATTATATATAGTCACACCCCCTTATTTAGGGTCCTTGGAATTTGTCCCCATGCAGTGTTTGGCTTCTGGGCATTGTCCCTGTTTTATTTTCCGTTAGAGTTCTTCAGTTTTTGGCCAAATCTGTTGTTCCTGTCCCTTTTTTTCTGCCTCTTAGATGCTCAATACTCTGAACCCAAAAGTTTTGTTGTGGCCACCTTCACTGAGTCATTTTTCATTGTAAAAGTTTATTTATGAAGTCAGCAATAATGATGTCACCAAATAAGGCAAATCACATATAACACATATGAAATGTTTTAAAATTTATTACAGGAAGGTGAATATGGGAAGGATTTTAGGGCTAGTAAGTCAAAAGAAACAAAAAGACTTTTTGGCCGGCACTGGGAAAAAGGGTTATTTATTCACTATTTTTCTTTGAGAGAGCTAGAGGCAGAATCTTGGCCTAGAATTTCAATATACAGGTAAATATCATATTGTGTAAACCTTTATGCAACTGAATAAAGAGGATCTTATGTTCTCCCCTGGCAGAACTCATTGTCTTTACAAATGTAAGTGAGGAACTTGAAAGTTTGAAAGGATCTTAAGAGGTCATCCATTCTATCCCTCTGAAAATTTCTTCCTGAATTTCTCTCTAAACCTTCCTAGGTAATCAGTTACAGTCCCTCACCACCTGTGTTACTAGAAGTGTTACATAATGTCTGATGTGAGTCTGCCTCTTGGTGATTTAAATTATGTCTTATACAATACTGACAGGAAGAAATAAGCAAAAAAAAAAATCCCCTTCCTTTTTGCAATGACTTTTTATGAATGTGAATATTTTTACTATTCACTCTTTTCCTGGACATCTTCCCTTCTAGGCTAAACAACCAAAATCCACTCAATCCTCCTTTAGACCTAATGTCCTGACTCTTGTTTTCCCTGTAATCTTTTCAGGTGACCCACAAACTTTCTGGAAGTGTGACACTCATGCCAATGTACAGTATTTTAGATGAGGCCTAGCATTTACAACAGAGCAGAATGATTGACTAATATTAATATCTCTGCTTTTGATTCTGCCTTCCAGCATACAGCTTGCATCTTTTGCATCAGGAAGACATTGCATCCTCATCATAGTTGCATTGGAGCAATATTCTTTTAAAGGTGTAGAAATTTGGCAGAATAACAATTCCTGGTGTTTCAGCTGATCCTTAGAGATCAGGGATGCTGGGTGCAGCTGGGCTTAATCTCTGATCTTGACTAGTTCAGCACTGTAAATCTGCTTGAGTCCAGTAAGGTCTCAGGTGCACCAATAGTGTGAGCCACACCACAAGTCTGGTCACATTCAAAGTCCAAACTCACCAGTAGTGTGGTTTATCAATTTGACACTCTTAAGTTTGTTGGATTTCAAGAATAACTTCCACAATGACAGATTTACAAATACTGAAGTTTAATGAACTTATATATTATCCAGTCTTGCTAGATTGCCTTACATTGTCAAATAGCACTATGTACAAGCGATCCTGGATTTTCTCTGAAACAGCCAGAGGTGCAAATCTTTCCAAAGAAGTGTCCCTGCTTTAGGGAGGAAAGAGGAGCAAGGCCATTGAATTGTCTACAAAGGGCTGTAGTCTTACCCTCTTCCATGGAGGATTTCAAATACTAATTCATACTTCTGGGAGAAGTGAATGTGAGACTGTAGTCAAACATACTGTTAATGATGTCATAAGTGTTGTGGGGACAGCCACTCCACATATAGATATTGGATATCAAGAGTAACACAGGGACACATTACAAAGCTGTAGTTCTTGCACAAGGGTGGAACAGAACCATGGCACCTTAGTACCACACCCTGTTCCACCTGTCTGATTGCAGCACTAAGGGTCAGCCTCTGCCTGATCCTTGGACAGGATCACTCATGGCACATCTCTTGGACACAAACTTCTCCATGTATCTTGCAGGATATCTCATGGCTCATTCCCACAAGCAGCTACCTGAGATATTCAATATTATGTACTCATGTAGTTAAACACTTATGACAGATTTAACCTTTCCCTATGGATAACAGATCCACTTTTTTCTCAGCCTGATCTTCTGACTGAAGAAATTAAGTAGCATCCTGAACTACAGTCTGTCCTCCAGAAAACACTTAATCCCTCCACTAAAGACAGAGATAGGTATCATCTATAAATTCATTAAGTTAATTTATGAAATACATGCATATCTACACTATCTTAATTTGCTAATCTGTTTTGTTTTCCTAATTAGTAACAGCTGTTTTGGATGGCCTCAAAAACACACATCTCCACTTAATCCTTGTGTCATTTTGGTTTGGACTTGTGCACAGAAACATCAATTGCCATTTGGATACCTGAAGCTATTTCCAAATGCCTGGAAGGTAAAACACACTGCCAATAGTAGGCTGTGCATAGAAGAGAAAGGCAACCAAAAACACCTAAAAGAGAAATACTTCAGTTTAGAAGGAATTGGATATTGTTCTTGTTTCTCTTTGTTCTGATTATTAGACAGATACAAAAATGGTCAGGTGAGCCTCACATGACTTACATATTTTACTGCAAGACCTGTCTTGAATGATTAAGAACACCAAGCACCACCTGTAATTGGGCAGCAAACCATTTGCTTCAGATTTATTTTATGTAAACAGTTTGCAAGGCCAAGCTCGGTGTCATTAGAGCAGGTGAGTGCTCCTGGCCAGGGAGATGATTCCTCATTCCCAGTGATTACCTGAGCATGCCTGAGGGGAAGAGAAGCATCCAGAGGGCAAGGCAGTGCCAAAAGGCAGAGAAAGATGCATATTGCTTGGACAACCTGATACTGCATGACTGATCTGGAGCAGTACATGGCCAAGGTAAACGCTAACAATTTTCACTGGAGAGCACACAAACTGCTCAATAGATTTACAGGCACCCAGAGGAGTGGGGATAAGGAGAAGTGAGTGATGATTGCAACATGCAATCTTGTGCTAAATTTCTTTCATGCTCAAGGAAGGGAAGGAGGCTGAAGTGCTGTCAATAAATGAAAGAGTTATAGGAAAGATTGAAGGGAATACAGACCCTACAGTTAAGCTGTAGATGCCCTGATACCCATATAGGATATAGGATGGAAATAATGTGCATGAGGTCAAATATTTAGGGAAAGACCTGATGTCATTTTGTAAGAAATTGTCATGTGAATCTATGAAAAGATTTTGGTAGTTTGAATTTTTTGCTGATGAAGCCTAATTATGAAACAAAGAAAGAGTATCTGTAGATACTGTATTCCAGGTCAGACAATCATTACTAAAGAAGACCTGTATCCCAACCCTAGGTCTTGGGAGGCATTTGTTGAGTTGTGGTGATCCCAAAAGAGAAAGTTCCAAGGAGTTATGGGATTGCCAATATTCAGATATATTCCCAACCCTCATTTTCCAGTTATCATCACCACTCCCAGCCCCTGGAATGTTCTCCCTTCTTTGTATCCCCATTGGCCCTCATTTGATGCAGTGTCCCATTCAGCCTCCCCCATTGGACCCTTCCTTCCCTTACCCCACCTCTGCACCACTTTCCCCTCTACCCACTGGACCCTAACCCTGACTCCACCTCCTCTCCTACCCCACATTTATACCCTGGACCTCCCTCCATCCTTGTCTTCGACCACCGACTCCCACTAAGATCTGGTCAGCGTTCGGATTTTTGGTCCCACATTTGTTTTCACTATTGTTAAAGTATTTCATGTTACAAGTCGTGGTCATCACACCGCTCTTCTTTTATTTTTGCCACCATGGCCCTCATATCAGAGGAACCCTAAAAAGTGTTTTTGGGGACTACCCTGCCCCTGACAGATACCTGGTTAATGAAGTCAAGCTGGGTATATGAAAGGTTATCCTGAGTTAGCTCAAAAAGCCTCTTATAGCCTGTGAGCAGCCCTTGACTTTTCTGTGCTGTCTACTTCAGTCACAAATGACGTAGAAAAGTGAAAGAATGGCAAACTGCTTTGTAACTGTATGTGGGGACAAACTTATGAGAAATGTGGATTTTAGAAGGCAATGAAATAGATTAAATTTTGCATCGGTAATTGGGAACTGATTTTCCTAAGTAACATTATCTGAGCAAGCCATTACTGCTCGTGTGAGACCTTGATATTTTTAAGCAACTACTCTAAACTCAACTTAGTGCCTAATCAGCAGGAGAAAAAGCAAAAATAATGTCAGGAATTACTCAAGAAAAGAAAGAAATTAGAAAGGAATGTAAGTTATAGTGAAAATCTATGGTTCACTCCATCTTGTATGTTGTGCCCTTAAAAACTGTGTAACAGAATTGGAAAAGATCAGCAAAGATCAGCAAGAATAAGGAAAGGTTTGGAATGATGTCTTTATAAGAAGCAGTAAAGTAGACTAGGTCTATCAATATTTAAAGGGGAAAGTGAAGAAGAATAGGACAAAATCAAGTTTTCCCTTTCTATTCCAGTATTCTATTCTCATAGATGAAACTAAATGGAGTTTTCAGTTTGTGGAAACAAAACAAAGGACACAGATCTTCAAAGTTATGATTAACCTGAGGAATTCTTTTCTTTCAGGAAGCTGTAAATGTTGGCAGTTTACAATGGGGTTCAAGAGTTCAAATGCAAAGGGGAAAAGCCATTTGAGAGTTGCTGAATATAGGGAAGTTATTTCTGGAAGTCCCTGTATTAGGTGTGACTGCTTGGGTTGCATATGGGATAAATACCACCACATGCTTCCCCTATTCTTGTATATTTTTTCTAAGCCTATTGACTTTAGGCAAGTAAAAAAAAAAAAAAAAACATGCTTTGGGCATGACCCAGTATGAACACTCTGTAATATTAAAAGAGAAATTGTTTCCAGGGACTTGAAGAAACAGTAAGTTTGGCAGCAACCTGAGTTACAATTTACAGTCAGTGAGCAGGGACAGAAAAAATCTTGAAAAATGTAGGTGCCTTGCAATGCAATAGTGGTCAGAGTAAGAGAATTTTAAATCCTTTTTATACTTAATATTTTTCTGTAGCCTAAAAGAATTGGTATTATAATATCTGTTGAAATAAAATATGATGTATAACTACAAAAACTCTTCTGGTTTTGAAATACTCAGTTCTGAGGAAAAGACCCATTCTGCCCCAATCAAAGGTTTAACTGACTTAAAGCTGTCATACCACTCTATTTCTGGGTAAGCTTAAAAGTTTCACACCAAAATCTTTCTTTGCCTGCTGTCATGATTTGAAAATATACAGAAAATAACATAGGACTTCAATACTTTATACTGACAAAGCTTTCAAAATAAAATCACAGCTATTTCCAGAAAAGATAAAATAACCTTAGATGTGGAAGACATATTAGCAATGCCTACTTATCAAAGCTTTCAAATTTATGATGATTTAATGGAATCCTTAGATTTGGAGGATGCATATTCCAGATCATAGGCAGTTTGTAAACCACTTCAAGTGACCCAAAAGAAGAATGATTTTAAGTGGGGCCTTGAACAACCACAAGCTTTTGAACAAATTAAACAGGTGGTTTGTTCAAGCCACATTGCTTGGGCTAGTCAGGACAGGACAAGATGTGAAAAATGTGCTCTATGCTGCAGCCAGGAAGAATGGTCCTTCCTGGATGCCCTGGAAAAAGGTACCTTGAGGATGAGTCCTGGGGATCTGAAGTTAGCTACATCCTGACTGAAAAAGAGATGCTGGCAGCCTGTGAAGGGGTTCAAGATGCCTCAGAAGTGATTGGCACTGAAGCACAACTCCTCTTGGCACCCCAGCTGTTGATGCTGGGGTGATTGTTCAAAAGGAAAGTGCCCTCTACACGTCATACCACTGATATGATGTGCAGTAAGTAGAACATTCTGATCACACAACAAACCTGGGCAGGAAATCCCAATTATCCAGGGATCTTGGGACACACCACAAACTGGCCTGAATTTGAACATTTTGGACTACCATCATCAGAGGAGGAAAAGGTGACATGAGCTGAGGAGCCCCACCATATAACCACCTACCAGTAAATGAAAAGTGATACCATCTCTTCACTGCCATTTTCTGCCAAATTGTAGGACTAATAAAAAATGAGAGTTGCTGTATGAAGTCTTACACGGTAAGTCACAGAAGCTACCAAAGGAAAGGGTTGATGGAGGCAGGTTGCAGAGGTGAAAGCTGTCTTTGGATATGGAATGAGAGGCATACCTGTACTCTACCTCTACACTGACTCATGCATGAGGGGAAATGCTCTGTGTGGCTGGCTGGAATGATGAAATCCAATTGGCAGTGCAGAGAGAAACCCACTGGGCTGCTGGACTGTGGCAAGACAATGCAAGAATCTGCCTCAAAGGTACATCATAAAGATGCACATGTGCCCCATATTTGGGCTACTGAAGAACACTGAAGCACTGGACAGGTAGATTTGGCTGCCAAGATTAAGACATTTTAGGTGGATCTGGTTTAGCAACATAGTGGTGAATTATTTCTCACTAAGCAAGCCCATGAGGCCTCTGATCTTCTGGGAAGAGAAGCAGCATTCACTAGGCTTGTGGTCGAGGGGTGGGCTTAACCTTGGCACCATCTCCCAGGTAATCCATAACTGTGAAACGTGCTGTAATCATGGGTAAAGCCTCTGTGGGGGACGATGCTTGAAATATAAATATGGGGAATCTTAGCAGATTGATCACATCACACTCTGCATACCTGACAAGGAAGGCATTACTTGTTGACAGTGGGGAAAACAGCCCCTGGATGTCTGGAGACACACCCTGTGCCTCACACCACTGCCTGGAACACCATGCTGTGCCTTGGAAAGCCAGTCCTCTTGAGACATGGCTCCTGCAAGAGAATTGATTCTGACAATGGAACTCATTTCAAAAACAGTCTTGTAGACACCTGGGTCAGAGAGCACAGAACTAAATAAGATACCTCAGTCTCTGGTGCTTTATATGTTGAAATGCAATGGACTGTTGAAAACCACCTGGAAAGCAATGGGATCTACATTGAGCAAAGGCTACCTTGCTGGTTAACATCAGCTGAGTTGACCCTTCCCAATCAAAACCTCCATACACTCCAGAAGAGGTAAAGTACCGTGGTGCACCCACAGGTAAATGTGTGAGGGAAGACAAGCAAAGACAAATCCAGGGAACTCTCACTCACTTGAGTGTTCCTTCTGGTTGGGAAAAATCATGGTGTGCAGAGCCATGTGGCATTTGTTTATTGCCAGGGAGTTTCTCTTTGAATAGCTTCTACGTCTTGTGCTTTTTGTTATTAATTTTGTTTCTGTTACTGTTATCTTATCTCACTGCTGTTCCCAGTAAATTGCTCTTATCTCAACCTTGGCTTTGACTATTACACTTCCAGTCGTGGAGGGAGGAAGTGAGCAAGCAGTGTGGTTTTAGAGGGAGCACTAAATTCAGGAATATCATTCCTTAATCCTGACACAGTCCCTCGTGTTTCTCCCAAGACAAGTGTGCTGTTGCAATAGCATTGGAAAGTATATAGTGTGGTTATACATAGATAAACAAATATGAGAAGTTGATCAAAGGAATGAAGAAGCATAAAAAAGAAGGAGAAGTAACAGGGTGAGTATGAATACTGACCCTACTATTTCCACTCTTTCAACATTTCCTATGTCAATAAAAATGCTTTTTCTCTTTCTCTCACAGCCTAAACACCTTTATCTTATTTTTTTGTTATATCTGTCAAAGAAGTTTGACATTTAATAGATATTTTTCTATAATTATGCCTACCCTGCTTTGTACTTTGGAAGCCTGCAGTAAATAATGAACACTGAACCAAGAAAGACAGGTGGTACTTAAACATCTCTATGGTGTATTGCTTGCCTGCTAGAGGAAGCAAAGGTATAAGAATAATAACTCATAATGATGTAAACACAAAGAAGATAGTCATAAGGATTTCTGGCAAGCCTTCTGTATAAATTACTCTCAAGAGATTGCAAACCCTCACAGAAAGTGTATATACAGGCAGTCAGTGCTGGTAGATCAGCTATTAACATAGTCTTTGCTTTAAGACTGCCGAAGAAAAATGTCTGAAATAAAGAAGGCTTTTTTCTTGGCTTTCTAAGTATTTACAAAACTTCAGTCAAGATAGTCAGAAATTTTCCAGACAATGAAGGAGTTGTTTTCTTCTGGATCCTCATTTTAACCAGATCTTTTAACAAAGTCATGTGAGTTAAGTGTGATAGTGAACTTTGTGACAGATTTGAAATTCTCAGAAGTGCTAAACATTAATTGTTCCAGCAGTAACTCTCTTCCCTACAGGATTTCCTTTATTTTAAAATCCTATTTCCTTTATTTTCCTCAATAGGTACCTTTTCATACAAAAACCTGATATAAAATGGATTACCTGCTGATTGGTAAATTTATTTTTATACTGACATCACCACACCAGGTCATACAAAGACCATGAATGTTAATACAGAGTTCCTCTGTATTAACTTGCAGTTTGTTTGAATTAGCTGTCCATCCAAGGAAAAAACCTTGACTGTATGCCTGCTCTATCAGTTGATCTACAAGCAGATGTATGACAGAGGATTACATCTGTTTTACTTGTTCTTTTGATCAAATGCAAATAAATTATTTATAGATATTAAGATTAGTTTTCCCATTAAAAAGATAGCTGCAAAATATCCAGTCTAGCAATAAGCTGCTGCCCAAGGGAAAGCAGCCAATGAAGGGTGAATGCCATGATCCATAGGATGATGTGTGTTGCTCTATAGAAAAGTGGACATGGAAAATTTGAAGAATTTTTGGACATGAAAAAGAATGCACTAAGATTTCCCACCTTCATTTTGGGGAAGCTGGACTGTTTCCTGCATCCTGAGTATCCATGAGAGTAGTACCTAAAGGGTGTAAGAAATTTAAGCTATATAGCTATACAGCCTTCTATGAACTTTTTTTATCCTTTACCTTGTTTACTTTCTTCTTTGAGAAGAGGCTTCTTTTTGAATCTTCAAAGTGCTAAAAATCTCTAATAATTTACTGACTGCTTCTTCATTAACCATCGCGTCAGTGATATTTAACTTAAAATTTTTAGGGCTCAATGTGCTATCTCGGAAATGTGTCTTTCTAAATTAAACAGTATCACTTATCTGGGAAGAATAAGTCTAATAATAAACCTTTTCTAACTTGCTGGCAACAAAACAGATACTCTTTGTTACTCATTTAAATAGTGCCATATTAGTATCTTGCATGAGGAAAGATATTTTTTCTCAGTTTTCCTGTAGTTCTTACCCTCTAAATAGTTGTCACCTTGAAAATGTTTATAATTTCCACTGGACTCTAGGAAAACCACCGATGTGACTGAAGATTGGCACAAACTGAGATTCTATGATCTAAGTGAGAAAAGTTAAAATTTTAGATGAGAAAAATACAGCTATCTTTATTGTGGAAAATCAATTCTATTTTTAGTATATTGGACATATTGCCATGGTTCATTGAACAAAAGCAAGAATTCTACAATTTTTTTGTTTGTTTGTTTTGGTGGGGGTCTAGGTGGATTTTGAGAGTTTTTTTACTTGGTGGGTTGGGGAGGGGGTGGAGGGTTTTTTGTTATGTTGTTTGGGGTTTTTTGCTGTCTATTCTTCCTTTTTCTAGCTTTGTCTGTCTAGCCCTTTTACTCCAGATTAAAGGGCTGCAATTTTTTTTTTATAGAATGTATAATTAAATCGAGCACCCAATTGACTGAGACATATATTTAGCATTGCTGCAAGTCAGTAACATCTATGACCAGATGATTGCTTCACTTCCCTCTCCTTAGTACTATATCACCTCCTCCTGAATTTCATTTTATGCAACACAGCACAACCTAATTCAGAAAAACAATCCAAATTCCTTGTATTCTCCCAGGATTTTGTAGCACCTTAAATAGAAGTGGTGTTTAGCTCTGCTGCTCACTAGGTACCCCAAAGTCAGTGCAAGACAGGCATGGTCTCAGGAGATCAATTCAGAGCATAGTGACACATAACCAAAATGGGTAATAGAAATTCTGGCTTAGAAAAAATTCCGGTGAAAGTGGATGTTGATTTATGCACTCTCTCCTGTTTCCATGGGATGGATAACATAACCTGAATTCAATCATTCTGAAACCTTTTCTTGGGGGTGTCAAATGTTGAGAGGGAAAAACAATTTTGTCTTAATACCATGGATGGCTCTCATGAAAACAATAGTTCCACCAGTCTACCACCTTCTGATAGTCACCAGCCCTCTAACACCAAGAAGCAGCAGCAATCTCCTCAGAGGTGTGTGAGGAATACTGTGCAGTTGACATTTGCAAATTAGACTTTTGCTTTACTTGGTGGCTACACATTCCCACAATTCAAATGTAGGAAATGAAATTACTGCCTCAAAAGGGTTTGATACAGCACCTGAGTGCACTGGTGAAACATCAGTATTTTGAGTCAGCTGGCATGGTGAATCCTCCAGATGCCCACAGGAGCCCATGGTATGGACTGCCTCTACAAGCAGCCGGTTGTGGTTTAATGGTTTGGTTCCCCAACCTCAAGCCACTCAAACTTCTCACAGGAAGCTAAAATAACCATCTGAGGAAACTTAGTGTCTACTCAGTGAACGAGCTTTAACTGCCTCACTGAAATCATGTTGATTTATTACCAAAATCAAGCTGTTCCCTATTCATCATAGTGGATAATATTTAAGTTCAGGTAAATTGAAGCATCCTAACTGTTCTGATATTGTTCGTGCTTCTACATGGCCATTATATTTGAAATCATAAAATCTTTAATATTTCTATAAAAAGCAAGTGTTGCCAGCCTGTCTTGTTAATTTTGCATATAAATCTTTGTGATACTGTCCTGATTTCTTAGGTTTCCAACTCAGCTAATGAATTGTGGTAATTAACCCATTGCTTCTTAATCAGTCTGTTGTACTATAAGTGGGGGAATTCTAAACACCTCCATACTAATGGTTCATAGCAGTTTGAAAACAGAGCTTCACTACTCATTTTAGAAACATCCTTTGAGTGGGTAGAGCAAAATCAGGATGGCATTCTGAATGTGTATAGTGCAAGTATGGAAATCTTCCCTCTGAATATTGTCTTCCACTTCTGTTTGTGGTCCTGTAAACTTTTCCTAATTCCAAATTACTCAGCAACCCTCAAACACACCCAGCTGCTTAAAGAAGAAAGATTTTTAGACTTATTGTGCAAAAAGATTTAAATTGAGCTTCAAGAATTGACCAGGAGGAAAGTACTGTGGCAATGCCCTTTCTGTAGCTCTAGGGGAGCCAAAGTGTTATAGCAGTACTTTGTAATGTCCCTTCATGAATTATTATGTGCTCTTTCTACATATAAACAAGTATTTCATTTATTCTGTTCCTATCATAAAACATTGTTGCTAAGATACTAAGTTACAGATAGAAATCAGAGAAGAAAAAAAGAAGGAAATTTTTTTTCTCTGATTTCTATTTATAACTCCAGTTAAAGGCATTCGCCTGAGATACTCATATATTTTTAATCTAAAAGGTGTGGTAAAGGCTTCTGTGTTCTTGGGAAACTAGAAAAGTATGTTCAATCACCTGCACCACTAAGAAAAAGTAATTTTTGGAGCTGATGGTCCAAAAATGTCTTTTACACCAAGATATCTCACATCTCTTCCTTCACAAGTTACAGCCCACGACCTGAGGTGACAAGAAGCCTTTAGAATGCCTCAATAGCATTGCAAATATTCCTTCTATTTCAGGGTATTTCTAGAAGTTGATTTCGTGGCCACTTTCAGCCACTTGGATGCTATAAATGAGGTATAATGCAAGAGAGAATCTGGCCTGGTTTTTGAGTCTTTGGGAGGTAAAATACTCTGCTCAAATATAATTAGTGTCTTGGTAGCTACCTCATAAATTTTGCTCAATTAATTGGAAAGAAATTTTGTACGGTGATATATATAATACAGTTCTTGAATTTCCAGCTGTCTGTTTCATTTTTTTTCCTTACACCTTAGTAATTTTTCTTGGAGCATTTGTTTTGTTTTTCTTCCAATGTTGTGTCTATAAAAGAATTGTGTACACTGTCTGTGAAACAGTGTTTTCACTGTTTATGAATGGTTATTTTGAATGTTTTCTGGTTTTCTCCAGATTCCCTCATAAATATTGCTTCCTCAGGCTTCTCATCACCGATTTATTGTAGCTGGATCCCACCCATTATAATTTTAAACTGTGAATGAGTTGAGCTGCTACTTCCTAATTTCAGAAATTACTTCTCCTAACTATACTGTTTTGGTAACTGCCATCATTTTATTCGAGTTGAAAATGCCTATATGAATCACATCTCCATCATCTTCCAGTGAAGCCTGACCTCACTTTCTGAGATCATACAATTTTTTTTTTCCTCAGGTTCCACAAGGATTTTCCTGTTCAGCCAAACTGGCCTTCTACCCTCTTAACTCATCTTATGACTTAAGTTAATATAAGACCACCATTTTTCATGACAGACACTGTTAAAAATTTGGCTCTCCAAACTGTGAAAATCAAATTGTCTTTTGTCACAAAATAAAAACCAAGTGTTTTGACACAGTAGGTAGAAATTTATTTACATTCTTTGCAAATTTAGCTAGGAGGGGATGAAGCCAGGACAGGTGACCCCAAACTGACCAAAGTTTTTCCAGACATTGTGACATCAGGCTCAGTGTATAAAGTGGGGAAGAAGAAGCAAGTGGGGGATGTTTGGATTGATGGGGTTTGCCCTCCCAAGTCACCATTGGTGTGATGGGGCCCTGCTCTGCTGGAAATGGATGAACACCTGCTCAACCACAGGAAGCAGGAATTCATTCCTTTGTTTGCTTCGCTTGTTTGCCTTCCCTTATTGGACAGTCTGCATCTCAACTCATGAGCATTGTTGCTCTTGGTCTTCTGGTTTCTCCCTGATCCTGCTGATGGGAAATGAAGGAATATGTGGGGCTTTGCTGCTGGGGTTAAACCTCAACACAAATTCACTTGAAGAGGTCTGAAATAATCTTTCTGAGTGTTGTGATATCTCAAAATATCACATATTATGGCAAAGTAAGATGGGAATCTTGCTTATGTATTACTGTCAAAGTAGCCAGGTCTGCCTACAGCTTGAGAGGAGAGGGTCAGACCTCAATGATTAGTAATTAGTAATTTACACTACCTCAAACACCAGCCTCACTGCTGCTGTTTCAAATGTACACAAGGCACCTTAAATTCTCATTTCTTAAATCTAAATGAAAGCACAAGGGTATACATGTTGTTTTGCTGTTAAAAAAATTTCTCTACTTCTGTCATAATGATTCATTGACAAAAATCCAATTAGCTAATCAAGAAGTAATTATTTTACATCAGTTATCAGGCAACAAACACAACATCCTCTCATGTCTAGCAATAAAAAGGAGCATCATTCTTTGAGAGAAGTATGTGAATTGACATCCTAAAACAGCACTAACCTGAAAAGGTTCCTTGCAGTACTAATAACACTGGAGTAAGAAGTGAGAGTCAATGTCATATGAATAAATTATTTCAGGTAAGTAGAATTCAAAATTCAAACCTTTGTAGGTAGGGTTTAACTCTTAACAAAAGCTTTAACAGATTGTTATTGACTTAATTTTTAAACAGTGTTCACATTAATGGAGTATCATATCCTATGCAAATGTGTTTGTCATTTCCAGCTTTATTTGTTGGATTTAACAAATAACTGCCCAAGTTACAATGGATTTGACAGTCAAGTTATGATGCTTTTTGCTTTGCAGAAAGGCCAGTAGGGAAAATATTATTTGTCTGCACATGATACTCTTGTGCCTTCAGAAGGACTGGCAGTCCTTCCTACAGTGCCAGCATCTGAACTGGGCTACTTGCACTGTGAATTTGAATCAGAGGAGGTAAAATGTTTTCATTTTACAGTTTCAAAGCTATTTGCAGAAGCAGTATTATCTCTGTCACATGTTACTTTCCATTTCTCCTCAGTGGGAAGAAAAACCTAATAGGATGGATCCATAGGATGGATCCAACACATGAAGTTAATTTCTTTATTGCAAAGACAAGCAATGCTCCAGCACTGGAATGTCAGCTTCAGTCTCCCATTCATGTACTAGAGATTCCAAACAAGGCAGTTACAGTGCAGCACTTTGCTCATCAGTGCTCTGTTCCTAGCAGGTTAATACTCACTCGTCCCAGCTGGGGACTTGGTCATCCTTCTCTGTTGGTGGAGAATGAAGATATTACCAGGGGCCATTCTGGCCTCAAATGCCCTGAAATAGGTGACACAAAAAGGGGTGTATCTTTATGCAAGTGAACTAAATGTTTCACAAAATATCATCCAGGTAGGTTTTTTTCTCTGCTCTTCTAAGAATGAAAATGTCCCCATCTCTCAGTTTACTTGTAGAATTTTTTTTTTTAATCCCATAAAGATTTCTTGAATTTTACCTGACAATATCTTTTTTTTTTTTCCTTCTTTTCCCATTTTTCTTTAGTAGCTACAATTTTCCTCAGTGATAACTGAAAATATAGAATGTCCCTACTCTTAGGAGTGCTACAGGAAGTGAGATGCAACAGATGGAAAAAGACAGACTGATGGAATGGGGAACACTGACAATGCCAGTCAGCCTGACAGTTGGTAGTCTCAGATCATCAGCATCCTAACAACTGTTGTCAAGCTTCTTGTAGGCACCGCAGCAAAAGAAGATTTTAAAGCACATTCTGAAGGACAAAGATAAGTTTACTTTGCAGTTATTTATTGAAAAATATTATCTTACAGAGAACAGATACACAATTTAACACTATAAGCAATCAAAGTCAGAACCACAAATACTCTACTTTTATCTGACTGCCATGCACAAGTTTATGCAGTCGTGCAGCTTGTTTTACATTTGCCAAGTGGAATTCTCAATCTGCATTTTAGAAAAGTGTATATGAATGTAAGATCCCTTCTTTCACTCTTCAAGGAAAATTCCCTTATTGGCATATTTTTAAAAGTCTTGGTAGCAAAAGAAAATGTTAAATTTTGTGTTCCCTCTTCATCATGGCAAGAATGCATTAGCTCAAGAGCAGCCAAAACTTTACGTATCTTCCCATTTTACAGGCGATGATGTGAGAATAAAGAGGTCATGCACTGCAGTCAGTGTGGGTGAAAATTAGCAATTTACAGCATGTGAGTTCGACACATCTCTGGGGTGATGGGATTTCAACATTGGAGTTGGTGGGAGGCTTAGGTATTAAGGTTTTTTGATAAGGAGAGAAGGTTTTTCCTCCTCAGTAGAGCTTCAAAAACTGATGGATGCACACATGCAATCTCCTAAACCAAGGAACTAAGAAGAGAGATATTGATATATGCTGTATAAGTCTGTATTTCCATTTTTGTCATGAATAATATTCTCTTCTTTGAATTGCCACTGAAATTTCTTGTAAAAAAATTTGCTAAAGTAGTCATAATATGACAGATTGGCCAGGTAGTGATGAGGATGAACTGAAAAGATCTGCACATCCAGCAGTAAACAGGGAATTTTGCTGTAACAATTCCAGCTTCAAAATCACCATTTTCTGGATGGTTTAACTTCCCAAACACATACCAAGTGATTTTTAATATGCAGGCGGTGGCGCTTACGTAAATAACTTCACATATTCCATCATTGCATGGTTAAGTATTTAGTTTGATACTTGTGAATGCACACAAACATGCATGTTGAGAGAAGGAGTGAGAAAAGAAGATGCATGCCTACAGTGACAGACTCTATAACCTCACAGTCCTTCTGGGTTTGTAGTGGAGGAAAGAAAAGATAAGAAAAAAATTAAAATGCAGTCATTTTATGATGGCCTATGGAAAATAAAAAATCATAAAATCTATTTAACCTGTTTGTTTTCTCCACAAATGCCCAATCTTTGTCAATTCTATCATGTTTTATACTTGACTATTTTCATATGGTTTCTTTTTAGATAGCTCTTCAATGTGCTCTTGAAATCTGTTACACTACAATTACTAATTTCTTATTATTTCATGAAGCAATTTTTTCATTCTGTACATCAGTCCTGCTACAGGCAGGACTTTAATACATATCCTCAGCTCCTAGATCTCCCAGTCACCTCCACCTAAATGCGTAAAACTGGCTGGAAAATTAATATTAATGGGTTTTCTTTCTTCTATAGCTCTAATTTGCATTACCAGGGGCAGGACTTTTCTCAGGGCAGGTAGAGGCGTTCTGCCTAGTGGCAAATGCTCAGGGTGGGGCTGCTCATTTTCAAATTTTACACCTGGTGTGTCAATGAGCATCACACTTGTACTAGTGGGTATGTAGAAAGGCAAGATATTTGGTCATTCCTTTCCATCACTTGCCTCTTCAGGGCATGACAGGAGGAGCTCCATCTGTCCTGTTTTCCCTCATTTGTACTTTGGTCCTGAAACTTACACAAAGGCAGAGAGCCTGCCCCAGGCCTTACAGTTGTAATTTAGCTCAAATCACGCCTGTCTTCCTGACACAGACCTTGGCCTGTGTCTCCAAGCCCTATGCCTATTGACTGCACCAGCAGGAATTCCACCCTGCAAGAGCACTCAGACAAGATCTTGATACATCCTGTGTAGCAGAAATGTATTTTCCGTCTCTTTCCCAGTGAATGCAACTTTGCTGTGTGTCTTACATTTCAGTCCAAAGCATTGGGAGTCCTGGATTTGCTGACTTTTGAGGGGGTGACTGTTAGCCTAACTCCCCTGAAATATATGCCCTCTATATTCTCCTGTACTTACCTCTAATATTTCATAAAATCTTATTGCTTTGATTAAGATATGTAGAAAGGGGAGCAGCTGATTACTTATTTAGTTCTGAATCAGTCTGGTGTGAAAATACTACACCTCAAGGAATACTGCAGATATGCAACAAGGCAAATGAGTTTTAACATCCTTTAAAACCTATCCATCTATTTAAAGTAAGCTAAAATATATGTACATTTTTCACTGGTAATTTGACTCTAAAATATCTTATGCCTGACATAATTTCTCATCTTGCAAAAGTATATAATGGCTCATGATCACTAGATATTAAATACAAAAATCAGAGTAGCATTCAGGTAAAATATGTGATGATACTGCTGTAGACAGAGGCCTGGATATTTCTCAGTTCTGCTCTCTGATCTCTTATCAGTTTGACTCTATATATTTTCTCATTACAAAATGTTTGCTTAGGACTATTACAAAATGTACTCATTTTGCTGAGTAAATTTCTTGTAAGGAATAATTAGTTTGAATAAACCAAGGCTTTCTTTTCTATTCTATTTCCTATTCTCACTACTCAGGAGAATGATTTGTCAGTGTATATGGAAGGGCTGTTCCAAATGATTTTGCTTAATTTGTCATCATGCTTGTTTTGTGTATGCCATACAGTAGCATGGTTTTGTGAGCCTTTTCTAGTTTTAGATTCTGTGATTTAGTTCTTGCTGTATAAAACTCCCTGTTAAGATGGCAATTTCTAATTTTCTTCCTTTACTAAGTACAGCTCCTATTGTCTAATATCATACTGAAAATATTCATAGCTCTTGCAGGATTCATATGGGTGACTTATTATTTGTTTCCCAAAGTATACTGTTGATAATTTCCCTGTATAATTCTGTGGTCTGATTATTTGTAAATATATGCTTCAGTGGTCATAGAGTATACAGTCACAGGCATAATAAATGTAGCAAGTTTACAGTTAATATTATGAGTGTATTCAGCCCCTCTGATTACTAAATGTCCAGTTCTAAGAATTGTACTTGGTGCTTCACTGCTTCAGTTATAGTTATATTTCTGGTTATGAAGCAAAAAAACCTGAAGCTGCTGCCAGATGCACAGTTTTGAGAACAATCTGAATTCATTTGCTGTGAGATACTCAGCTGCCTCCCTCCCTCCATGAACCACTCATTTGAACTATAATATTTACACAGTAATCAAAATCTCCAATTGAAATAAAGACAAATGTAAACACTAAAACAGTGTATGACACCTTAGCTCCATTTCACTATTGAAATGGACCATATATTAGAGTTTCCAATGGATATAATTATTTATAATCTTTTGTAGAAATTACAGTAAGTCTAAATTGTTGAAAAACTGCACACTGGCAGAATGTCAGATTTTTTTGCATTATTGGGAGACTTTCATTAGTTCTGAGTAATATGAAACAATAAATACTAAGTTAATTTCTAGGAAACTGCAAATGTTCACTGGAGAATTCAAGACCCTCATTTTGTGACATATTCCCCTGGATACTTTAATTATGGATATTATTTCAACTTTGAAAAAGTAGATGTTTTGCCATACTAGTATTTTTTTTAGTTTTTCTTTCTTAAATAATTTATTTGTATTCAGACAGTGCTGAGAGTATTTGTCTTTTGAAATAGTTCAACTGCTGTGTTGAGGTCTGTAGTTCTGACTCCTTTTACTAAGTCAAAATATATGTAACAGTTTTCAGAGGTTGATGTGATTGTTTAGAAAAACACTATGGGTTCAGATCCACAGCATGGATTTAACAGAAGCATTTTGAAGGCATTTCCAAGCAGACACCCTGCACAACGCCATTTTTTAGAGGATTGCTTTAGGTGGCCATCTAGTGGTGCAAATTTAGTTGATGGAAGGAAAGGAGAAACTGTGCTCCTTTCACGTTCCTTTCAGGGAAGGTTAAAAGGGTGTGAAATCATGTCAAGATATACATACTTCATCCAAAAGGAAATAATCCCTAGATGAAGATTCAAAATTATATTAATAATAACAACGATATAATGTTACATAAACATTATGTAATAACATTTATATATTATCTATTATAATGAATATATTATTATGTTACATAAATATTATGTTACATAATAATATAAATATTTTTAAACATTTTTTGTCATGACTATTTTCTAGTTTTTCATAATGTCTAGTACCAATATTAAAAATCAGATCAAATTTCATGCTCAAATCTGGCATACTTGTTTTTTTTTCTTTTGGTGTATATTCATGGAGGCTTAAAATTTTAAAAATTATATCCTGCATATTCTGAACAGTAGAAATAAAGTCTACTCTTAGATCCATATGGTCTCTTGCATCTGCCAATAGATTTATGTTGTCCTAGAAGTTAATTTTGTACAAAGAAAAATTTTATTTGCAACTGCCTTTACAACAGCCACTTTTGAGAGTGGTACAAGCCAGTCTCACTGATTTGTTCACACTTAGCCAGTTTTGTTTATATATTAAATGATAAAGATGCAGGAATAGCAAGACTGACTCTGTAAAGTGAAAATACTGTTTCACAGTAACCAAGGAGGCTGTAGGCACTGCTTCCTCAGCAAACCTATAAAATCTTGGAAGTGTTGTACAATATTGATTTTTTCCTTGAAACTCTGTGATGAAGAGACAAGAGGGCTAGACTTCATGTGTGTAAATCATATAATCTTAAAAACTGACAAATCTTTTTTCCTGTAGATTTTTCTTTTTTTTAAGAGAGACGTGTGATTGTTCATCTGGGACTTCAAAACTGCTGCTGATTTTATTAGAGAGGCTGCTTGCACAGCTCAGAAATAAGCAAAGCTGCCAGCCTTTAAGATAAGCAATTATTTTATAGTGTTGTGTGTGTTAGGCCTGTGGAGGGAAATGTTGCCTAGAGAAAGAGTCTAGCTTTGCCCTTAGTGGTCCTTGAGAAACAACTCACTGCAGCAACAAAGTCAGGCTTTTGTGAAAATGAACAAGTTGAGAGTGAGCTTTATGAGCCTGGAGGGGAGGAGGACTGTGGTTTTCCCAGGTGGAGAAGTGTGGTTTTCCATCTGGGAGAAGAATTCATGAGGAAGAGCATGGTCACATAGAAGGTGGGAGGCAGGGTTGGGCCTGCAGCATGGGCTGAGATCATCCAGGAGTTGCATGTGTGTCCCTGTCCAATCCTGTGTGAAAGCCTCACAAGATAAAAAACAGCTTTATTTTCTACTAAATGTGAAATATGGATTCCTTGGAGGAAAGGGAAGAAATAACAGGAATGCCTGGTGATGTCCTTTAAGAAGAAAGGCTACTTGGAAGAAGGTAGCAGCTTGATCCTTTTTGGAAGCCCAGAACAGATGCTATGCAGTTGGGTCCTGACAGGTCCGGGGTAGGGAATCATTAAGACAGATGGGGAAAGTCAGGTAGCAGCTGTTGTGTACAGTCTGCTATTCCCCAAGCACTGTCAGGTTTATGAACAGAAATCCATGTGGTAACTAACACTGCTGAGGCATGTGGCTTCAGCCTTTCCCTCAGATGTAATAGTTCTGGGAGTCTATGGCTGTGCAAAGGGATTTGAGACAGTTCTGAAGCCTGCAGGTGAATCAGATGGATAGGACTAGGGTTTCTAAGTTTATTTCTTGGGGTGTTTGTTTGTTTGATGATTGATTTGGTGGCAGTTCTGTGGTTTGAGTTTTGGGGGTGGGGGGAAGATTCAGCTGTTGTTTGGGGTTCTCTTTGGGGTGGTTTCAGAGAAGTTCAAGATGTTCCAGAAGCTTGAAGCAATCCAGAATCTCACGTTTTATCACTGGGACTCCTTATTGATTGTTGTCACAATTGTATTACTTGTCCCATAGCTTCCATGTCTGTTGCGTTTCCTGCTTATTCTTGAATAATGACAGGATTTGCTTGGTAATCCAAGCAGGACTCTTGTCCCCTTTCCCCAACATTTTGTTCATCAAGGTGCATCATTCTCTACCCTGAAGGAACTGATGCTTGAATAACACCCAGCTGTCTTGGGCTCCCATGCAGGGCATGTTCCCATGAGATTCTTCCAAGAAGATCCCCACTTAGCTCTCCTGAAATCCATACTGAAATCTTACTTGCTGTCACTTTCTCCTTGCCTGATACTGAGCTCCACAAGCTCGTGGTCACTGCAGCCAAGGCTGCCCCAACCTCCCCACCTCCAAGGCTTACCTTTGTGTTAGAACAAGGTTAAACAGCACACCATTCCTTGTGGAATCCTCTGCTACCTGTGTCAGGAAATCATCAACAGTGCTTTCCAGGAAACACCTGGACTGTTTGTGTTTAATTGTGTTGCTTCTTCAGCAGAGGCCATGGTAGTTAAATTCCCCTACAAGGACCAAAGCCTATGACTATGCTTCAAGCTGCCTGTAGAAGGTCCCACCTCCTCCTCCTGCTCAGGCAGCATGGAGCAAACAAACACCCACAGCATTCTCAACCTGCCCTGGGATCTCTGACTGTCTTCTTGGTTTATAAGACAGTGGGGATGGTGGCCAGTTTCTTGCAAAATGTGCTACAGAATCTTAATGGCTCCAGTGAGACAGAAGCTGTGGAAACATGTCATGTCTAAAAATGGTATATTGTCTACTGGAACTGCTGTGATTTAGCAATAGTTCTTTAAGAAGAGTGATCCTTCCTGACTCAGCAGTGACAGACTACACCTTTTGTCACTTACACTTTATTCTGATTGACTGGAGTCCCAAAGTTGCCTTAACAGAAACCACAACCCTGTAGCACACCAAAATATGACTTTAGCAATGCTTTTATTTACACTGTATGTTCAACTCTTCTTCTGAGAAGAAAAACCTTGTTTTGGCTTTATGCTCTGTAGTATCTCTTTTGCCACGCAAGAGTAAAGTAAGTAAGTAGGAGAGAAAACATTAAAGAATGTAGCAGATGTGTACCTGGCTGGAAGCAAAGGAAAAGTCTGTTACTAAGCTATTATTGTCATAACTGTGGTACAACCAGCTATGTAAAAATTATATATATGCATTCTTCAAACCAATACAGGAGGTTTAACCTGAATATTTATTATGGCACGTTATTCTGTAATGCAACTATAAAAAACACTAGCAACAAAATGTGATCTAATTTTGTAAGATCTGGAGCAGGAACCATAAAAGGCTCCTTCTACACACTGAGCTACCCCATTATAGTTATAAAAATGAGGACAGAGTTTGAACCTCACTTGGCACAGTTTGCATTATTTGTTATTTCTGTGCATGGGCTGAGGTTTTTTATCTATTTCTCATTCTCTTGTTCTTCACTAACTGCTCTTTACACTTAAAACATCACTTCTTTTTACATTATGTGATTTAAGACAGCTCTCCCTCACTAATTAAAATAACTGCCTCTGTTAAAATATTACTGCTTTAAGTAAAATGAATAGTATGCTGGTTAGAATAATTCATTATAATGCCATACCAAAGGGAAGCATAACCTTTTAGAGTCTGAAGTAAAAGCAACAATGGCAGTACTTGAACACTTTCTTGACTAGCTCTGCTCTAGCAAGGTTTTCCCCTGACTCACTACTACAATGTTGCAGAACAAAGGTGCCTTTGGTGCCTGGCAAACATGTAAAGGTCCAGGCTTTGAAAACTGCTTAAGGCTGAGCAGCTGCTGAGAATTAACCAATGCTGGCAGTATCTGTACAGAAAAACCCATGGTCAAAAACTCAAACCACAACCTAGCTTCTTGATAAGGCAAAATAATTAGGAGGTGGGAAAGGTGCTTTTGTGGCCATTCTTCACTTGCACAGCTGGGGAGCCCAGTGGCATCTTATGATGGGAAGGATTTCTGCCAAGGTAAGGTTGCTGCTGCATGCTTGGAATCAGAAGGCTGAAGAAACTTCCCTGCCCGAGTGACAGTGTTGTGTTTGCACTCTCCTGAGTTGTGCCTAGTACAGCCACTGCCTGCAATACTGTAAAACTTTCACTGACATGTTCTGGATAATGGTTAAGTATAAGAAATGCCTTGTAATGAATTAAACAATTAAATGGTTTCACAGAAAGACTCATTCATTATATGTTACTGTAATGACACACTCAGCCCTGGATCTTGAAATGATGCTTTATGCTTTTTTGTATGATCAGACTTTGATTTTGCTGGCTGAGTCACTTCAGTGAAGTCTCTCTGTTGCCCATCACCAGCTGATCAGCAGACAGTCAGGGTGGTGGGCCTGGGTGTGCATGGCTGCTATTCAGTGAAGTGTCATTAATGCTCTAAAAAGCATTGACTGGCATTTGAAGAAATGGAAATTGTATTACCATTTCTTTCAGTACTTTCAATATTAATGTTGCTTCTCTAGTAGTTTCCACTGTGATTTATCTAGAACAACGATGATTTTGAATTGCAAGAGCCAAAGTAAAGACAGAAGAGAGACAAAAGGGAGGATGAGATGTTGGGAAACAATTCAATTCTTCCAGTGACATACTTTGCCCTGTGACATGTCTTTGCTGACTCTGCTTTTGTATCCTTGTTGTAAAAATGCCCAATGGACAATTTAGTTAACTGGGTGAATGATTTCAGACTGTTATACTTGAAACTGAAGAAAAAGCAAGCAAAAATGTTTGCTTGGCTATTGTCAGAGCACAGAACCAGATGTTCCAGGAAAAGTGGGGACTCCCCAAGGCAGGCAGGACAGGAGGTAGTAAAGTGGATCCTGGATGGAGAGGACCTGTCCTCCCATCCCAGCATGAAAATCAGACTCTAAACAGCATATTGCTACTCAGACCACTGAAACCGTAAGGCAGAGAAACCTCTCCCAGCATGTTTGTTTATCTTGGCATAATGTCTTTGGTTCTTAACTCAGAAAAGATGACAGGCATTGGCCACTGTGTGCTTGTTAACAGTAAGGGACAGTTCACTTTGCATATGATGGATGTTTTACAATTACTAATCTTTAATATGCAGTAGTGCAGCTGGAGAGGAATGAAGAAGCTACTCAGAAGATAAATGAATGCTGCAGTTAATTAAAGATATATAGTTTCTACTTGAAACAGTTCTATGCTTTTAAGGAGGAATTTTAGGGGAGGGGGAGGTAAGCTTGAAGAAGCATAGGGAAAGAACCTTGAAGCAGCAAAAAGCACAGTTTCTGAGTGGTGTAATGGAGGGGGGTTGCAAATCACAGCACAGTTCCACTGAGGAAGGTCTTCATATGTATCTCAGTGAGATCGCAGTTTAGAGGCAGGTACTGTGTTGCTTTACACAGCTTAACTTCGTGGGGGTGGGGAAAAAAAGGCAATTTGGCAAAATATGAGGAGGAAAAGGTGTTGAAGAAAAACAGAATGAGAGGAAGATCTTACACCTGTGTAATGTAAGATCATGAGATCATGAGATCATCATAAGATTCATGTAAGATCTACTGTACCATGTACAGATTCTCTGCAGAGAAATCAACGGACATTTTACTAAGGATTTAAAAAACAGCAGGATCAAAGACTCTGTTATAGTATCTCCCAGGCAGAACTATGTGCATATTACCTCTGTCAAAGAAAAATATTCTGAGCATGGTCATCCAATTAAACAAATTACCTATTAGTCACTTGGATGTCAGGAAATTGAGGTAAATTCACCAAAGACATATCATGTAGGAAGGTACATCAGCTAAAGAAATGCATCCCAGTTCTTCATCCTTTCCTCCTGTTCAATTTTCCAGACTCAAAATTCATTGTGGAAAGTTAGCTTTATCTTGTATTTCTAGATTTTTTGGGGGTTTTTTCTGACCTGGATGCAGGTTTGGGTACATTGCGCTTCCAGGCAGTGAGAAGTTCAAAGCCTGGAAAGAAACCAACCCTTGTTTCTTTCTGTGTTGGAGACACTATAGGCCAATGGGCCCTATCTGAGGATTAGCTGTGCTCTGCAGGTACATATCTTATGGCTGAAAATGAACTGATGACAATTTGTTATTCATTGTGACATCAGGATCCATTAAGCAGAAGGCCTATGGGGTTTCCCACTTTGGTTTGGTTTTCTTGTTCTCATCCTTGCAGAATATCCTAAAGAACAAAACAACATACTACAGAATAAAACCAAAATAAGCCAAGCAGATTTTTGTTTGTCTGATAGAAAAATAAACTCTTTTCCTCCTGTTTGTTTTACTACCCACTTAGTTTTGTCATGTGTTTGAGGGAAAAAAATGTGGACAAATCGCTACACTTTGTGGTGTCAGCAGAACCTCTACCAGACACACATGCTCATCAGGCAATGCACAAACAACTACATGTGTGGGAGAAGAAGATGCACTACCCATCTGGCTCTGGGATTTCATTTATTCAGGATTTTAAAAAATGCAAGTAGTATTTAATATTTGACCAAAGGAGACTTTTTATTTATCTTTTTCTCCTCTCCTCTCCTCTCCTCTCCTCTCCTCTCCTCTCCTCTCCTCTCCTCTCCTCTCCTCTCCTCTCCTCTCCTCTCCTCTCCTCTCCTCTCCTCTCCTCTCCTCTCCTCCTCCTCTCCTCTCCTCTCCTCTCCTCTCCTCTCCTCTCCTCCTCTCCTCTCCTCTCCTCTCCTCTCCTCTCCTCTCCTCTCCTCTCCTCTCCTCTCCTCTCCTCTCCTCTCCTCTCCTCCTCTCCTCTCCTCTCCTCTCCTCTCCTCTCCTCTCCTCTCCTCTCCTCTCCTCTCCTCTCTCCTCTCCCCCATTCTGCAGCAACCAACAGCAGACACTGGAGCAAGTCTCCCCTCAGAGGTACCAGGGGAACTTAGAGGCACAGATACAAATACTCCAGGAATGGGAATCCTTCTACTAAATGGCAGAAGAGGTCACAGATCTCTAGGGAGAACTCAGTAGGGAGAGAGCAGAAGGGTGAGTGGCTGCTCTGTTTTTGGATGACGGCCAAGAGAATTCCAGGCTCCAGATATCACTGCTTCAAAGAACTAAAGTAGGATTGCACTATAACCTACAAAGAGAATTAGATAAACTCCTTTTGACTAAAGTTTAGTCTTAAATAAGCTGCTCAGTGTATTTATTTCTATAGAAATTAATAGCACATATGCATCAATAAGAAAAATGAAGTCAACAGAATGCAGCAGAGTTCTTATTTATTAACAAGCAAGACATATTTCTTACCACAAAATTCAATGAAATGTAATGAAAAGGATGCCCAAGCAAATGTACTGTGCTCACAGCCTGGCAAATGCAATCTCTGTTAAGCTGTCAGGATATAGGTCAGGCACTGAGCAAGAACTTGCTCCATGACTAGATTTCACAACATCATTGAGCAGATCCACCAAAAGTACACTGTTTATATATTGTAGTGGTCGGGGATGGGGGGAAATATATATATGTATATGTATATGTATATTGGACTGAGTAATATTTAGGAAGGCATTTGCCCTAGGTTTGTAATTTCTGCTGTGCATATATGCCTTAGTTTAACTTCTCAATCAGGATTATTCTAGGAACAATGTATAAGAGAAATCTAACTGTGAGTAGCACTTTAATAAGGAGAGACAGAAGCACCTCACCATTTTGAATAGACAAGAGCTATAATGCTGAAGTTGTGGCAAAACTTCAATCCCTTTCAAAGCTGAATCCAATAAAACTGCCTTCATGTTTATACCAATCTCCTATGTGCTCCTAATGAGAGCCAGGCTCTTTGCTCTGTTGATGAAACAGTATCTCAAGATTAAGTTCAAATAGCCTTAATAAAATAGAGAATTTCCTGAGGAAAAATGAAAAAATATAATTTTAATTTAATATACTTTCTGGTGTCTTCCCAGCAACAGAAAAGAAAGGAGCTCAGAGGAGAAAGACATCCAGGGATGATGTATTTGGATGGAGCATCGCTTCACTGTCTACAGATTTTGTTCTGGATTTTGTGCAAATGACTTAAAAATATTGCTACTTCCTTGGCTAGTGCCCCTTTCCTCATAACTTCCAGATTCTCCACACTGCTCTAACATGCTGGCAATGTGAAATAGCATCTCCATGTGCAGCCCAAGTACTCCTGTTCCAGCTCCAGGTGCTGCTGTCAGAATAAGTCAGGAGAAAGGGAGGTACTGTAGCTGCTGATGTGCTAAAGTGATCCTTCAATGCTATAAACACTTCCAGTTGGCTGTCACAGTGAGATTCAGACAAAATAAGGCTGGAGTTCAGCTGTGGTGACTGGTAGTTCTAGTCAAATTAAATTACTGAGAAATGGAAGAGCAATAAGAGTTAGGGATGGCAGTCCTAATGTCAATTACCCATGATTAGACAGTGTACAGAATGTTTGTGAACTTCAAATTCACATCTGTTCATTGAATAATGCAAATATCATCTATAAGGGTCTGAGAATATGTCTTCATGAAAGCCAGGTTGGCAACCTGCTGAACCTGCATATCCTTACAGAACACAGGTTATTCTGTGGTAAGAAGCCATAAATTTTCACATCTCAAGGCAGCTCAATTCCATTTTCCAGAGAGTACAGAGAGAGAGTTTCTGGATTTTCATTTCCCTTGTTTATGCAGCAGACTCTAGTCATGCCTCATATCAAATATGATAATTTATAGGCTTGATGAACATGAAAGAAAGAAGAAGTCTTATCTATTGCAAAAGCTTTAATATATTTATATGTTGCTACCTCTTCACACAGTATTTTACCATCTCTGCAAAGACTTCTAGTTTTAGGTTTGGTTACACTGAAGGAGTACTGAAAAAAGAAAAATTCTCTGCTCATATAGTAATATAACCTTTACTATGCTAGTTTGATGATAAATCACTAGTGTAGCTATTATTTCAGGGGAAGAAGTTTTATTTGGTATTGACCACAGAAGATGAAATGGAGAAGAAGCAGACACACCTCTTGGCTGGTGTTTAAGCTCAGAGTAAGAGAATATCTGCAAATTGTAAATTATTTATTAATTATTATATTAATTTCTTTCATCATTAAGAGATGACAAAGGCGAATTGGAGGTGTACCATAAACACTGCAAGATGCAATAGAATCATTGCAGCACAGGGAAGTCAGTAAAACACACAAAGTAACTAATTCTCATTACTGAAAATTGTATTGTCTTTAAGATTACCATGACTTTCTTGTACAATCTTCTTCCCTTCACAAACAAAACCAGCCATACAGCATAGTGTATTTTAACTGTATTTTCAACCTCAGTGCATTTCATGTATATATCATCTCAGGTTTGTTTAATCATAGTGCTATTCACAGAGATTCAATAATTTATTACATACTTGGGCAACAAATAGGGTGTACATGTACAATCTCTAGAAATGGAATTCAGTTATCATTGTATCAAGAGGAGAAAGTTTTTGGAAGCAAAATGTTTTTCTGACGTTTCTATGCTCAGTCCTAAAAGGTGTTTGCATAACAAAGTAACACCAGAGATTTCAGTCAGGCACATAGAATTGTAATTCCCTTGTATGCACTCTGGGAAAATAATATGACTAATATTTTGGGAACAGAACTTTTTTTGTTGTGTGACTGAAATGTCAACATTATTACTAGTCCTCCTGGGATAAAATGTCTGCTGATATTGCTGAAATTCTTGAAATTACCTTTGTGTGTGCAAGGACTACATGCTTGGCCTGTAAAATCTTTATTTAAACACATTGTACAGTACTGAATGATCTCATTTTATTTTAATTGCTGGCTACCCTCTTAGGAACAAAACTCTAAGAGCACATGATTCAAATTATACTCAGAATGCACTTTAATCTCAAGCAAGACATTTCCTTATTTAAAACCTTACTTTTAACTAGATAATGCACTGGACTGAAAAAACCACAGAGACAAGGCTGTCTAAATGCAAAACATGTGAATGTTTCATCAGAAATTAGACATGATTCAGACAGATTAATTTTACTCAGAACATATTTTGCTGAACTATTTCAGGCGTTGAAATCACAGGATAGAGCTGCTCTGTAGCCTTATTAAATATAAGTGCCACCATCATGAGATGATCTCTGTCTTGGTAGAGACAAGGAGAGCACAGTGCACAGAAGGGTAGGAACACAGAGAAGAGTAGGAACATTTTCAGAGAGAATTGTGCAGCTTTTGCTTCCCTGCTCTGCTGCATCTTGTGGTGTGTCTGTACTGAGCATGCTGAGAGCAGCGGGTGGCAAACAAGCTGCAGGGCACACTGGCAAATCTCCAGCCCCTATAATAGGGGTGGGCCTCAGGAGCTGATGAAGTTTTTAAATTTGAGCTGTATCTGGTGAACAAAAAGAAAAAGGGGAAAAAAAAAGCAAAAAAGTCAGACACATTGTAATAAGCTGCCTGAAATGAGATCATGGCAAAAAAATTCCAGGCCACAATCCATCTATAAAGTGTTATAAATTAATCATGTAGGGTTTATTTCTGCTGTCCATAGCTTGCTTCTGTGTCAGTGCACATGTTTCTATCAATATGGTTAAAAAAATCGTTCTCATTTATCAGTAACACCTCATATAAATTTTACCTCATGACCATAAGGTAATAAATTCACATTGTTGCCCTTTTGGTTGCTGTCTCATAATTAGCTCACTGTTTCTAAGCAAAGATGCTAAATTTTAACTTTCTTTAATCTTAAAAGTTCCTGGTAAGGTGCTCTAAGTGCTTAGTGTTTAATATGGGTATTTGAGGACATTAAGGATCATGTGCTGGTTGGTAGTGGTGAGTGCAGGCAGTTTGGCTTCTCTGGATCAGGGACTACAAAAACAGGAGGTTTTGTACACAAGTGGATAAAACAGACCCTATGAGTATATGATTGGCCCATTAGCTGATCACAAACAGAACTGGTATTACTGAATTTATATATGCAAATGACATGGAAAAATTCATGACACATGCAATATGACCTATCTCCAAAGGACTGAAATCACTCCTTATTTCACAAGTACAGTGGCTTCATAAAAAAAGATAAACTACAAGCTCCCTCTGTATTTCAGAGACAGAGAGAGAAAAGATCTTTTACCATTTATTTAAGTGTACTTTTTCGTAACAAATATGTAAGCCCTCTAGCATCATGTTTCTTTTTTTGTTCATCTCAAGTTGGTGAGGATGTCCTTGCCTATTTTTTAATTACATTTCTTCTCTAAGTTCAAACATCGAGTGAGATGCCCACAAGACATATTTTTCTTGGCCATAATTTGGATATAGTAATTGAAGCTGTTAGCTTCAAATTGTCATGTAATGTTACAATCAGTCACTTTTTCTGTACACAACATAATTGCTCTTTCTTGGAAGTAAATAGGATGTCATATCCTGTCAATTTTACTTTCAAATTGCAATGACAAACTATTTACTGAATATTATAAATCTTTATGCAGCTTTTTGCCAGTCAGTCAGAATTAATTTTATTTACCTATCAATCCTTAAAATGATAAGCAGATGGAAGAAAGCATGCTGCTCTGTGTTTGCATGTCAATCATTCTTAACAACATACAGACATGTTTATTTTTGTGATGTGTTTATTAATATTGTTTTTCATGTACATCAATTAAATTAAGTTAATGAGTGTACAACCTATTCCTACTATTTTCTTCAGGTACTCAACATTTTAGTTTCTTTCAGAACAGCATCATTTTATTATTACAGCAGTGCCAGGACTTCTGTCATAAATCCTATTTTTCCAGCACTTTTATGAGATGGAGATAATTACTGCTGTGTTAAGAATTTACATTTAAGTTCTCATTTGTTTTTTCTCATTAAGAGGAGAGAGAGACAGAGAGAGAGAGAGCAAGAATGAAAAAGAGAATGAGAATGAGAATGTGTGTGTACACCATTTTCTTAAGCAGTAGAGGTGAGAAATACAGTTAATATAATCAAACACTTGCTTCTGCATTTTTAGTAGCAAATAACTTTATTCTTAGATTTCACAAGATAACTCTGGACACCAATCAAATACACAGTAGCTTGTTCTCTGAAGTTACTGGGAAATGTGTTATTACCACAACTACCCTCCGTTTTCTTTACTTCTTGGCTGTTTTCCATGACATTTACAGAGAACATGAGATAGATTGATTAAAGCACTTACATACCTAATTCAGAAATTAACAATATCGTGATTACTGATAGAAGATGTGGAATTTGCTGACTTCTGGTTGAAAAGGGTGAAGAACTTGTTGCTCTCTTATTCCAGCTGGCTGCTGCAGGCATGAAGTCATAAAATCAAAGGTGAGTGGCACCTCCAACTTCCATGGCAGACACATAAAGAGGCATCAGCTTATATTCACTGGCAAACATTGCCTCAGGCAGGTGGAGTCAAATTTCCAAATTTCTGGGTCAAATTTCTAAAATTTAGAGAGGCAAGTTTGCACAAATACCCTTCACTTTAGACTCAAAGAAAGAAAATAGTGAATGATTCCTTTGCAGTACACAGATTTTTTATGGTTCTTTTTTAAACTCTGTGAATGTGCTCTTTATCCACTGTGTCAGGTTCTGGAAGCCCAGCTGTGAATTTTAGATTCTATTATTAGGGCTGGATGCCTGAAAACAGGAGCTTCAGGCTTCCCCACTGCACCATATAAATCCTGTACTGAAACTAAGTGTAAGAGCTACGAGGTCGTGTTGGCCACTTTGAGAATAGATCCTGCATTTCCACAAAGATCATTTCTATAGACAAAATGGTTCATCTTGAAATGTTCTACATGCTGACAAATTCCATTGTGATTGGTTTAGGGTTACCATAGCTTCTCCTTGCCTGAGATTGTGTTTCTTTGTGAAAATTTACATAACACATCCTTTTTGAGGTGTGAACCCTAGTCAAATATTCTCAAAGCATTCAGCATAATATGATGGTTAAGGGAGAAGTAAATTAGGTGAGAAGGAAATCTGGCAGCTGACTGTCTGACTCTGTTATTTTCCTTTGGTTTTCTTTTTTTTGTTTGGTTTTTCTTTAATCATTATCTCAGATTTGAACACTGAAGTTCTTCCATTAGAACAGTATGAATTTTATCCACCAACTTTCATCCCATATGCTGTTAGAAATCTTGGAAAGTGCCCAGAATAGAATTAACTTCCATCATCCTGCCTTAACGGATGCAAGGACCAGCTGTGAGATCCTTGAATTAAATCCTGGATTCAATAATCCATTTTAGACCAAAAAAGCAAGGGGACAGGCAGAGGTGAGGAGTGTCTGTTTCCAGAGCTTGAAGGGATAGACAAGGAGGCTAAAAAATGATCTGAATTACAAACCGTTGTCAGTAAAAAAAAAAAAAAAATTACTGTCCTTGAACTGCACAAGTGTGAATGTGAGCACATAAACCAAAGAATTGGTAAGTTGACTCAATCAAAAATCCTTTTATTCCTTAACCACAGGAAACTGTAAAGGGTATTTTCTGTGTATCTGTGTATGGATGTGTATCAATGCATCCATTTACATGTTTTTCTCTGTGAGAGGCTCACAGTACAGAACTCCACAAAAGCCTTAAGAGCACAGCATTTAGCTCCATGGGTCAAAAGAGATAGGGCTGAAATCAGAGCTATGTACATAAAAGCACTGGGGTAAATTGGGAGAAATCTTTCAATATTTCCATTTTCCTAACAGATGGTAGAAAGTACTTAGACATGATGACTCTTCCTGGATGTGCTAGCATATGCTGTGGAATTGCCCATACAGAAAATCCTTGCTCATTGCAAATCTCGCAGGAGCTATCACAAACAAAGCACATCAATTAACATTTGCTTATTATGTGACTGCGCATGTGGCAATTTTCTATTTCTCTCTCATACATTAGGCCCACAATTTAGTCTGGATGAGAGCTATACCAGATGAAAGTCTCAGCGCTTAGAGTACTGCTCTTTTGCTTTTATTTTTAAATAGGAATACTTACTGCTTATCTGTCTCACCCTCTTTTTATCTTTTTTTTTTTTTTTTTTAGTATTTCATAGCTATCCAAATGTTTTGAGGCTTTTGCTAAACCCCCTGTCTATAGCAGTTATTTTGGCATGATCTCAGAGTTTGAGGGGGGTGGTACAAGCTGTGCAGCAGCTGCCTGGCCCAGCATTATAGCTCAATGAACTTTGGCACAGGTCAGACTCTCAAGTAGTTTCTACCAGTATATCAAAAACTCAAAGGACTCTAAATTATGCTTACCTGAGACTTGCACCTGCAGGAAGGCACATCTTTGGAAAGGCATAATCCAGATCAAAGGCAATTAATGTATTCCCTAAGACTAGAGATTGCTTGTATGCAGTGCAACTGAAACTGCACATGAGGGTTTGTAGAACCAGCCTCTTATGAGCACAGGAACAGAAGGGAGAAGTGAGGTTGTGTAATTCCCACAGTCCCAATCCAATGTGCAAAAGACTGAATTCTATCCACAGGACATATGGTCTATGGACCTTGTGACAGTGTCAGACCCCTGTGGGCCAGCAAAATATGCATGGTTACAAGAGCAACATTACAAGGCACAGAACTCTCCGGCTGTTTCTTGAAATACTGGACTTTTGTTGTAAGCATGTATAAAAGTCACCCTTTATGTCTGCAGAGGGTTGTGGCTTCAGCCAGGAAAGGCCAAGCATACTGCCTTAGCTACATTACTGATTTCATCTCCTTCCTCAAATGTGAATATCAGTTGTAGTCGTCCCTCTGAATCTCCCATACCTGCAAACAGCACACTGTGCATCCCCTCTTGGACTCCACTTGCACTGCTATCTCCATCTCCCTCTCAGAAAAAAGGTGATGAAAAACAAAAGCAGTAAGATGTTGAATTAAGCCCAGTACCTCAGCATACAAATTGTGTCTGGGTATGGCAGCTGAATAATAAAATGTGCTTGCTACCCTTGTGGTTTGGAAACTTTCTCCCACATATTTTTTGTCAATAAGATATTTAGCAGGTTAGTGGATGCTGGTCATATGTTTACACTTTACATCTGCCACAAAAAGCAAGTGTGATGCTCAGAAAAAATGCAATCACTAGGTCTTAATAGACACAAGGACCTTTCTGCTGCCTGGGGTCTCTGTGGTCCATCTCTCCAAAACTCTTCTTGCAGAAAACATATTTCTTACTCCTCAGCAATGTTTTCTGCAAGGAAAAGCTGCATGTTTCATACAGAGGCATCAGTAATTCAAGGGAAAAAATTGTTTCCAATGATGTTACTGACTATGAAAGCTCCTCTAAGATGCTGATGGAATGTCGATGATGCTGCAACTTCTGTATTGAGCAATGTGATTAAGTGCTCTGAATAGTGTGATGTAAGTGAAACACTGCTTTAAGCCCACAGAAGGCATGTGTAATTTTGTGTGCCATTCTTCCTCAAGCTACTCTTTTGAAAACCTATAGATGAATAGGAACCTGCAAATGCAGCAAGATTTGCAAAGTCTTACTAGTGATAAATAATTTTTAAAAGACAATTGATGCAGATGATAGGGAGAAGGATATTATCTTTTCTTAATAGATTTATCTCATGCTTCTCACTACCTTACCATAGGCATGGGGAGATGGGGAGTGGGGAAGATCCTAGTGTCACTACTGTGCTATTTCTGTCAACAGTTTGCTTACAAAATAATTCCAAAAAACTAAACACCTCTCCCTTACCAAAAAAACCCAACCCACCCCCTCGAAAAAACAAACCCAAAAAACCTCAAACAAACAAACAAACAAACAAACAAAAAAATCAAAACCTTAACAAAACCAAAAAACTGAAATAAAAGCCCACAACTGTCAGGTAGGCAGAAGAGGGAAACAGACAGACAAAATCAAGGTGGAGATTTCTGTATTTACATTAGACAGAAGAAAGAATTCTGTGTTAAAAGAACTTACGACTACTTCAGTTGAATAATTGGTTTAAGCCTTTTGCAATGCCTCTTCATTTCCAGTTCTATAAACAGTCTTTTAGTCAAGGACTAACTGTGCTGACTACTGAAAATCAGAATCCCCTATTCTGAGCTGCCTGATGCACAAAGCACATTTCCACATTCTGAAGGAGAGTAGCCACTAAAATATCACAAATCCCCATGCTGAGTGCAGGTTTGGAAGCTTCGGGGAATGCAGACAGTGCACTAACTCAAACTGTAATTTGTAACTAACTCAATCTGTAATTTGAGCTCTTTCACCTTCCATGAACTCACTAAATTGCTTTGCCTCTCTGACCGACCTCAATGCTTTGACCACTTGAGCAAAGAAAATATTTCCAGGAAGAGAGAAAATAAAAGTTATCACTATATGTGAAGATAACACAAATATGTTTTGGTGATAGCATATGATATTACTTAGAATTTAATTAGTGCCAAGCATAGGAATCCTTATATTAGCGTATGGAGGCAAAAATAACACTCATTAACATTTTCCTCTTCATAGGAAGAGGTGTGCACAATAGCCTAAGGGGATCTGTTTGGGTTGTCAGAAATCCACAGGCTGTCAAAGGGGTGGCACATTTATGGGTCCATTGACTCTCCACAGCAGTCTCAATATCCTTCAAAGACAGCCTTGGGAGCCAGTCACATAAAACACAACATGACTCCAATGCATTTTATCATCTTTGGGGGTAATTTCAGTCAAGATCTCTTAATGAACTGAATACATTTATACCATTTATATGCCTGAATGTTTTTAAGACTTGTACATTTCAGAATATGAAAAAGTCTGTCATGCTGAAATTTGAATATTACTTTTATAAGCCATAAGAAGCGCTTATCTCACAAAAAAAAAATGTTTCTCTATCCTTCAGAAAGCACTAGGATCTCTGTCATATCTTCTGTCAACTGCCTACAAGCTGTATCCAGCTAATCATTTTAACACCACTAATGAGGTCAGAACTAGTAGGGGAACAGGCAATATTCCAGGGGATGAGGTACCAAAACTATGTAATATATCAGGAAGTTTCATACTGAATGGACTGTGAACAAGAAAAGAAAGAAAAGAAAAAGACAAGAAAAAATACCAGCTTTCAATGAAGGTAAAGGCATGTGAAGGATCCAAGATCCCTATAGGAACAATATTCAATTTTCAGGAAGCATATTGCCATGGGTGAAAAACACCCAGAGAAAAAAATCTTTCAGCACCAGTACAGTTAGGGGAGGATAGAAACAGAGAGTCTCTCTCCTCTGCCTGCCTCAAATACCTCAATGCCAATGTTGTCATCATTTGCACTGTGGGATCAAATTCTTATATCCTGATTTTATTCAAATTTCTGCATGAGGTTGGATAGCTGGCAAACATTACAGGGATCAGTGTCTTAGTACAACACCGCAGAATATCAAAAAGCTTCTGCATTACAGGATACTGACCAAATTAATAATTCAGGATGTGCAGGAGGGACTTGGCCCAAGGTTTTTTTCAGGACAATGTAAAATTCCTCCTGCTTCTTACTTACTTCTAAGTACATCCTGCTGATGTACTTGCAACACTTCTCTCCCATACAGACAAACTTTCTGCTGGTCCAAAAGAAAGGAGAGGCAGTGATAGACAAACACAGTTCCTCCCAGGATATCAAAAAACGTTGCACAGAAGTTACCGGCCAGGTATTGAAAACTCACTTATTCTGAGATACATTCTCATATTCTCACACAAAGAAAAACAGCACATGTATTACACTTGATGTGTATCACACAGGGAGAGAACCATCTATATGGATTCTTTCAGAGCTGGAACAAAGTGTTCAGGAAAATCTGGTGTTGCTTTGCATACAGAGCTTTTCTGAATTCAAAATAATGTTACTATATTCGCTACACAATGTGCAGGCTTTGTCCTTTTTTTTATTTCTGTCAGTGACTTTCTGTGTGTGAGAATCTACCTGCACTTTAATGAGAATGGGATTTCCTAATATTGAAGGATGTGTAGAAAAACAGGATAAAGTATGGAGAGAAAATGGTCCTTTTATCTACACACCTAACTGATGAAAAAGGCTAATCTTTAATCATCACCAGTGCATGTGGAGGACAATACTCACTGCTGCCCTGTAGAACTCTGTAGGCAGGCTGGACAGTCTCTCTTTCCTGGTCAGAGCCTTGTTCTCTCTTTCGTGGTAAATGACAGCCCTACATGGTCTATCTACTTGTCCAGCTTTGTTCACATTGTGCTAATAGTAATATACCAATTTTTTATAATACACTAGGAGTCAGAATATTAAAAATAGCAGTCAGTGGCATCTCTGACTTGATTCTTAAAAGGTGCTGCTGTATTTGCATTGCCTTTTAGGCATAGCAAATAACATGCCTTTCCAAGATGCCACACTGCAAGCAAGTAGGGCTGGGATTGCAAGTGATTCCCATGTCATAGTTTAGAAATCTAGCCAAAGGCAGCATGTAATTTTGGGAGCCTGCTATTCCCACCTTGTCCTTCTGGCTAATCTCCCTTGCTGGGCCCTGTCTTCCAATTCAGTAAGCAATAGCATAAATCAAGGGAATTAAATACAGCCCTTCCTGTGCAATAGGAGATAAAGTCATGATTTACAAGGGGAAAAAAAAAAATAAAAGAAGGATAGTCTGAACTACATCTGCCATAGGAAATGTGACATGGGAAATATTGTCCATTGTTTTGTTGAACTAAAAAGTGCCACCTTTGTTTTTCAAAAAACTCATTCTATTTAAATAAAGCATAACTTTTTTTACTTTCATTTTCAATTTAAAAATATCAGTTTCTGCAGGTTCAAAACTTTCCTGCATATTATTTAGATTTTTACAGAAAATGCATTTTCAGTTAAAAAATGTAGATAGGATATCTTGAGAATATGTGAATTGTGGAAATAAAATTTTAGAATGAGAAAAAATGCTGGAGACCTCTAGGAACAGAGTAAGAAATTGCTATTGCATATTTAGAGAAATGGTTTTTTATAATACACATTGATCCACTATTTTCTTCATCTTTGCTCTCTTCTTGAATCTCTATTTCCCACTGGGATGAGTTCAATCTACTCAATGCAGACACACTTTGGTGAGAGAAGAAGCTGCTTGTATCAAGTCTGTGTTAAATACATAGGAATATTGTTTTTTCATCTTTAGGAAGCAGGTGAAGTCATGTAGCTTTGACCTAACATGTATCTGAAACCAGTTTATAGCCTAAGAAGCTGCAGGAAGAGTAAGAAGCCTTCAGCTTCTGTTCTCCTCCCACTTTTGTGGGCATAAACCCCAATTCAGAGGACAGCAGAGGGACTTTGTGATGGTGCCTGCAGGTGTTTGGGGGGCCAGAGAGTGGTGCAGAGCCTGCACAGTGCTCCTTACAGCCTTTAGTGATACTCTGCCTCCTCAGCTGCAATCTGTTGGATGCTGAAATGCATGTGAAATAGTTCTTGATCATGCCTCAACCTCAACCTTAGGTTCCTTGTCATTCTGGGCTGCTTGTAGTCATTGAAGACTATCATTTATCAGTGTTAAAATATCCCTAGGCTCTGCATATGTAGCCTGTTCTTGTTCCACTAAATTAGCTTTTGCCATTCTGGAAAGGAATCTTCTGTCTCTGGGGACATTTCTCTTGAAATGTTCTGCTCATTGCCAAGCAGAAGTCAAGAATCAAATGAAGTTTTAAGAAAGCAACAGAGAAAACAGTGAAAAGCATCGCTACAAACAGAATAAAGGAATGGTCCCTGGGAATCTCCTGAGGTTTAACAAGGTCAGGTGCTGGTGCTGCACCTGGGTCAGGGCAATCCCTGGTGCCAGCCCAGGCTGGGGATGAACAGACCCAGGCCAGCCCTGCCCAGAAGGATCTGGGGGTGCTGGGGGTGAGAGCTGGACATGAGCCAGCCATGGGCACTCCCAGCCCAGACAGCCAAGAGTGTCCTGGGCTGCATCCAGAGCCCCGTGGGCAGCAGGGGAGGGAGGGGATTCTGCCCCTCTGCCCCACTCTGGTGAGACCCCACCTGCAGAGCTGCCTCCAGCCCTGGGGCCCAGCACAGGAAGAACATGGAGCTGCTGGAGAGAGTCCAGAGGAGGGACAGCAAGGTGGTCAGAGGGAGAGAACACTTCTCAGAGGAGAATGGACTGAGAGAATTGGGATTGTTCAGCCTGGAGAAGAGAAGGTTCTTAGAGTGAGCTAATTATGGCCTTACAGCTCCTGAAGGGAGCTCATAAGAAAGGTGGAAAGGGACTTTTTACATGGCCATGTAGTGACAGGACAATGGTGAGCGGCTTCAAACTGAAACCAGGTTTAGGTCAGATATTAGGAAAAATTCTTTACTTTAATAATGGAATAGGCTATCCAGAGAAATCATGCCTGTCCCATCCTTGGAAGTGTTCAAGGTCATGATGAATGGATCTCAGTAATTTGGTCTGGTGGAGGGTGTCCCTGTCCACAGCAGGGGTGTTGGAACTGCTTGATCTTTAAGGTCCCTTCCAATCCAAGCCATTCTATGATTCTATGACCTAATGCTAATATAAAAATGAAATGTAGCTACATGCTGAATACTTAGTGTCGATTTGGTAGCCCTTGTTTTGTAGTCAGAAAGTTGTGATAAAACTGCAAAGTATAAAAAGTCAAAATAAAGGCCAAAAGACAAAACCACAGCACTAAATAGAATTTGTTTGAGAGCACATGTTGGGCTAGGAGACTCCAACCTGGATAGGAGGCAACAATATATACAAGAGGGGTCTATAAAATCTTTTACAGTTCGAAGAAGGTGACTAAGATGTGATCATTCACTGTTCTTATAAGAGCCAAGGGTCACCCAATCAATCATGAAGTTTAAAACACTCAGTGGAAATATTTTATCACTTAATGCATAAATTATGGAGTGTAGTTCTGTAGAGTGTTGTGGAGGTCAGTAGGGTAAATGGGTTCAGAAATGGATTAGAAAAAATGTATAGAGGAAAGCTCCACTAAACACCATCATCTGGTTGCTTGCTCAAAGATCCTTAAGCCGATGACTGCCACAAGGGAGAAGGATATATGAGAAGAAAGACTATTCTTTGCTTCTCATGCTCTTTTGTAAGTCCCTCGGTCTCCTCTTACAGGTTACAGGCTGTCAGAAAATAAGCTGGATTGCCTGAGCAGCTGGGAAAAAATTTGCTTTTTGTTTACTGTTCTCAGTCATTATAGATGATCCTTTTTAAAGGGCATATAAATTGCATCTTGTAGCTTTTTTGGACAAGGGTGAGTTTTTAAGATCACTTGGTGAACAAAAGTCAAATTTGTTCTGTTTCTTTCTAGGCTATCTGTGAGTTAAATGCTTGATCTCTCTGTCCTTTTCCCATCTTGGCCAAAAGAGTCAGACATGCTCATCTGATTTGCCAGGTAATAGGAATTGGTGCTTCACCTAAGACAAAATCTTCCTTTTCTATTGGCATTGTTTCCAAAAAATTTATTTTGCTTAATTATATCCCACATCATTTTCTTCAAAAGATCCATGCTATTTTAAGCACATTAATGGAATATGAAAGTCAAGTATTTAATTTCCTCCTTCATTGTTTGTTTTATTGTGTTTAGGGTTTTTTATTTTTGTTTTTGGGGCGGTGTTTGTTTTGGGTTTTTGGGTTTTTTTGTTTTTGTTTCTGTTTTTGTTTTGTGTTTGCTTGCTTGTTTTGTTTTGGTTTTGGTGAGGTTTTTTGGGGGGTTTTTTGTTTGTTTTTTCGTGGGGTTTTTCTTGTTTTTTTGGTTTTTTTCTTGTTTGTTTTTGTTGTTTTGGGTTTTTTTGGTGGAAAGAGACAGAAAGCTATCTGTCCATAGCCTTCAGTTATTACTATATATGTTTTTTGTCTTCAATTACTATCATGCTGTGGTAGATATCCAAATATATCTCCCTTAAGTGAAATGCAGTGTTGTCTTAAAGGCACTTATGGAAGGTTTTGTCTCTTCTAGACCTAATAAGATCCCAAATTTGCTCATCTATTTGAATCAAAAACCATTAATTCAAGTAGATAAACAGTAATTTACATAACATTCTTTGTGCTCCTGTGCTGGGGTAGAACTAATTTTCTTCACAGTGGCAGGCATGGGGCTCTGTTTTGGATTTGTGCTGAACCCAGGGTTGATAATTCAGAGATGTTTTTGTTGTTGTTGAGCAGGGATTTCACAGAACCAAGGCCTTCCCTGCTCTTCACACTGCCACCCTGGGAAAAGGGCTGGGGGTGCCTGGAAGGGGACACAGCCAGGACAGGTGACCCCAAACTGACCAAAGGGAATTTCCAGACATTGTGACAAGGAGGAAGGGTGGGAGCATTTAGACTGATGGTGCTTGTCCTCTCAAGTTACCATTAGCATGATGAGACCCCATGCTGCTGGAAATGGCTGAACCAACCATGGGAATCAGTCAACTGATTTCTTGTTTTGCTGTTCTTGTGTGCACAGCTTTTCCTTTCCCTACTAAACTGTCTGTATCTCAACCCACAACTTTTATAGTTTTTACTCTCCTCATTCTCTGCCTGGTCCTGCTGGAGTAGGAGTGAGGGAGTAGCAGGGCCGGGGCATGGAGAGGGACAGGCTCGGCATTCCCGGGAACACGAGCAGATGGGGATAGGTTTATTATAGGTAATAAAATAATCGACCGAATTAAGAATAATCAAAAGAAAATATTTTTATTTCACGATCCAAATAGGATCTTAGCCACAGTCAAAATAGGGCAGCGTCAAGCCTGGGCTCAGCGCTGGGTGAATATTCTGATCCCAACTTATCTCTTCGGATCGCCTCTGTTCACAAATGTCATTTCTGCCAAGTTGGTTTTATACTGTTTTTCCCCACCTGAGGCAGAGGTTCTTCTTTCTTTTCGTTGCTTCGCATATTCATATAGTTTTATTTCTCTGTGCTGGGCTGGACAAAACCATTTCTGGAAAGTGATGAATGTCGATGAATGCTGATGTCGGTTTATGGGAATCCAGTATTGAGATGTGTGTTCCTGATGAGCCTGGTTATCTTGATTGGCGATAAGTGTTCATCACTTGGGTGTTCCTGGATCATCCCAGAAAAGGGCCCATCGCTAGAGCCTATTTACTTGCTAATTTAGGTCTCTTTTCTTTGTCGCCATCTGTAGTTTCACAATCTTGTGAAGCAACTCTTTGTCCCAACTACTGCTTGTGTTCTAAAGATCTTTTTTTTCATACAAGCATGTTTTATTCCACATAAATTTCACACAAACACGAATTATTTTATAACATATATTACGGATTGTAGTGAAGTGACGCAGACTCCTTTACGCATCCCAGCCGATCGCTTTATTGCAGGAATCACCCCTTTGATTCCTTAATCTCCACCTGCCAGCACCGACACCAAACCGAGGCCTTACAACACTGAACAGAAGGAGGGCACCCATTGGCTGTCTCAGCCGCCGGGCCGCTCTCCTCGCGTCCTTCCACCCAATCAGCTTCCCGCTCTCATGCTGTCCCCGCGTTCCTCCAACCAATCACCATCTCAGCCCAGCTGTCACTCATCTGGCCCCGCCCTCAGCTGCTGCTCCCACAGGGCCTTCAGCGCGTTAACAATTATAACGCCATATCCTACAACAGGTTATTCTTTTAGTGAGGTAGGTGATAATAAGGTCCCAGTTCAGTGGTTGCTCTCAGGAGCAGAGGCTCACCTTACTGAAGAAGAAGCAGGACCAAGCTGGGCTCTGGTGGCAGCAGCAATTAAATGGTGGAAATCGCTTTCTGACAGCTCGGTGGGAGGTCAGGTGTTGCCATGTTGCGCCTGCCAGAATTGAGCCTGCCCTCCCCCAAATGCCCTGACTAGTGACAACAATACGAGGGGAAAGGGAAAGAGGACTATCGGGAGAACAAAACAAACCAACATCTATAAAACTTATCTTAACATACACATATATTCATTTCTTAATCGTGAGAGCCAACCATCACATTACCTATCTATAGTGGACACTGATGGCCCAGGCAGAGTTTGCCAGGCCTTCTTCAGGTTCTGAGCTCTTTTCGTCTTTCTCAGGCTGGGAAGCTTTTTCCCAGGCTGAGATAACTTCTCAGCTCTGGCCTGAGCCTTTACCAGGATGATAACTTTCTGGTAAACAGAAAGGATTTAATAAACAGAGACTAACACCTGGTGTTGACTGAGAAACAGTTTCGTGTTGTATGGCACGGGAGATGTTTTCTCCTATTGTCCAATGGACTGCTGTCCAGTTTGAGACTTGAGAACCACACTGTAAATATGGTTCAATTTTTTAATAAAGTGCTTCTTTAGCTTCTCACACTCAAGAAGTCATTGTTATTGCACGCGACTCTCCGGGTATTGTGACAATCTATGACAGAAGGAACAAAAGAAAAGGAACCTAACCCCTCACAAACAGAAATTTTGAATGTTGCCTCACTTCATATATTTTGCCAAGTCCAGCCTTTGCTAACACAGAAGGATGTTTGAAATCCTCTCATTAGGGTCATATAAACTCTGTGTCCAGCTCCAGACTGTACAAAGTACAAATGAGACAACTACATGCCAAAGAGCCCAGTTGTGTTGAGTTGATGTGGCCAGACGTGTGTATGCTATCACCATCTGTTGAAGCCAGGTGGGGTAGTGATTTCCTTATCTCTGTGGCACATATTATCTGCTAATGGGCCATCTTTAAGACAAGGTAAGGCAATAATCTTTATCTTTTTCACAACCCATCCTCCCTCCAGGAAAATATCATCTGCTGCTGGCCCATTAAGTCCCATTGTATGACTTACAAAATTACATCATCCCATTGGGAGATGCTCCACACGGGGAAAAGCCAAGCCTTTCCTACTTAGATAAACTGAAATTTTGAACAGCAAGTTATCTGTCTTTACTAGATTCCTGAGGAATACTGGACCTTTCCACATTATCTTTGGATCTTCAGAGGAAATCGGCACCCTTCTACAGGAGCACTGCTTCAGCTGAACCACATCTGTCATTCCAGGAGGACTGCAGCCACCATTTAATGGGATTGCTACCACCACCCTGACTGACAGGGTGTCAGGTTGTATTCTGTCTCTGTCATTGTTTTTGGGATTGCTCTTCATAATACTGTATTTCTATTTTAATTTTCCTAGTAAAGAACTGTTATTTCTAGTTCCCATATCTTTGCCTGAGAGCCCCTTAATTTCAAAATTATGATAATTTGCAAAAAGGGGGTTTACATTCTCCATTTCAAAGAGAAGCTTCTCCCTTTATTGGCCGGTATCTGTTCTTCAAACCAAGACATCGATGAAGGCCCCCAAAAGTGATTATGGCTCCATGGCTTAAGAGCTTCCTTGAGAACAGGCTGAGAGAGCTGGGATTGTTCTGTCTGGGGAAGAGAAAGCTCACAGGAGACCCCATCAATATGTGCAAATACCTGAAGGGACAGTGTAAAGGAAGTAGCTCCAGGTCCTTTTCAGTGTTGCCCAGTGACAGGACAAGACACAAGAGGCATTAACTGTATAAGCAGAGAATGCACCACTTAGCACCATCAAACTCTTTTTCACTGAGTGTGGCCAAGTACTGGCACAGGTTGCCCAGCCAGATAGCGAAAGACAAGAAATCAAAAAGGATGACCATAAATTGAAACCTGTTGTGTACCCAGATACCCTGCATTACCATATATCTGTAACTTCTCTGTAAAGCCATGCAGAGATCAGTATAGAATATGCAGTGAATGATAGAGTGCTTATTTCCACATAAAGATAGATAGATAGCTGGACCTTTTATTCTTTTCTTTATCTCAGAATGATCCACATAACTCCATAAATATATCCATTCAAATTCCCTTTTCTTCCATTCAGATTCCTTTTCCTTTCATATATGGTTATGGTTCTTGTTCAAAATTTTAGCTGATTGTGACATAAATTCTGTTGAAATATGCTGTCTCCTTATACTGAAATAGAGAAGTTCATGTTAAAAGTTTTTTGATACTATTTTAATACTGGCCTGAGACTTGGTAGACCTTAGGTAAAATCCTTGCTCTGATTAATTTGAAATTTTCCAGAGTAAAAAACCTAGAGGCAGAGAGTTAAGCCTGACATCTGAGGTCAGTATCCTAACCATGAAATTATAAAGTGTGATAGAGTTACAGCATTCCTTTGTAGAATTTAATTTTTTATAAAGAAACTCAGAAAGTGATTTTTTGAATCCACTGAAGAATAAATGAATGATCTGTGATTTAAGCCTTTAATTGTAATTCAGGAGCCAGCATTATTTTCCTGACTTTGACAAAACTTTCCTTTGTGACTTTCCTGACCATGTCACTGATCTCTCCGGGCCTTGGCTCCCCACTCATAAAATAAGGTACGAGGCCTCTTTCTGTCTTGACTTCTACTGTGAAGGAAATCAAATTATTCTCATCCTTTACTCAGTGCTCAGATGAAGCCTGTTTAGACTGTTGTATCTAGATTTGGGTAACTATACTTCAAGAGAAATGGATCCAATGTAAAACACTTCATGAAAAGTGGAAGGAACTACCAGAGGTGCTGAAAAAAAAATAAAAGAAGAAAAAAAAGTCTTAATGAGAAATTCTTGGATAAACTGCAGTAATTGCAGTTCATTAACCTAAGAAGAAGCATGGAAGAAATTGTTCTCCCCACCTTATGGTGGCCATGATAAGAAATAATGATTTTAGGTTTCAAAGATATTTAGGTTAGTTGTTAAGGATTATGTTATATGTTATGTGCTGATGATATAAGTACAGTGAAGGCCTGGGGATATTCCCAAAGAAATATGAGGAACTCAGGATTTGTAAAAGCTTACTAGGTCAGCATCTGCAGAAATTATAAACAGTCATATGCCTCCCATAATCTTAGTAATACATATCAGGTAATATTAGTTAATTCAGGTTGCTGGAAGTATTTCTTCATCATTGACTCCTACATTAGTATCCTCTAATTTGCGATCTAAGTAAGGACATGTCTACAAATATCCCCAAGAGCACTGAAGAAAGGATGGCCAGCTTGTGAAAGAAAATGCTGCAGTTTTCAGTAGTCCTCAAGATGGTAGTAGCTTTAAATACCCAATTTGTTTGCAGTGTTCCTAAAATCCCTGAGCACAATGGGAATTTATATAATTTGGTTGACTATGAGTTTCTTTTACCTCATATGAGACTGGCTGGTGTTTCAGAGATTCTTAGCTGTTTTTCCTCAAGACTTAAAACTATGGGCTGTACTCACAGAAGGCAGACCAGGACTGAAAAGTGTGTAATTTCTTAGTAATACAGACCAATCTTTGGGATAATTTAGATGAAAAATTGTCCTGAACATACTTCTTATTCATTTTTCCAAGAAGAAAAGAGTTTAGCTCTTCTTCTCAGAAAAATGAGCCACTTAAAAGATGTTAATAACTCCTGGGCTTGACCTGAATGCTTCCCACTGACTCAATATGTCATTAGTAACTTATTTCAGATTTAGCTAAACCTTAAGAATTTAATATGCTATGAAGCACAACAGCTCTTTCCAATGAACTGATCCTGGAACTCTGTAGGAAGATTTTATAAATCTGATGTTCCATACATGTTTTTCTTCCTCTGGGCTTGTACTTTTGTCAGCACAGAGACACTCTGGAATGGACACTTCAAATAACACTTCAGGGAACACAGTATACTACTCTATAGTCTTGTGGTCAGCAGAGGTTCAATGTTGATTTCCAGGAGAGTTAGGAAGGGTGAAAGGATTTTGAGAAATGTATGGGAACACTCTTTCTGAGTAGCAATATGCAACAGTGGTTTTCCTCCTCTCTGTCCATCCATCATTGTGAATACCAGCAGAACAAAAAGATACCAACAGTTAATTGCTTGAGGGTAGCTTCACTAATTTAGTGTTATTTTTGAATAATAGAACATGATCCTCTATTAAAAATACAACTGAATTCTCTGGGGATTTAAAATCCACAGCAGTGTCTCCTCCAAAGCAAATCTAAAATAGGTCAACTAAGCTGTAATAATTTTAAAACAATCATATGCAATGGCAGTGTTTGAACCAGAATCAAACTAGCCAAAGGCATGTGTGTCACTAACATGTCCTTACTCATTGTGACTCAGAAGCAAATACTTTAATTGAAACTACCTTTGTTTTTATTTAAATCCAATCCCATCTATCAGATGAACTGCAGTCAGCATTCCAAACTCTCAGCTGTGAGCACACCTCAGCCACACAGATAACTGTTCTATCTTTGTGTCTGTGGTTCTTCTCCCATAATTCTTCCCATACTACGTCATCATCCTTAACAACTCATTCCCTCTGAGTTCACAGAAAATCATAGTTAAACTCTAAACTAATCCATAGTGAATAACTTAGAATACCTCCTCACCTGAAAATAACTACAGTTTTCTGCATGAAACATACAATAACTTTGCTATCAGCTAAATACGTTTCAGAGAATAACAAAGAAATAGAAGCCTTTCATTAAATTCAAGATTTTTTTACAATACCAGAAAAGCATGTTTTCAGATCTTTGTGGGCAGAGTTGAAAAAAAATTGGCTTAGTGATTTGAGACTTCCTACAGGAGGTATTTAAAAAAGAAAAATCAAATCTCACAACTCATGAATTTTGTTGGCATAAGCTATTGAAAATTAGTTTGTCCAAGAAAACCATGTTATGCATGTGTGGTAAAGAGAAAGGCTCAGAGGGATATTAGGTGATGCTAATGCCTGTTTTTAATGGAAATCAGTCTCCATTCCAGTTTCTAACTCACAAAAATATTTCTTTTGAAATTATGTCAATTAACTGTTGTTGAGTTGTTATGGAGAAGAAATTGTTCTATTTGAAACTCAGAGGGAAATCAGGTGAATTGTAAGACCTCAGCTATATCAAAAGCATTACAAAATTAAAGTAGAGCAGTTGTAGTCAAGCATCTTTTCATGTTTCCTTGAAAACAGTAACTTGTGGAGTTTTTAAAGATTCCCCTCAAATAATAAAAGAGAATATTTTGCATATGAGCATACAGGTTAAGAGTCTTCCAGCAGTTTGAGCCTACACCTAGCAAAAATGCCTTCTAAAAGATGCTCAGCATTATCAACTGCTATTGCATTCTGGCTACAGCTGACATAATGACTCTAAGAGGGAACAAACAGGGCACCCTCCTGGATGACTGAATTAGACAACTAGTAGTGGAGGTCACTGTATAATCATGTTTGCTTGATAATAAAAAAAGGTCCTAGAGGATTTTTTGCTTGCATATTTAGAATTAGAGATATGAATTTAGAAAGTTATTGGTGCTTGTTCATATTTAGAGAAAATTGAAATCTACACACCCTGATTAAATATAAAACATGCATAGCTTAAAGCTAGTGGAAATAAAATTTTCATACACAATCAGCAAAATACTCTATCCATGCTAAAGAAAAATTACATCATAAGGAAAAACACATATATAAACAATACTACTGAATCATTCTGTCTAGCTCCACCAAACATAATTTCTGGTTTTCTGAACTTAATAATTCCGGGTTTGAACATTGTTGTGTATGTATTTCAGTTCAAAGTGCTCTAAATGAAGCGGAAGTATTTTGTTACAACTGAAATCAGTTTTCAAAGCTATCAATTTTCAAGAAAGAACTCCATTACCCAACTATTTGTGATTATGTATGGCTTGAAGGAAAACCTGAGAAAATGAAGAGTTTCTATGCCAAAGTATGAGTATAATTACTCAGATTTTGATAGTGATCATGTTTACTGTGTCCTCTAGTAGAATCTGCCTAGAACTTTTAAAGAAAATATGCAATGAGTTGAAGATTACTAATCTACTTTGAAAAACTGTAAAAGGCATATTATTGAGCCTAGTAAGATCTTAACTAGGTTTACTGAAGACCTTTGAAACCAGACTCACAACAAAAAATACTGGAACCATTTAACAGAAGTATAAATGGTTGCAGTTAATTAATTTGTTTGTTCAGTCATAAAGTACAGACATAACAGAGAGGCAAAGAGAAGAAACAGAGGAGAAAAGATCCAGAATGATAGATAATAGGCAAGGTTTACAAAATAATCACTGGAAGATTAATTATTTGAGAACAAGATGTCACACAGAATAAGAATAAGCATTGTAGCATGGCATGCACATAATCAATTTGTCTTTCAAGAAAACTGTATCTATAAAATATACTTCAAGGTATCTTCTAGCTTTAAGTAAACTTTTATCACATCAAAAGTGGAAAAAAAAAAAAAAGATGCTAAGAAAAACATGCACATTTTGGCAACAGAGAGAGCAGTATATATATTTATAAGATGGTGGATTGGGTTTTTTTTTCCCTAAGAGATGCCTCTGATGAAATGCAGCAAAGAGGTTCAAGAAGCTCTCCCCATATGGCAGGAACTGCAGAGAAGGCTGTCCGCCCACTGTGTCATGCTTGGAGAGGGAGTGGACAGACGATGGAGCACAAAATCCGGGGAGGGAGCTGAGTAAAGGCTGGGAGACACGCTCTGCTAAGAGTTTGCATGACTCTGTGAAGGCTTAGGGTTCTGGGGGCAACTTCACACTCATTCTCAATGGAAACTGGTGGCCCCACTTCACAGTTCTCTCGTGGTGAGAAGTGGTGAAGGTGGTTGCAGGAGCAAAGACAGAGTGGACAAAATGCATTTTTCAAAGTTGCTTCTGGGAGGTGGGGTAGGAAGTGGGAGCCATGGGAAGAGGAAGAATAGCACAGAGGTCTTACCAAAGAGATATTAAAAGTGTGATAATGATATTGAATATCTATATATTTATTTTGCTATATTACTAATTGCAAATTGTTTATGTCCTCCTATGAATACAGAATGGGTTTGCTTTCTTGGATTGGAAAAAATGGTGCTACTTTGACAGAAAAGTAAATACAGCCAACTAGAAATGTGGCTAAAAAGATAGGTATGTAAAATCAAACATGTCACTGTACCTGCTGTCACAATATAATTAAAACCAATGGTTCATGAAGTTTAATATCTTAGAGTACATCATCAATATACTCCATAAAAATAGAAACAAGTTTGTTTCACACAAGCTTTGTCTTTGCATACTCTAAATCTTATATAAAGAAATAACAATATATTAGAACTGTGATAGAAAATCCACGAGTTTGATATGACCAGATTGAAAAATCTACTAGAGCAACGACAAATAATAAAAATGTTCAGTCAAGTATGTACCAGCAAGTCACAATTCCTTTTAAAGCCATTGGTAATTCAATAAGAGAGCCATATGGCTCTTCTCTAGTTGATCTAAACTCAGCTACAGGCTTCTTGAAGAATATTTGTGAAGTCTCTATCACGCTCGAATGTCACACAGCTAATCCATCCCTCCAATCTGTTTATAAAGACAGATGGCAATATGTTGGTTTGTCATTAAAAAGGAAAAAAAAAAAAGTGGACAGCAGTGTAATAACAGTATCTAGACATTTGCTTGAAATCCTGACTATTGCAGCACTGCTCACACAGGTGCCCTACAGAATCACAAAACACTCTTCCGAGGGTGACCCACCAACAGCTATTAAACACGGTGTTCTAAATGCATCTCAGGAACCATGCCCCACACATCCCAGCAAGTGATATCCTGGCAAAGTTGTAAAGAGCTGAGCATTAGAAGTCCTTAAATGAGGAAGGGAGGAATAAGACAGGAAAATATTTTGATTTCCAAGCGTCTTGAAATTGTATCTTGCATTTTCCATTTGCTTTGCTGAGGTGGTTGAATCACCTTGAATCCAATATGCTGCAAATCCAGGACCTTAGTGGTTAATTTCCATTTGTAACTTTTTCATGTCAGAAAGACAGACATTGCCTAATTAAAGTCAGTTTTAAAAGAGAGACATTCATCTGTCTTGACTGTAGTGCTGCAAATTCTGAGTTCCCCTTCTACAGAGGGATAAAAATTGCAGTTGACTCTCTTTCTTCAACAGTCTCCTCAACTAATTTCAGAACAAATTAGCTTGAATGTGTGTATACCCCACCCCAAGTATTGTGGTTACCTTTTACTTAAAATACATAGGAATTCGATAACTTCTTATGAATTTTTGCCTCTCTTAAGAATGTAATTTACTATGTTGCCATATGTAAATTCCTCATGATGAAATGAATGACAGAAAAACTTCTAGCCCAACTCCTCTGTACTGTTAAGACCTTTAAAATAACTTTTCACAAAATAAAGTGCAATTTTATATATTCTAATTTGAAAAATGTAACTATTTTCCATAACCAGAAGCCTTGTGATCTACATTCTACTATTCTAAATTTCAATAAACCATTAAATTAACCCAAAATATTCTGTACTTCTTTACTTAAATACCATGCTTTGTTACCTCTTTCTTCTTTCACAGTAAAAGGTAATGGTGAAATAACCTTTATTTTTCATATCCTATATAGCATATTATATTGTGTTCTCCATGCAAGTTTCTATAGACCAGATAATGAAATGTGAGTGCAGAAAACAAAAATAATTACACAGAAAATTGCCTTACTGAATTGTATTTGTCCACATTGTAAGTTCCTTTTCACTGAGATTTATTTCAATTAGAAATAGGATCTGGGTATATGCTCATTTAGCTTTAGCTTTTTAAAACTGTCCAGAATTGCTCTAATACTCTGGGTTTTTTCAGATATTCCTCAAATTATAGTATGAATAGGTCTTCTACCCTCTCTATACTTTCTTGTCTCTAATCTGAAATGGAAAGCGATTTTTAAAATTTCTTCCTCCAACAGCACATTCAGCTTAACTTCTGCCAGGGATATTATGACTTTTATATACAAATATTTTATTTAATGTCTTCCTTTGGGCTATAATTCTGGTAGACAGGAAAGTATGTACCTCTGTTTTTTGATGATGTCAGCATGTTCCTGAAATGCAGAGCTGGCCATACCAGTTTTCACCAGTGCTCATGAATAACTTTTTTTTGTTGTTGCTGTTTCTTTTCTTTTTGCTGCAGTGGAGATTAAATAAAATGCTAAAATTATTTTGGGGGTGGAGGTTTTGTACCACCACCTGTACCAGTAGAGCTATTTTCTGTGACAACACTATACAACATTATAATAAAATTAATTCATTAATTAAAATAAAACCTTGTTTTGAGTTGTATTTTGTTTAAAAAATGGAATATCTATGCTGTAAGTACTAAACCAAAAATGGATTTTGGATAAACTCCTATCTGTTCTGCAACAAGAAAAGGAAACCAGACTGGTTGAATTTTTGCATATCATTGCAAAGTATGATTTTGTAATGGCATGCAAAAAGGTTAAAAGGGGTTAAAAGGTTAAAAAAAAAAAAAAAAAAAAAAAAAAGCATTACTCTATCATGATTGTTCTTTATGTTAACTTTTCTTGAAGGATTAAAGAATGAAGGAATATGTAATACCAAAAACTATACTCAAGATTTCTTTTACCCTCCAGAAATTAATATGACATTTTGACAAATGTATTACAAATTTCTTTGATTGTGAAATTTTATGTTTTGAAAAATTCCTGCATGAAGCTTCAAGTATAAATTCAGAGAACCCTTTATTGGGCTATTGTTTAATAACCAGCCATTTCACATTTATGTTTAATGAAAGGTGATGGCGGATGTCAGACCTGTGCTCCTCAATTATTCAGTTATAAATTTAATATTTATAAACAAGTTGTCCTAAACATTTGGATTAATCCATAGTAGCTGAATTTATGCAGATAATTTTAGAAAGGGTTACTAACACCCTATCATTTTCTGTTTGGAGGACCATAGCTTAGAACCTTCAGCCAATTGCAAAACAGTGGTTTTTTTAGTATCTTTGAGTTTTTCTTAGTGTGTCAGGCACCACACAAACAACACAGCTTTATCAGATTATGCCAGTTATGGCTGGGCCTCTTCTAGGTTAGGCTCTGATCAGTAACCATGGGGCAATCAAATATGCAAAGGAGGAAGAGAGGTTGTAGGACACAATGAAAGAGCTCAAAAATTTTAGCAGAGTAAAGAAGAGAGAAATTGGAAAAACTCCGAAGTACAAATGAATGAGCAACAAGAATTACAAAATAACATTCAGTGGTACAGTTGCAATTGGAGCTGATTTACTCCTCAGAGTGATAATAGAGGTTGTTTCAAGTAAGATCCCATGGATCCTGTCCTGAACATGATGCTACTAAGTATTTCCATTCATCACTTAGCTGATGGAGGTGTGCTACATTTTCAGGTGATACTAAGTATAAGTCTTTGGAAGACAAGAACCCAGAATGACCTTGATAAGAGAAAGAGGAATCAGATTGTGTATAGCTGGTAGAAATAATTGACTGCCCTGCCAAGCAATTAGTTGAGCAGAAGTTAACTTGTATTTACCAACAGTCAGCTTGAGTCATCAACATCACTTCCCTGCAAACAGTCAAATGCCATATCAAGAGACATGTACAAACCAGTGCACATAAACAGCACGGGAACTAATTTGTTCAGTCGACACAACTGGGGAAAGACTGGAGGAATTGGGGCTATAGAGTGGGGATGAGAGAAGCTGATTTGTGTCTATGCGCAGGAGATTCAAAACCAACAAACATAAAAGGTGAGTTTTCATTAGAATGGAGATGCAGATTCAACACCAGGGAGAGTTCTAAAGGCAGTACAAATCTGGAGTAAGTGTTAAAGATTATGCATATTAGCAATGCATTCTGTTCTTGAACTACATATATGGAAGTTATACCCTTTTAAAAAGACCTTTCTGGCACCCAGACAGGTTGTCAATCTTTGCATAGTAAACAGGAATTTCTATGCTTGCTTTAGGATTTTGTATATCTTTATAGTTTATAAACTAGATTCATTCTATGAACAGATGTTTAAAATGCAGACTCTTCTAGAAAGAATTAATTCACCTTTCAGAACTCTAGTAATTTTTCAATTCATATCCATTAAGACTTGAAGGAAGTTAATATTCACAAAATAAGCTGTGCAAAAGGTATTTTTATTTTTCTGGTTTTCATTCTTTATTCACTTAATTCTGTCCTGCAATGCATGAACATACTGTGAGCAAAGTGGCTTTAAATTATCATTATGGGACAAGTACTCTTCCACACCTGTAAATGTCATTATTTATATAAGTAGATTGTACACCATATGAATTATATGGAGAATAATTCCAGCGTTAATAACATTTAAAATCACAGTGTGATAACTAAAATTGAAGGTAAGAAGAATGGCAATGAGCTGTAGTGATCAAGTTGCTGACCTTTGTTCTTATTAATGAATAGCTATGGTGTAATTTCTGTGCCTTGTAATAAAACTTTTATTCCTGCTTGTCTAGACACTTAGCTGTCTTTTTCCACCTGGACTTTGAAGTATTTATTGAGACAAAGCAGACACTGTAAATCTGATGTGTACTGCAGTGATATTAAGTATTTGGGAACCATTTGCTATAAACCAATGAATTGATGAAATATTTTTTGTGGCTTCATTGGATGTTGAATAACACCCTTATGTGCCCATGCTTTTTTCTGAAGGTCCTGTAGACAATGAACTAAGTAATGAGTAATACACAAGGTTAAAGCTTTGTTCTCATGCAACTCGATTTGTCCTTGATGGCTACATCTACTATTTTTGGAATACTGTGACTGTTACTTGGGAAGTGGAAAATCAATCTGTATGTAAGTGACCCTGTGTTTGCTGCTGTTATGCTTCACTTTCTTTAACTGCTATGCCTCAAAATTATGGCTTTAAAACACTCAGGCTGATAATTCCAATATTAAAATTGTTGATTTTTTAAAAATCCAAATGTAGCTGAACTGGCTGGGGTTTTTTTAGCTATATTAAAAACTGTTACTGCTGATGAATAGCACTCTTGACAATAAGAAAAATAACCAACTGCAAATAATCAGAATTATTATCTCATTTAAAAAAATAATTATGTGCATTACTTTCATTGATTCTCTGTGTGTCGGAGGGTACCTTGTACTGAAAAAGAAAAATCATTCAACCTGTGGCTTGAAAAATATTCTTATTGAAAATTAAATCTGAAAATACAAACTGTGCTATAAAATTGCCATTAAAAAGCAAATTATATTATCAAAATCCTAGAGTGAATCAACTAAACAGAAGCTTCAACATCTTGAGACTTAAGTGCAAAATTATCCCCAAATGCTCTGGAGAACAAAAACTGAACACCAAACACCAAAGTCTGTTTTCTTTTGCTGGGATTCATCTCACTCTTATACTTTCAAAACATTAACTTATGCGCAGGAGTGGCAGAGGTGGATTTTGGCATATTAGGTGGATACAGTCAATTGGAAGGCAGTATAGCAAAAGCTTACAAAAACCTGCTGCTCTTAGTTCTGCAGAATACTATTGTGATTTTGTAAAACCCAGGAGTCCAAATAAAGCCTGTGAGGGACTTCTTGTTTGTTTGGGTTTGATGGGGGTTGGTTTTGTTTTTCATTTTGTTTGTGGGTTTGTTTTGGTTTGGGTTTTGGTGTGTTTTTTTGGGTTTGTTTTTTTTTTTTTTTTTTGGTTTGGTTTGAGTTGGGTTTTTTTGTAGCTCAGAGGTAGGAACACTTAAAAAAATAATTTGGTCTACAGATATATACAAATTTATTTTCCAGTCAGGGTTACAGATTTTTTTGTGAACTTCTCTTCTTATTAGAAGGAATGAGAAGCATCCAGAAAATCTGTTACACCAAAGAACTTTTATTTTAGCTACCTAAACTGCTTAATTGTATTGTGGACAGAAGCACAGAACAATGGAAGTATTGTAAAGGTCTTCTGGAGGTTGATCAACCCCATTGATCCAGCAGGGCCACCTAAACCCAGGACCATGTCCAGATGTTTTTTCATATCTCCAAGAATGGAGATGACACCACCTCTATGGGCAACCTGTGCCAGTGCTCAGTCACCCTCACAAGGAAAGGAGTTTCCTGATGTTCAGAGGGAGCCTCCTGTGTTTCAGTGTGTACCCGTCACCTCTGGTGCTGTTCACTGGCACCCCTGGAAAGAGCCTGGATCCATTCTCCTTGCACCCTCCCTGCAGGTTTTTGTGGACATTGGTGAGATCCCCTGAGCCTTCTCTTATCCAGGATGAACATCCCCAAATATCTCAGCCTTTCCTCATATAGGAAGTTCTCCAACTTCTTGGTATCTTCATGTCTTTTGCTGGAGTCCCCAGCCTGACTCTTTTCCATGTCTGTTCTGTACTGGAGAGTCCAGATCTGGGCTCAGCAGTCCAGCTGTGATCTCAGCAGAACTCATTAGAAGAAATGGCTCACTTTCCCTGACCTGTTGGCAGCATTCTCTTAGGGCAGGCCAGGACACCACTGGCCTTCTTTTCATTACATAGCAGAACCTGAATGTGTTACTAAAATCCAATATCATATTTATTCATGTTAATGCCCCAAAGTAACTGAAGGACCTAACTTAATGGAGGAAACAGTAATTCTGTCATTCCCCTTTTCTGTAAGAAAGAATTATTTCCCAGATGTTTAATATATTTTAATAACTAGCCTCTCTTCTATGCTCCATCTCAGAGGACTGAAGTAATGATGACCTTTGATTTTACACAGCACAGAAATGCTCCATTTCTGTTCACTTTATAATTTCTAATAAACACACCTCCTCCTATGTCTGAATTTACACTGCTTTTACCTGCTTCCAAACACAGGTCTGTATGCAAAAACAAATGTAAAAGTGTCTTGTTTGCTCCATTAAAATCTTGAAGAAGTACGAGTTCATATTGGCCATCCCTCCAAGGATGAACTGAACTTGCTGAATTCAATCCAGATATTTCAGAAGCAAACACAAAAAAAGAGAAGGAAAACTGTAAAGTTAAATAAAATAATAATTGATCTATAAAATAAAAAAGCAGCCTATTAATAAGAGGCAATTATGATTCACAAAAAAACAATTAGATTCTGGAAAGGCGGTATTTGCTGAAATCAGTTGCTATGAAAATATAACAGAGCAAATTTAAAAATTTGTGTGAAAGTTTAATTGATTTTTATTTATTGAAATTTATTGAATTCAGTGTGATTTTAGATATGTTACATGAATAGACAACATACAACAGTGTAACAGTGTCTGTTACATGTTACCCACCCGAATCACTGTGGTTTGCTACAGTAATAAATAATTCACTGTTAGAGATCAGAAATATTACTGGGATTATTATGACCACTGTGGGGGGTAACAGGACTGGGCCAGACAGACAATCCGTGGAATAATAGATAGAGAGATGGGAATGATGGAGCTGCCAAAGAACTAAGAACTTTTAATGTAAAAATAACTAACGTAGAAACTGCAAGGGCAATCTCCAAAGATCTCAAAGCATGGAAAGCACAGAGGTGTACAGGTGGGGTGGAGGGCACAGGATCCAATCAATAATGAGGACAAGTAACAAAACCATATGTGTAGCTGGCAGCCAGCCAACCATATATCAAACGCAAGAACAACACCTATTTGTAACAAGCTGGTTAACATATTAGTTCCTGTGAGACAGCTCTTCTTCCTATTGTCTCACCACAATGTAAAGGGATGTCCTCTTTCCTAGCTATGTGTCTCCCAGAGTTTGACACTGAACTTTTCCATCTGCAGGTGAAGCCACCTACCTGTCCACCCCAATTTCCACAGATTATTTTACTTGTATTGGTGAAGATAGGGCCATTATAGCAAGAACCTCCTAACTTACCAGGGCTCCATGACTGTTGTCAGGTGTGGAAATGTCTCTGGAATCTGGCAAAAATTGTCCAAGTATTCTGGTAGTGGTTGCACTAATTAGAATTAGTTTGTACATCACACAGACAGACAAACTTACAGTCAATGCCACTTTATTCTAGTAGGGGAGAACTGTCCTTATGGCTATTAAACATATGCATCTGTTGAAAGAAAGGAGATAGACATTCTTTCCTCCAGCCTTACTGAAATATACAAGTTAACTAAGTAGAAAGGAAGAAAAATGATTAGTCATCATTTGTTGACAAGTAAACAAGAAAAGCATGAACCATCCATAAATCAAACTGGACACATTTCAAGAAAATCACTTAGAAAAATCAATATTATGTCATGTTTTACCCTCCATCTTCATAAATAACTGACAAATGCAGCAAGAATCAGTGAAGAGTGACATATAAAAGAGAGGCATTGGGAAGGTTAGCACCATGTCCTGAAGAGTAGCAAAATTATTCACTGTGAAATATGCAGGCTCTTGTACTGAAGAAACTGTAATGTGACATACAAACAAGATATGTATAAGCAGAAACCTAGAAAGAAAAAATGTTGACAGTAACCAAAAACTATCCATGTACAGTTGATGGGACAAGTTTCATATGACAGAAAAAAACCAATTATAGTTATAAGGTATTTTGCATCTTGTTATGGGTGCAACATGCTGGTGTTCTTATTACGGTTTCATGAAAAACATTATATTTAACTGTTAAAAACTGTGAAAAGGAGCATCCAACAGAATTCAACAATGAACAATAATCACTTAATATTTGGGAATATGTTTCTGACTCACGTTTCAGAAATAAAAAAAGACCAGTGCAGTGACTGTCTCAACATACTGGGCACAGGTGAGACTGCACCTAAAATTCTGTGTCCAGTGTTGGGCCCTTCACTGCAAGAAGGACATTGAGGGGCTGGAACATGTCCAGGGAAGAGAAACAGAGCTGGGGAAAGGGTTTGAAGCAAACTGGAGAAAGTGGAAAACCACTGGGCTGAATTGAATCTAATGCCCAGAGTCCTTTGAGTTGTTGGCTCAGCCATAGGCATACGCTCCTGTTCAGAAGGAAGCTCTTGGTTATTAACTGTACATTTCCCTTTGTGAAATTAAGTGTTCTGAGCTTGAGACAGTGTACCAAGTTTGAGTACTGATACAATACCATGACTGAATAACAGCTGAGAGTTTATGCTCTGTGAGAAAATAAACACATAGCAAGTCCACAGGACTTGGACTGATGTCACCTAAAGCTTTGGGAAGAAGATGAAGGTACTTTTGCATTTATAAGGAACAGAAAAACTATCTGCACAAATACAAAAGAGATGAGCCACCTATCACTTTCTATAAATATGATTGGGGTCTGTAGAGAAGATCCTAAGGTGTTTCTGAGATTTAAACTTAAAATGTGCCTTTATGGAGAAGGCAATATAGATTTAATGAGGAATGAAATGGAATGAAATATGGATGTTGAGGTCAACAGAGTCCATAACAAGAATGCCAAAATTCTGTTAAAAACACTTCAGCAGTATACAAAAAACAGCATACTGAATCATTTTAGATTTGATTTTAAAACATAGACAATTTTTATTTTCTATTATATGTTTTACACTGTGTCTTGGTTTGAAAGACAAGTATCTGCTAAGGAAGACAGGAGCCTCTCTTGAAATGGAAAATGTAAACCTCCTCCCTACAAATTATTATAATTTTGAAATAAAGGAGCTCTCAGGCAAAGATATGGGAATAGGAATAACAGTCCTTTACTAGGAAAATTAAAATAAAACGCAGTAATACAAAAAAACCAAAACCCTGACAGAGTCAGAATACAGCCTGACACCCTGTCAGTCAGGGTGTTGGCAGCAGTCCCATTAAATGGTGGCTGCAGTCCTGCAGTGGCAGATGTGGTTCAGCTGAAGCAGTGCTCCTGTAGAAGGGTGCAGTTTTCCACCAGAAGTCCAGTGGTGATGCAGAACAGTCTAATCTTCCTCTGGGAATCCAGTGGGAAAAGGGTGCTCTGTTGTTCCAAATCTCAGATTTTATCTAGGTAGGAAGTCCTTGACTCCTCTCCCTAGGCGGGGCGTCTCACAATGGGATGATGTAATTTTATCAGCAATAATCAGCAGTAATTTTATGTGATATCAGCATCATCAGTGTATGTAATTTTATGCAGTGGGAGTCAATGGCCCATTAACAGAGGATATCTCCCTGGAAGAAGAATGGGTTGTGGAAAAGATGAGGAGCACTGTCCTGCCTGGTTGTTAACAGATGGTGATGGAATATGTACTTTTGATAATATCCTGCACTGCAACCCAAGAAACACTATTTAAATTTTACAGCACTATAACATAATCTAGACAAATTCTAGGCTATTTAAGGATATTTTGACTCAGCAAACATATCACTAAAGGCTTATGGGGCCGTTTGTGAAGACAAATTAGATCAATCCCTGAGCAATGGAGAGGACCTATGTAATTCCGTCAGCCTTAAGAACTGGATTGGGTACAGGCATTTCATGATTGGTCTATTGTCTCAGTCTCCAAGAGAAATTAATGTGGCCTGATGCTAACTGATGAAAAGAATTAATGACTTAAGTATTGTATGGCTGTACACAAACTTCTACTGTCATGCAACAGTGTGTTCAGAATCAATTACATATTGAACTGTCCAGAAAGGAAATGCTTTTGTTATATTTATGAAGAAATCATAAAGAAGTGCACAGGAAAATTAGGATTAGCAATGAAAACAGAAACCCTAAAGAGAAGAGTATATGGGAGAAGGAAAAATTATCCTTGGATCATTTAAAGCATTGTAAACTTCGGCTTCTCAGTTGTGAAATGGTTATTACAAAGTTTCATTAGGAATCCAAGTCTGTGAAAGTCTTGCAGGTTTGAACTCCTATCTCATAAATGCTGTAAATTTAGGGCTCTATTTAACTGAGGTATAAAATACTACCCTCTCCTTGGCATTTCTGAATAGCTAACTTTCAGAATCTTCTGCCTGCCTGTTGGCTTTACTGATTTGTTTAAGCAGATGACCAATACCCTTAGATGGGTCTGACTGAAACTTATTCGGTGGTCAGTGGAAGGGTAAGTAAGATCTTCTACTAAAGCAGACATAATTATCATAGGTAAGATTTATGAGGCCTGTATTCTAAAAAACATCATTGAAGACTTATTTTGAGGTTGTGACAAGAAGAAGAGGAAAAAGAGTAGTCAGGCAGAAAAGCTAAATGTTGTTAACAGCACCAGCACCAGCACCAGGAGAAAAAGTCCAACCCGGAAAAGGAGTAGGCATAGTCATGGATGAAAGAAGCACAGGTAACAGAGAGAAAAATAGAAATGAAAAAGAAAAACAATTCAGTCTATGTATTTATTACTGTACATGGAAAACCCATGTGACTAAAGACATGCCTTGGAAATTAAAGCACATTTGATCTTAATGTTACCAGAAGCAAATGGAAGTTGATCAACTGTTACTAAGTGTGCAGGGACCATGTATTGACCATAAAAGTGCAAGCAGAATTTAATAAATAGTTCCAGGATTACTGTTTTTTGAAAGTATTCTCTCATAAAGTTAATGAACAAAAATCCAAGACTATGGATTTTTTTTTGGTCCTGCTTAGTGTTGCTTCAAATTCCAAATTAATTTATTGCAAATTTTAAGACTTTTAAAGGTACATTTAAAATTTAAGATCTTTTCATGTTAAGGAACACATTAAAACCAAATCTTACTCCAGCAGCATGTTCAAGTTAGTTCATTATTTCCACACATGAAAATGCAGCAGCTCAGATACAATTTTCCCTAAGGGCCGAATGCATTCTAAAGGCAATAACAGCAAAAATGAAAAACAGCCCTACTTGGGAATACAATAATTATATTTCTAAACCATTTTTCACGTTTAAACAAAATGCATTACAATGTTCTGCAGCCTCCACAGAACTAGCTGATTCATATACAAACACATGTACGTATGTAGGTTTTAAATTCCCATTCTTTATTAATTTTGCCCTGGCACTTTGTCTCTTTTTTGACTCTGAGCTCCACAGAATCCAAACACACTCCTCATACCATCTCTTTTTCAAAGTTGGGATAACATCTAACATCCAAGTGTCCCTAACATATACAAATAATAAATAATACAAATCATGAATAGTATGAATAAGTGGCAGGGAAGATTTAGGAGGATAAATTTACCCTTCAGAGGTCATGTACAAGACCTGATTAAATATCGAACAGACTCAATTTTAGCAGTAGTGAATATGGCTTATTTTAACTATAAGTTTTACAGGAGTCATCAATTATAGCTTGAGATACAGATCATCTACTGCTAAAAGCTAATAGTGGGGCAGGCACTATACATCCTCAAATCTCCTTTTTTTAAAACAAAGCTCCGGCATGTAGCACAGTTCCCTAATTATTGTATGTATTCTGTTTGCCAAACCCAGCAATAAAATATGCACAAAAACTCTGCAGAGGCAGCAGATGTTCTTGACAGTGAAGAGTTTGCACAGCACAAGCATGTGGAGGTGGTTATAGCAGTTTTGTCTGCTGATGCGTCAGCCGGGTCGTTGCTGGTGTAGGCCAAAGGAGGACACAGCCTCTTCTGAATAGGAAGTTACTCAAAGACAACAGTTGTTGGCTGAGGCCTAATGGAATAAAAGAAAGAATCTTAGGCTGCATCTTGGCCTGGCCAGTGTTTTTCCCTGCATGTTGCCAGCACTGTCAGTGTCTCTAAAGAAAGGAACATGTAGCACACAGAGCTGTACACTCTGGTTATTAAGGCCTAAGAACAATTGAATGTTGCAGATAACTTAGAAATGGGAATATTTAGTTACTAAATCATAAATTAACTCAGTTCTGAAGTAAAACCAAAGCATTACTTTGCTTACATTGCAGTGCTCGGCATGTATGTTACTAAACTGGCATAAAATTATTGTTGTGCAGCAGGAAATGTGGTATGAGATGCTGAAATGCTATATACACACATCTGGAGAAGTTGTGGGCACATCTTCACACAGACAGTCACGCTTTGTCTCTGAATTCTGGACTCTGAGACAGATAGCCAAAGAGAAAAGCAATCCCACTAATGCACACCTGTGCTAAGAACATGCAACTTTGTGTTAAGAACTGCACATTGGAGAGCCAATGCATTCATCATTGTGGGTTTGATCTCTGTATGGCTCATTCACTTATGAGCTGGACTTGATGATCCTGCTGGGTCTGTCCCAGGTCAGACTATTCTGTGGTTTCTGGCTGTGCTTTCATGCCATGGCATCTCAGATCATGGAGCACTGGCACAGCTCGTTCTGCTAGAGGCACATGTGGCAGGTGCAGCATGGTGCACAGCACCATGGCATACCATACTCCTCCCTGGTGTAAGGCTCTTGCAGCCATTGGTGACCCTTCTGTCCCCATCCCTGGGCAGGAGAAACTGAGTCAGACTGTTGGTCTCTGTTGGAAGAGGATTGTCCCTATTGTCTCTGCCTTCAGGCCTAGAAAATCCACTCTGGACTGATTTGGGCTGGGTTAGAACAGATTTTACTCACAGGAGCCTCAGTCTTAGGAGATATATCCTTAGAATGCATCCTTTTTGTACAGGTTAGCTTTTGTCTAGCTGGCTGCTAACAAAAGAAAGGAAGCAAGATTAAGCAAAAGCAAATTCTGAGTCAGATTTTTTTTAATCCCTGTGATGTGATTTGCTACAGTTTTCACATTTAAATGTGTTAGAAATCTACATCTCTGATCATTGGGATGCCTGAGATAAGTTGTGAAGCCTGTGTCTTCTATCTTTCTATAAGCAAATCATCTTATAAAGGAATATTTGTAATTGCACATAAGATTTATTCTATGGAGATTTTTAATGGCTTGAGAATTGCTGAAAAATACAGATTTAAAGCTTGATGCTACTTATTTTATGATTAACAGAAAGTGTACCAGAAAGTATTCCAATGAAAAATTAATTTTATTAATTCTAGATTTTTTTTTTTTTTGTTTAGTTCACAAGTACAAATACAAAAAAAAAAAAAATCAACAAATGGATGTCTCAGAAGAATAATATGTTTCATTGCTACTGTCGAAGTAGTCAGGAAGTAAGGCAACTTGAAATTCAGGAACAAAATTCTTATCAATAACAAATTAAATTTAATAAAAAAACCTGGGAAGATATTTTATGTCCTTCAAGCAAAAGGAAAAATAGAGCAATTAATTAATATATTGAAGGCATGCGAACTACTTTAAACATATCTGCTTATGTTGCTGAGATTTCAAATAATTTCCAGAAAGTAGGTAAGAGCTATTAACCTCTAAATCACAAAAGTTGTTCCTATAGGAATTATGTCAACTTGGTGAGAGAGCCTTAGAGGACAAGAGGCTTCATGAGTTGAGAGTTTTAACCATTTGGTTATGTCAAAGAAAGTAGGTAATATCTTTTTGTTTGAATTTAAATTGCTGTAGTTTTCTAAATGTACATACTCTCTTGGTTTTGAAAAAGGTTTTGCAAAGTATTTTTTCACACTGTGTCTCAAAAAAGACTGCCCACTCCATTTCTTCAGGATTGTTCTTTTCCTTCTATATCTAGCATGGAGTTTTGTTTTTCTACACACGCTTTTGTCACAGATTATGTGTCCCAAGATTACCTGCTGTGGGATCTTTCTTTACTCGGATATGAGCTTTCTGAAAACAAAGATTTGACTGGATAAGTTAAAAGCTGTTATCACTTCCTAGCTATTGGGTACTGCTGCTGCTGTTCCATGCAAAGGGATAGTGGAGTTAAGCATCAGCAGTGATGAAGATGGCCTGAGCCTCAGCATCTGGAGCCAGATGTCCATTCTCACATCCCCCTGCTCATGCAGAGGTCTCCTCTGTGGTAAACCCATAGCTGTGAGACTGTCCAAAGCACTTTTATTTACAGCTATGTAATTTAAATGCTAGTATTTAAATTAAATGCTAGTCTTTAAATTAAAAGTACTTTGCATGCCAAAATTCTTTTGCCAGTTGTTCTCTATACAATCTGCAGTAGCTCAAGATAGGTATGGCAGCTTCACAGGGTCTGCACTTAAGTGGAAGAGGATAATTTAACTAAATAAACAGCACTAAACAAAACTCATCAAAGTCTGAGAATTTATGTGTTTAGATGCAAAGCTCCAAGCCCCTTCCAAAGTGTTCCACTCAACTAGTGTGAGAAAAAAATGCATTTTAAAATTAATCATGTGCATGTCAATGGTGTTGTACTCTCGCTAATGTAACTGATATTGTTAGATGATCTCCTACACCAGGCTCAAAAGGTTCTGCTAGCCTAATATCTTGCTTCTGACTACATTTATCATGCAGACCTTGGGGAATGATGGGGCCCTTTGATGTCTGACATGTGGAAATTTTCCAACAGCTTTTGGTCTCATCCTTCTCTCAAAAAGCTGAAAATTAGCTCTAACCCTGAAACATGAGACTGAATATTCTTCTGCAGAAAAGTATCATCAATTATTACATCTTCAGAATGTCCAGTTCCTTGTAACTGTGAAAATGGCTTTGAACTAAAATAGTTCAGAATGTCTATACATTTGCAATCACTCTGCATGGCCAAATAGGGTTACTTACTGCCAGTACATCTAGGATCCTGTTCTTAAAGACTCCTTTGCTTATAGAGAGTCTTTCCACAGGAAACATCAACCATGTTGTACTTCCCACCCTAAATAACCCCACATAAGAGCTCTGCAAATGGCAAAACAGTCCCATGAACTCACAGTCCTCACTCTGCAGGCACATAAGTTCATGCAGCTGACAGGTTGTATTAAGTCTCTGTATATATTAAGCCTCAGTCTCTCTAAGGGACTGTATACATGAATCAGGGCTAAGCAAAATCAGAGAACTGAATTTAGATTGAAATTGGTTTTTAAATTACCCAGGGTAATTCAGAGGTCACTCATTCTTGCATGCCAAAACATTCTACTTCTCATTCTGGTAAACCATGAGGGATAATTTATTACAGAGTGCTTTAATTTATTACACAGAGTGATTCTAAACATTTCAAAAATTAGGCTTTAATAATTAATTCACCTCTATTATATGTTTTATCTGTCTCTCCTGAACTTGTCTAATAATTTACATTCTACTCAGCTTTGTTACTTGGGAATTTGTAACTGTGACAAAGAACAGTAGACCTTGAAATAAGGAAAATAAAAATAGGCACAGAAGAAGCTGCTGCAATCTACTGTTGAAAAGTGTAGGTGTGTGTCGTCTATAATTTATCAGCAGCATAGTCTGGAGAAATGGTTGCATTCAAAAACCTTTGACATATCTGGATTTCAGAAGAGATTTCTTCAAATGCCAGATGCTGATGTTATTTCAGATCTTAAAATGGTTTCATGTTTCAATAAAGGCTGGTAATGGACTATCACTGCAGTGTGCTGCACAATCCCTGCCCTTTGTGCAACTGAAAGGATCTCAAAGCACATCAGGAGGGTCCTGGTATCACACTACTCATTTCTCCCTTGATTTCTTTCTCTAATGATCCACGTAGTCATGACATGCTTACTAATGAATAGAAACCACTGTTATGAGAGCACTCAGTGTCCTTTTGTCTCCGTACTCATGGGAAATTGTTCAGAGTGAATTAGTCTAATTAGTCTCGATTTTATCACTTTTGCTTGCAACCTGTTCATACATTGGGTCTGGTCACCAGTGGAGGTGGAAGGTGTCTGCTGCCAGGCTGCTGCTGCTCTGCTCATTTGTTTATGCTGTTCCTCCTCTCCTCACACAAGAGCCTTGCAATAACACACTTTCCAAAGTCTCCTATCCATGCATTTGAGTTATTTTCATGAAAATATCTCAATTGCTCAACGACTGTTGGAAACAAGGAGTGCAATTTGCCTGATATCTTAGATAATAAGGGTCATGTCACTGATACTGTCTCTGCATGGTATTGGAGATTTGAGATTAAGTAGAGGACTAAGCTTAAATTGGTCTGTTTGGTCTTGCAAGCTCTCTGAAGAGAGGAATATTCACTATCTCCATCTACAGCCTTGCCCTGACATAAGGCTTGTAGGATGTGCCACATTCTCCCTCTTCCCATCTGTTTCAATCTCTTGCATTTCTCTAAAAAATAGTCCTCCCTCCTCCTTAGGAATTTAATTCTCTCTTCCTTTTTTTTTTTTTTTTTTTTTTTTTTTGAGAGTAGTGTCAATTTTGTCAACATGGCAGCTTATTACTTTGAGTATTTACCAATTATCCTCCTTCCCCCAATCATCAAAGAAGTATTAAGTGTCTTTCAGAGGGAAAAAAATTAAACAACCAAGGAAATTAATGTATAAAAGTATTTAATAAGTCATTCAAGATCACAGACAGAGTTCATCCAATCACATTAAATTTTGCTGAATATCAGTTACTTCCAGAAAATATTGTTCTTCCAAAAGTCTGCAGTCCTGAGAAATTACTTTAGAAACTGAAACAGAAAAAGAGATTTAATCTCAGTCTCACGCTCCCTTGAAGAGCTGCAATGGGTACACAAACATAAGTCAAATCTAACATAATCAACTATATGAAACTGAACATAATTGACATTATCTAGATGTGACCTTTCTTAGGATAGAGAGGACTAAACTTAAAAAATAACTTGGTAAGCTGTTTCAAACTATAAGTTTGAAATACATTTTGTCTTCTGGGGCTGTTTAATCCTCATGATGGTTTAAGCTTTTAGTTCTGTTTTTGTGTCCATAAAACAGAGATAAATACACTTATTCTATCTCAAGAAGCTTTGTGAGTTTCTAGGAGAAAAAAATACAAGAGAAAAAATAATGAAATTATTATTTCATTAAATAGCATTTTTATTAAAATTCTGAGAAGAAAGCCAAAATAACTACTGGTCAGTTCATTCCCGGGGTTATTCCTTCTTCACTAATTACATGTTTACCTGAGTGAAAGAAGAGTTGTTTACCCAAAGGACACTACTGAAATTATAATAGCCTGTAAGCTAGGCACATAATTAGGCAGTTTTAAATTACATAAACTATAGGCTATTTGGTGTCAAATAATTATGGTCTTATCATTTTGGCATTACAGATAGAGCTCAGGAAGTAGAAAAAGTACTCAGAAATGACCTTGACGTGATGTGATACACAGCTCTCCAGAAGGAAGGGTTAGTGATGGAAGAAGTGAGGCATGAGCATCCATCTTCCTAACTGTGCAAAGTCATGCAGGTCTGCCCTAGGGCAGACAACGAAGAGCCAGCTTCTCCATATTTCCTCCCAAACCTGTTTCCCCTGGCAGCAACACTGTTCCTGTCCTGCCCTGTCACAGAATGGCACTGCATTAATTTCCCAGCTTCCTCCACCCACCACACTGCTTCCTTTCTTTGGCTCTGCTTTAATCAGAGTTAGTGAGAGCAAACAGGAATCACAGAGGGGTATTCTGCCACACAAAACATCAAGAATTACACCACTGCATCATGCTGCAACTTCTGTTAAAAATTCTCAACGGTATCTTTAAGAACTGATCTTGTTTCTCAAATTCAGGCTGTAATCTCCGCAAAATAAAAATCTTTCTGTGTCCAGCATTTTGCTGAATTAGGAGCAATTTGTCTAGCTAAACTCAGCTTTAGTACTTCTTACTGAGCTGCCAAACATGCTTATTTGACCACTGTAATTCCATACAATGCATCCTTTATTATCTGTATGTTACCCACCATGCCAAGGGGAGCTTGATCTTGTCCTTCTCCCAAGGTTACATCATATGCTGGTAATGATTCAGAAGGTACTACAGCTCAGCATATGTTTTTTCCCTGCCTTCAGCATGAAATGTGTAGGAGAGAGGCTATTTGGAAATGGCTCACAGCAGATCACGCAGGTTGAGAGTGTTTTAAAAGGGGGAAAAAAAATATTATTGTTTTACAATTTGTTCTGTTCATCTTTTACTTAGTGGATTAGATTTAACTTCACCTTGTTGCAGGGAGAACCATTATCCATTTTTCCACTGTATGGATTTATAAATGTGGTGTGACCTCTTGTGGTGCACTAAAATATTACACATATCATCCACGTATTACACCCTTTATACAACCTGCAATAGACAATACAGTCCATCTGCTTGGATGGTTAGATTTCTATTAACCAAAGAATAATTCTTGTCAGAAAAATTCTCATTAATAATAAATTTATTTTCAGTCATTTAATAAGTGTATGTATTTTTGGATAACTCTTAATTGCTAGCTAATTCAGTTCTCATTGACTCATTAACTTAGTTTATTTTCTTTACATTTTCAATTATGACTCAAATTCCACATTCAGCTGTTATGTAAAGAAGCTGGTAGTGAAAATGTGACTTCATACTTGTCATTAATAACGTTTGTCACTGAAGAAATTGATTAACAAGCAACTTCATTTATCAATCTGATTGTACACATAGGAGACACACATGTCGAGAGCAAATGTATAAAAAAATGCAACTCTTTGCAAAATTAGTCACTGGATGTAATATATCTGTGTAGGTACTGACATTCCTCAAGCAGCAGAGGAAGCTACAAATGTACTATTATTGTATGTAGTTGCTGTCTATAGCCATGCATTAATCTCCTTCAAAAGAAGAAGGGGAAAAAAAATCAGGAAAAAACTGTTTTGATTTTTTTTTTTAATCTGAATCTTTGTGCTTCATACTGTATATGACTTGTGGCCATGACAACCAACGATAGCAGCAAGACTGCAATGCCTCTGCAGTCTTACCAGAGCAGCACAGCAGCTCCCTGATGTGCTGCATGCAGGGATGGAGCACACAGCCCCCCTGGGCACCTGCTGCTGGGTGTCCACAGCAGGAACACTGACCCAATGAATACACCGAGCTGAAACCACACACAGCTTCCTTCCTCCTTCTAATGTAGCCCAAGATGCCCAGCCCCCTGAATGACACCTTCCAGGATTAGTCTACATGCAATTTTAAAGCTGGAAGAAGCTTAAGGATACTGCAATGTCATTTTTTATCCTTATTTATAACAGTCTTCTCTCATTACTTGAAATACACAATGATGTCTAAGAACACTTTCAAAAATGGCTTAACAAGCAGCAATTAGCATTTGCAACATTGCAAGGAGGATCTAAATTTGATTAATGTTAAAAAAATATTCACCTTTTCTACTTGGAGTACAGTATTTATCAAGATAATAATTCAGAGATTTGAAGTGGATTTGATTTTCTTTCCCTTTTTTATCTACATTTCCATGTTTTCTTTTTTTACTGCACTTAGTTTAACATGTATCAACAGCAGACTGCTTTCCTGGGTCAGTTGTGGTTCCTGATTTAATTAAAATTAGTTTCAGGAAGACATGTCAATTGTCAAAAGGGAAAGGAAGGGAAAAAAATGTGATCCTGCCCATTTTGAAGGACAAGAATCATCTGCATTCAGTGGCTCACAGACCTGAATGGTGGCTTTACACATCAAAGTAAGAGCTGTGTAAAAAATACATAAAGCCTGCAAAAAAACACAAGAGAACTAATTGCTTCTTTATAACCATTGTTATGGAAAATGAACATGGTTTTGAAAACTTCTGAATGTCAATTAGAATTTTAAATGTTAGAATGGATGGACACCTTCAAGTGACTAGACAAAAAAAAACTTCATGTATTTTTGGAAAACAGGGTCTGAATATGTTGTGGATTAATGTAGGAGATTGAAGGAATATGGGGAACCAGAGCAAGGGCTCCAAGTAAGACCCCTGAGCAAGCTGCAGAAAAAGCAGTCTAATTTACTGTGACAGATGTAGGTGACAGAGAATTCTGGCTGTAATAAGGGGAAAATTGATATCTTCTGTTATAAATATCTTGGGAGATGTTTTTTTCAGCCTCAGATCTGAGCCTGTAAACAAAGGCAAGTGAGAGAATTTGTTCTTGTAATAAAAATTCCAGTATCTAACTTCCCATTCATCAATTTCCAGTTAGACAGGAATGGCAGCAAAAGATCCTATGCACTAAAAAGCAGTGTAAAATATTCACAAGTATTTTATGCAAACTTTTTTATTTCTCTTTGACATTTTTTTAATTCTCTGGGCTACTATCCTTGAATGATGCCTAGTAGGAATTCTTCAGAATTATAACTACTTTTGTGCATCTTTTCCCCACAGCCTTCCTTTTCTCCAGCAAAAATCAAGCTGTTGTTACACCTCTCTGTATTCCCTAATCCCTCCAGCAAATTTCAATGCAAGATTTTGTCTCCCCACCTGCCTCTCTTGCCCTGCAGGCTCCGTTTGCCACTTGCAGCTCCTTGCAGACACAAATGCCAGCACACAGAAGGGTCCAGCTGGCACTGCTGCCCCGAGCCACCCTGCACTCCCCAGGCTGCTCCAGGTTCTGCAGCACTCAGCACCCAGAGGAGTGATTACAGAACAGAATGGACAGCTGGGGTAAGACAGAGGTTGACTTCAAGACAAACTCCTCCTGAGCTTTGGGTACTTCTGTTTTCTTTACCCTTATTATTGAGAGTGGAATGATGTGGGTTTTCCTTCTCTCAGGAAACATGTTCCTATGTCCAATAACTGAAATTTTGTAAACATTGAAGTGAGTTGATGGGAGCCAACTTTAAAAAATTCTAATGGCAGCGTGTTTCATGCAGACTATGGGATTAACACATAAGACTTGTCTCTCACTTTGTTTTTTGAATAAAGTACTTTCCATCTTTTTCCATATTTACAGCAGTTAACATGAGAGTAGATTCAAGGCTTTAATGGAAGATAATCTGCAGCTTTCAGGTTTGTTTACCTTTATGTCAATGACAACTCACAACTTTCAGCTTGATGAGGATGGGGCTCTCCTGTTTCTTTTCTTGCTGTTCATCTGACACGCACACAAAAAGCAGAATGTAAATTAATTTTGTAATTCCATATTTTAAACAAAAGAAAGAGAAACATTTCACTTTAAAGACACTCCCTGGGGTATAATAACTTTAAAAAATATTAAAAAGAAATATCCAAACTGGTTTGGCCTGCAGAATTATACATATTATTAGAAAGAGAAACTTCTTGCAGAGACCCTAGGAGATTACTGTAAATATCATTTTCATAAGAAGAAGTCAAACTTACAAAATAACCAGCTGTTGCCCTGATGGGCCCTTGTAACAGAGTTTCAAAAGCTTGGAAAGTGGACAAATGTACTAAAACATCTTGCAAGCCTGGGCTAAACACCACAGGAGAGAAACTTCAGATTTCACAAGATGAGCAAAACCTGTATAGCACAAAAAACCTGAACACTCAATGATTCTTTACTATTCCTGGAAATCATCTATCTTTCCAAAATGCTTATTACCCACATGATCCATAAGAACTTGTACATGCACTTCTCCTGCCACAGTCAGTCTTCAGTTTAATTCAGCATCAATGTATTCTGAAAATTTTGAGTTATCTTCCCATTAAACTAAGTACAGACGGCACAAATCTCTTGCTACTATTTTGACTGTAAAAGATTCTACCTGCAGCTGTTTATTTTCCAAGTAAAAGCTTATGAACTGAAATGTTCCGTGTTTAAGTTTTATCCTTCTAAAGGTTTGAATAAAATTAATTCAGTCATCATGAACACATGCTACAAATATTTCATTCTGTATCTATAAGCATATACAGAGAGATTCTTTATTCTCCATGCTTTACTACTCAAAATACATTACTCAGTTCTGTCTGAATTTCAGACTTGACAGGTTTGAAAATTGTTCTTCCAGAGATGAGTGAGGACAGCACACCTTTATGTTTCTCGGGACAAATAGGAGATAGCAGAGTTTCTCTTGCTTAAACCTAGTAAAATATCAGAATTTTCTTCAGCCAAAATGCTTTTAATGAAAGGTTAACAGATAAAGACATATAGCAAAATAAAAGGTTTGGCAACACTTTATCCTAGTTTTCTTTCACGCTGTTAAAAAAAAAATAAAGACGAAGCAAAAAAAAACCCTAGTTTTGTGATTTTAAGTACTAATATAAGCCATCAATGCAATTCTTACTATGTTGTTTCTCCCTATTGCAGTTATCTTACAAAAGAATCCTGAAGAAAGACTTAAGAGGAAATATGGAGAAAAGAATAATTCCAGGATTTGTGCAAAAAAACCCAAATAATAACATAAATAAAGTCTTAAATATGGCTGTAATATTTCCTCAAAATTTTCGAAAAAGAATCTGTTATTCGGATTTGTGTTGGATGTTCACCAGTTCATGGAATCATTCTTTCTTCTTACAGCTGAGTTTTCAAAAAGGTGCCCTGATGCTCTCAGGAACAGAGAGTGAAAGTATGAGGATAAATAGTTAAAATAATTTATGAGGAAGCACCATTAATTAAAGCAAGATACAATTTATATAAAGAGACGCATGCATTTAATACTGTTCTGTCAATTACATCATCAAGGACATTTTTTTCAGCTTTAATTTAGAATTCCAGTAATATGAGTATGTAGCACTATAGATAATAAACTCATAAGGTGATCAAATAGGACCAAAGAATTCAAATACTGAAATGGAAGCACATTAGCAAATTGACTTAATTCTAATTTTGTGAATGTGCAAATCTGAAGTCTTGATAGTTCTCATAAAATCAGTAAACATATTTGTATATTGATGGTTATGACATATAATCGATGATTATTGGCAATTTTAGAAATTTCACAATCTTTGCTAACTTGAGTTTTTTTGAATGTCCTGCATCATAGGTGGTTTTAAATAAAAAATACTCAGCAAAGAAAGTAAGGCAAGAGATTCTGGATTCATCAGAGTACTGTCCAAAAAAATTAAAAATGTTAGTAAGGTTTCTACAGTAGAAACAAAATGTCAGAATAATTCATGAAGCTCTCTCCTGGGTGCCTTGTGAGTTTACATTAGATTTATTATATCATGGACATTACTGTTGTTAAATTCTAAGTGGGTAAAACTGCCTGTTTGAGAAGTGAAGTTCTTTCATAGATAAAGCATGTTCAACCATTACTGATGCTTTGTGCCAAGGTATTACAGAGTTTTATATAAAATTGTCTGAATTAACACCAAAGAGTTTATTGAGAAGGTATAACAAAACCTGTTCTGTTCATCTTTTGAAGGTTTGTGTAATATCAATCACTAGTGGACATAGTGATTTTTGTTTCTATTATGTCAGTGAACACAGCCATACAAAATGATGGCTAAGAAGGTAGGATTGCTTTTCATGGTTGGAAAGACAGTTAAATTGTTCTTGAAACTATTTTTTTTCTGTGAAAATAAGTGATGGCTCTCTCCGTTTTTGGCTAATGATTTATAAGAATCTTATGTTCATGAAAGTGACAGATTTATACATCTCACAGGCAAAATTTAGCCAGGCAGTTACTATGCAAATTTCTCCAAATTTGCCTGTCATTGTGCTTTAATCTTTACTTTATCTGTTTTATCTGCCAACTTCTGTATAGGAAATGTCAAACATCCTGCAATGAAGAGTGGAACCACAACCTCACACAAACCTTCTAAGTTCAGCACATTCTCTTCCCCATCTTGATCATCCATTTGTTGTAAGATTAAAAAGAAATCACTCTTTCTCTTACTGAGAGTCATTCCCTGACAGCCCTCAACTGCTAACTTGACCTTGGAGGCAATGAAGTATTTCCTCGTTTCATTCCCATGTATTCTGTATTTTTTTTTGGGAGACACAGAAATGATTTCTCCTAAGAAAAGAGGCAAACATGGGCAACAGGCCTGAGGGACAGGAGATCTGCCAGGTGCTGCTCTTTGCTGCAGAAAAGACATCGCCACCATCCAGGTATCTTTGCCATGCCTTTGGACCACAGCTGTCAATGCTGGCCAGTACTGAGAGACAGCAGCATCTCAACGCAGTGTCTGAACAGCTTTGCAGCTTGCCTGACATCACTTTGGGGAGATGTGACACCAGCAAAATACAATCCAATAGGAGCTTCACGTCACAATCAGGAGGCTGGCTGCTGAGGTCGTGTGTACAAGCAGACCTTCTCTACAGCTAATGCCAAAAACACCTGCCAAATTCTCCTCTGATACAAAGCAACACAAAAAGCTCTCCTAGTGCATAACCTCTTGTTCAAGGAATCTAAGAGTGACACCAAAGACACACCAAGCTCCTGTAGCCCTCACTGAGAAGGGACCATGATGTGAGGAAAGCAAAAAAGAGAACAGGACCTTTGTCCACTCATTCTCCTGTGGTAAAGCACAAGTCTTGTTCCAGCTAGGGCTCTAAATTGCGGCATCAAAAGAAATGGCCCCTTCAATGACAGCTGAGGGGCAAAACCTCAGGAAGCATTTTCAAAGACCTTCTTCCTCACACATTTTTCTTTCTGCAGGCCAAAAGGCTGGAGAAGCTGGCCATCATATAGAAAGATAAGGGAAAACTGAACTAGGGATATTTAGGTGAAAACAACTGCCTTGGATCTACATGGAGTTCTTGGAGCAGGACAGGCTAAAATACAGGTACAAAACAGAGAAGTTTTCCTGCACCACTGGCACCAAAGGCAGGACAGCAGTTAAAGTGGCTCATCAGATGTAGGCCATCATTGCCACAAGCTGTAGCCCTAGTCAAGAGAACTCTGATTCAGAAGATGAGAGACCTGTTGGCAAAAGAAATTGAATGGACTGAGAAAAGAGATGCTGGACACAAATAATGTTATCATAGAAAAAGGGAAAAGAAAACCAAACAACCAAGAATTCATGCCTGTCTGGTTCATCTCATTATTTGCTCTGCTCTCTTTCTGAATGGTCCCTCTCCTGGAGACGGAGCACATGGCTCCACACCAGGCACTCCAATGAAGTCTGGGCCAGCACATTTTCAGGGATAGTGTTGGCTACAGAGACCAAAGGAATTCCCAGCTAGGGAATGCAATGCCTCTTTTGTTCCCTGAGTCAACGCCATGCTCTCTCCCTGTTGGTCAGCATCTCGGTCACTCCTACCCTAATTCCCTGTTGGTCCTGGCCCTTCCCTTGTGGCACCCCATGTCCCCTGATAATTGGTTTGTAATACTCTCCCTGCCCTGTTTATCCCATGTACTTCAACCCGGACCCTCAAAGCCCCTTTGCTTTTGTTCCCCAAACACTGAATGGTGCAGGCATGGCTGAAATAAACATCTTTGTAAAATCCCTGCAAAGGCCTTTGCTGCTGCCTGTATTCATTCAACTCAAGCAACATCATAGATGCAGCAGTTGGCAAATGCTTTCTTTTCCTTTCTGGCCTTACCTTCCTTTGCTTCACAGCCATGCCTTGCTGCTGCTGACAAGCAGAGGTAATAACAGCAGCATCAGCAGGAGCTGCAGTGCCAGCAAAATTTCCTTCAGAATTGATGTTTACATTTTTCACTTGGGCCAGTGTCATGAGCGTGTTAACAACCGAAATTTCACTGTAAGGGCTCAGTTTGTGCAGATTAGCTGTAAAAAGCCTTGCTTGCCCCTGGCTCCCTGCAGCAAGGCCACATTGCCTCGAACACAGAGACACAGTAGAGCAGCACTGGTCTTAAAATGATTGCTAAAAATAGCAAGCTCTTGGGAAGGGAGTGTTTGGAGCAATGAGCTTTAATCCATGTGAGTTTCTGTTAGTGGAAGAACTGTACTGGGAATGCAATATGGTGAACATGGTAAATGGTCTAGGCCGAGAGAGACATCTAGAGATCATAAGCTGATCTTTCAAGTTGATTCAGTTCCATGGAAGAATTTCCCATGCTGACCTAGTTACTTGGCTTGGGAAATTCAGAGCAGAAATGTGGCACTGCAGCTAAGCTCCTCTCTTGTGGCAAGGGCTCCACTGCTGACAAGCAGAGTGAGAGGGAGAAGTGTTTGCTTGGGAACTTAAAGACCACTGAACTACCCAGAAAATGTCTCAGGAGAGCTCCTGGTCTAAGAACAGAGCTCTGCATATTTGCTGTTGATATGGTCCCACACACCTTGTGGCTGCCTTTGACTGCCTTTGAAATGGTGAGAGCTAGAAGAATTTGTGACAAATGTGAGAGTGCTTGACCTCTCCCTGTACCATCCTAGGAAAGATGGGGAGAAGGTCCAGCAATTTGAAGCAGATGAGCTGCTCATTAGTTGCCAAAGAGCCTCCACCTGAACTTGGGTGAGGCTCATTTTCTAGCACAGAGCAACTAGCTGAGAGTTGCTATGAGCAACATAGTTGCCTGTGTTGAAATATAACCTGTACTACCATCTACTGTGTTATCAGTTGTTACAAGGCAACTTCAGGGACTGGAAAAGAAGGAAAGCAAGGAAAAGCACCTGGTGATGCAGAGAGCTATTGGCATTTCCTGTTGTAAAAGGAGATTTCATTGTCAGGTCCAGAAATATTCAATATTAGAGCAGATGTGCATCAAGATTGGCTTTGATCTTTTAGTAAGTCACTTGAATGACATTGTATTTCTTAACATCTCAGCAGGGAGAGACTCCTTCCACTATGAAGCGTGGGACATTTTTTAACATACTTAGGTGTGTTGGTAACAAAAGCTTTTGCAAATTTGGTGGTCCCCAGTTTTATGTCCTAGCTTTTCTCTTGTGAAAATCTGAGAGAATGTAAGTAGTTAGCTCTGCTCTTATTTCCCATATAGCCATAGATACCACATTTAAGGCCTCTTTTGTCCATTTGTATCCTCAGAATAAGAATCACAATACAAACTTACAGTATAGTCCTTTTTTTGTTGTTGTTTTTGTTTGTTTTTGTGCAATGTCGGTGAACATTGCATTAACCCTTTGGAGATGTTCTGTAGAATTCTTATGGTCCTTTCCTTGCCAACATATCAACATGGGAAGAAAATAATCCTTGATTTCAAAATAATGTTTATGTTTATCCTCTCCACAGCCAGTGAAAGGGATATTAATTTATTTGTTGCAAGATGAAAGCAAGCTCTTGAACTTCCCAATCAGCATTCTCTGCTTCAGAGGATTCTTGAAGAGAAGAATATTTTACAACTGCATGCTCTTTTGCAGTCACGTAGCCTGATAATCATGCAGTTCCCACACAGACAACAAGTGGCTAAACTAAGGATTGATGGCTAACTGGCACAACAGTGGATTACTGCTAGTCCTTAAATGTATAATGCATCTTAACAGGCAGTTGATAAGAATACTCTTTAGTTTGTTCACAGGACTGATTTGATTTTAAAAGTGTTGATAATTGACTTGCCAGGTAACAGGATCCAGGTTTCATCAACACAAATCTCCTTTCCTCCTCAATAACATTTTAAAAAGTAGTCATATGAGTCTATTCTCCTACACAAAAGTCTATTCTTCAATACCATGAAAATGTCCACAGATTTATGCCAGTACTCTACTGGCATACTAAGTAAATAGGATCTTGGAGGTTTTATTCTGAGTCTGTAAGTCTATGTGCTTCTCACCACATTATTTACCCAGAAACCTGCAGCAAAATAACATCACTAGCAAGTAGGGGGTTTTTGAAAATTCAGTCTGCTGCTTTATTGCTAAGCTGTCAGGTAATCCATAGTTCCTTAGACTCTTATCTGAGGTACCAATTTAATGCTTTCATAATACTTTCAAACTTTGCAGGAAATTATGGCGATTTTTAACTAGCTTGTAGCTGTATAAATACAAACTTTTGCAAGATAGTTTTTAGTAATATTATGAGGAGCAGATTAGCTGCAATACTACTTTGATGAATTTTATGTTCCCTTTTATTGTCTCCATTAAAATCCCTGAAACTGTTTAGAAAGAAGAAAACAGTAACCACCATATTCTGCTGACATACCGACTCGTCGGAGTTGTCAGTAAGAGTGTTAATGAAGAAAGGGGTTTCTTTCTGAAGTAAATCCACATTAACTATCAAATACCTTCCCATGATAACTGTGTAATCGTTTGACTAGGTGAGATTAAAACCAACGACCAAAGGCATTTATTTGCTTTAATCATTAGATATAAGTTTCTTTCTACGATAATAGATTTTTAATACATAAAGCAAATAATGCTTCATCCTAAACTGATTAGAAAAAACAGATTATTAATGGTGTGAAAAGCAGAAGTAGTGGCACTAAAATGCTTTCCAAGGATCAGAGGCACAACATGAGGCTAAGATTTCAGGTGGGCTTCAGCACAGATGGAAGAAGGCATATGAACGAGCTGTCGCTGCTGACTTGCAGCCCCCCAGATGGTTGGTGACCAGGAATGCTGCCAGAATGGAGGCCAGGTGGACAGGGTGTGGAGGGTGGGAAAGTGGTCAAGACTTAATCACAGTGAGTTTGGTTGGGGAACATTTAAGCACTGGAGAAAGGTCTGGAAAGGCTTAGGCAGCAGAGAGATCTGCAGGGCATCCACTGTTCCCCATGAATACTCTGCTTTCTGTGGGTATTGCCATTACAAGGAACTAGGTGTGACCTCGTCTATGGCATGCCTGTAGGAACAGGAACTGCTTCAGGAACCCACAGAATGATACAAAGCCCGAGGAGAAGGATGAGGAGTAGCTTGGAAGGAGTTCTGCTGAATTCCTCCAGCTGTCTTCACAGGAAGCCATTCTTAGAGAGGGATCAAATAGGCTCATCGCTCCAGAGAGACCTGCTTTCAACTCTCATTATTCAGGACTGGTTTGCTGTGGATTATGGAAATGTGCGAAGTGCTTAGGGTAAAAATGGACCTAATATCAAGTACGAATCAAAGATTCATGCATCGTCTCCTTCATGTTATGACAAGAGACAATGACAAAGGCACATTAAGCATCTAGTTTCACTTTGCCTTCTGTGTCCCCATTGGGTCCACAAAAAGCAAGTACATAATCTGCCATTCTGGCAGGGTAACCACTATAGCCAAGACTGATGTTTTGAAATTTCCAGTGGTCCCCCTACCATTCTCTCTGAGGCTGCTCATTTTTTTCCATTTCAGTGTGTTGCTTTTGGTTTTTTTGCTTTGTTTTGATTTGGTTGGGGTTTTTTTTCCTAGCTGCGACTTTGGCTGTGACTAATTCAGTATGAAATAATGCCAGCAAAAACGAATCATTTGCTCTTTTCTATTGATTTGGACAAACAATACCAGCCTGCAAATGCTTCCATCATCACATTCAGAATTGTAATTTCTCTTTTTCATTTTCAGTGACATTTTGTGTCAAACCTACACAAATTTCCCATTCCCCAAGCATGACATCCATATAATATTGTTAACTATCTATGACGTTACCAGCTGCATTTGCCCATTGTTGCTGATACTTAACCTTTACTCTCCTTCTAAAACTTGAAAGTGCTTTTCAAATATGTGTTACAGTATGATCCAACAAATTTAGGTAAGGCTGACACTGACAGTTTCTTTGTTTGGCATTGATTTTTCCCAAACAGAAATGCTATTAAAGTCAAGCAAAAGGCATTTTTCTCAAGTACAGTTTTAGCACTGCTGTTGATTGAATTGAAATGTCTATACTAATCAGCACAGACCTTGTTGTAAATAAACCTGAAATATTGTACAGCTTTAGAAAGTTTCTTGCCACAAAAACACTGCAAGGTGAAGAAAATGACAGTGTGCATATCTCTGTCCTGCAAGTAAACCAGATTTCTCCTCTTCTTGCTGTGAATATGTAGAAATAAGCTTTGGTATAAATTAACCATTTTGGGCCCTCGGTGTTTCTGTCCATTGGGAGAACATGTTGTGGTGGGAGTCATAAAATATCTCAATTTGGAAGAGACCCATAAGGATCACTGAGTCCAGCTCCCTGCTCATTTCAAAACCACTTAAAATTAACCATATTAACCATAGGAGCATCATCCAGACACTCCCAAACTCTGCCACATTAATGCCACGACCACTTCTCTGGGCAGCCTGTTCCAGTGGGATAAGATCCAATTACTGAGAGATGCCTCTGCCTGAATGAGGTGGAAATGTGACCATATGCAAAAGTCAATAATATGGATTTAATTGAACAAGAAAATGTGAGGTGGAGAGAAAGAAATGGAAAAGAGAGGAGGGAGACAGGCAGATCAAGCAGAAGATAGTCATCACTCAAGGATCCAGGTGCATCCTGTTGTTCCTTAATCACCCTGGGCTTCTCACCGGTGGGAGTCCTGAGTTTGTTCAAAATTTTTCATTCCTTATACATTTTAGCAAACAGTAAAATTCATTAATTAAGTAGTGCTCATTGGTGTTCTGCCCCAGTCTGCTCGGTGGGTTTAGGAGAGTGTTAGTAAACTTTTACTTGTAAACTTCAGAATATTATGCTAAAATAAGGTCCTTGGCAAATTTTTAAATGTAGACATTTTGGTTAGAAGTGCTGCAATATAAAAGTATAAAAACACTTAAGAAAATGTGTAAGGTAAAGGAAATAAAGAGAAAGAAAGCATAAATGTTGACAAGTACATGGTCACCACTACTGGATTCTGAGGCAAGACTTGATTCTTGTAATTTTTATGTCTATTGGTCCATTGGTCATCATGTTTGTTCATCACTTTGTGATGATCTTGATCCATTTGGGGTGGGGAAAGCCCCTGAAACACAAAATCTGGTGGGTTAATGTAGGCTCAGGCTCGGTGAGAATGCCCAATTACCCCCTGGGGTGGTGAGTTTTACAGTGGATGATGTAATGCCATAGATGAAGGGATACTTTGGGAATCTTCGATGATTTATGACAATTTCTGAGACTTGACAGCTGCCTCTTATATTAGTGTAGTATCAGTTGTGTCAACTACAGCCCATCAACAGAGATGAACACCATCTAACCTACTATGAATGTCCTGGTGCTTCCCCCAGAGGGGAGTCTTCACAGCTGAGCCACTTGTGTTTGAACACTAGCATGATGAAATGAACTATTCTATCTCACAGGATCTGCCTCTTACCAGCCTCTTCCCTTGTCTTGTTCCACACTCAGCTGTTGCCTTGGGTGATAGGTGTGCACCTCCTCTGACTGGGCAGACATTGCAAATGGCACATTGCTTGAGTCATTAACCATTAACGTTCCAATCTCTCACAACTAGTTACAAAGTTCTCTTATTCTATTGGTCAAATGATTCCCTCCCTTCTCATAGTAGTTAGTACCATGCTCAGTCTTTCCCTTCATTAGAGTGGCTGGGTTCTGAATTGTAGTCACAATCTCCCCCTGCTGGAATTACCTTTTACGCATTCAGAGCTGATTTCAGCACAGTTGCTGAGCTGGCTTTCCTTCCTTGGCTGCATTCTTCATGTGCATTATTAGTGACACCTTCTCTCCCAGGTTTGCTCACCTCTCCCAAGGCCTAATATAACCCTGAGATAACACCTTTATCTTATGTCAACTTCCCTCCACAGTGGCCTTATTTAGGGTTTTTTACCTTATTTTCAGGTATCCATGTAGGCATATTTGGCGGTGGGAGCTTCAGTGGTCACAGGTGTGATCTGTTCGTAACTTGAGAGGATCTTTGACCTTATGAGCAGGTGCTTCTTTATACAGTTTGCCACAGTGGGAATTTCTGTCTGCCTCCATTACCCAGGGTGTGCTAAGCAGATCTCAATTACACCAGGCTGGGAGTTAGAGCCACGCTGTTGCTCCCATCTGTGCTTATCTCACAGCAAAGTCCTTCTTAGTAGCACTGTTTGACACAGGCAATTGTGCTCTTAGTCCTTACAGTGCCCCACCACACTCAGTGAAGAAACTTTTCCTAATGTTAACCTGAGCCTCCTCAGCTGCTTCTCCCCATGAGAAGCAATGGGGCCAACCTGCCCTTCTCCAGGCTGAACAAGCAAATTTACCTCAGCCTTTCCTTGTAAATCTGGCCCTCAAGATTTTTCACCTTCATAGAAGCCCTCCTCTGGACAGATTCACACAGTTTGATGCCCTTCCTGTATGTATCCTACTTTCAGTGTTTCTCTAAATAGGATAAGGCTGCCTGAATAAAGAGACCAGAGCAGAAGGGTTGCACAGGTGGAACAGGGCTGTGTTAGAAATTCCAGATGGAGAACTTTGAATTTTGTGTGAAATGGCTGTGAGCCATCAGCAGCCCTTCTACATAAACCAAAGAATCAAATTCTGCTAACATGGTATGACCCAGATTGCCCTAAATTGCTTGGGGCTTTTTTTAGTCAGATGTTGGCTGTGCTGTGAGGACAGGTAGGACCAGGGATTTCCCTGTCCTGGACAATGGTAACCAGTGGCTACAGGAGTGAGGGGAAGGGTGGAAGGGTGGGAAAAGTGGTGACATGTGGAAGGTATAAGTGGTCTCTTGTCTAGGAACAGTGTGGACTTTGCACCAGGGACATGCAGCATGCAGGAATGCCTACAGATTTTGTCTGCCAAAAATTAGAAAATTACCCCAGTCCATGATAATGCTCTGTAAAAGGTTTAGTTTAAGGAGCAGCCAGCATCCCACTCTGGAGCAGCTGGCTGGCATGGGTTGCTGAAGAGAAGAAGCAGACAAAATTTGAGGTAATGATCACCAAAGCTCATAGGGCATGGAGTGCTCCTGGGCATCTTTGGCTGGGCAAGATCAGAGTCTGATTTGATAACTCTGATCTGTAAAGGAAACACATACATTGTTAAGTTGCTTGAATTATACACTCTTTAAGACTGTAAAAGCACATGGCAAATAGAAATAATTACTGCAAAAAAAGCTGTGCATAGTTGCAGCCTGTCTTTTAACCTTGCTGGAAATCTTTCACTGTCTCACTGTGAGGCTTTGAGAAGATTTAACCTCTCTGCGAATTTTCAAGTTCCTAATTGGGAAGTGCACACTGAACATTGTATGGAAGATAAAAGAATCTACAGAAAATTCTGAATAAATTACTTGAATAAATAACGTAGAAAAGAGTATTTACTAAGGTACTTCATTCACCTTGTCACTCTACTGACATGCTTTTCATCCATCTGTCATTTGTTTTCATAGATTGTGAGCTCCTTGGAAGGGGATCTGTGTCTTTCCTCAGCACCACCAAAAAACATGCCACAAAGTTGAAATCATATAGTGAAATAACTGTCACAACTGTTGGAAGTGTACCACCCAAGCATGTTTGTGAGGTTCTGAGTGTACTCCTTCCCCCAGGACCTCCATGAGCCATCTGTTCATCCCACACAAGGACACATAATGATGAAAACATGGAAACTGTCAGAGCAAGAAAACCACACCAATCCCAAAGCCCAGGAATAGCATCCAGGTGGGGTGGCACACTTCAGACACCTTTGCATAAACAAATCACTCAGAGGAGGCCAGCAGATATGACATGACACTTACAACAGGACCCATGTCTCCCTGAACTGATGGGCCCAACAGAGACCCTGGGATACACCACATCTCAGGGTTGAACACGACATGCCCATGTTTAGTATTCCATGTTCATTTTAAGCATTTGCACCAAGCCTCACAGCCCCTCTTAAAGCAGTGACAGAAAACATGACCTTTTGAAAAACTAATGGTACCAGGGAGAGTGGCAGCAATCACCATTACTTTCATCTGCTTAGCTGCTGGTGTCAGGCCAAAAATCCTATAAATCATGAAGGCTGACTTCATTTTTGAAAGGAGTAGAAATCCCAAGAAACTGCAAACAACATCAGGCATTTCACATTGAAACTAGACAGATTCATTACCTTGTCACAAGTGATATTCAGCCCACAGATCTCTGTCTTTTGCTCTGCCATCAGCCACTGCCTCTTTTCTGTCACATGATTTTCTTGCACTACTTGTTGTTATCATTATTATTTACTATTCATGGGGAGTTGATAACATGCTCCAAAATGGATTACTGTGCAGGAGAGTGAGTACACTTTTTTTTAATAGATGGGGAGTCTATTAAGCAGACTACCCGACAGTTTTTCTACCTGTAGGTCAGCATCTAAACTGACATCAGTCTTTAAACTTCAACAACACATGGCATTTCCTCCTTGATGACTCACGCAGCTTGCTTTTCTTTTGCATTTCTCCTCAGCCTCAGCAAGGAACACAGATTAGTCTCACTCCTGGTGTGATTCTAACAATGATAAGCGTTAGCAGACCAGGTAAGACTTCATATACCAGCAGGACACCTATAATGACAGGAGTAGAGCTTCCAAAACAAACCAAAATGATTAGTCCTTAAGCCTCGTTCCCAGCAGCTCCCTGGATGGGTGCTCTGGGAGCTGATCAATACCTGGATTAGCTGTCCATGTTTCAACTAAACCAGTGAAATAGGGTGAGGCTGAAGTAGCTGCCAAGAGATTTGGGTTGGGATCAGTGGATAGGGTAAAGGTGAGAAGCTGAGTCCCCCACTTGGCAAGCAGAGGGTTAACACCCAGGTGTGTGACCCTACAGAGAGTTCCATACCTGTGTCACATGATGATGATGCTGCTCAGCCAGTGCACAACTTAAGCCTGTGCTGGCAGCAACACAAAGGCAATTTGCAGGCTGTTCTTCCTTGCCCAGATCTCTCTTGATGGGCATGGGTGAACAAGCACCAGCCGGCCAAAGCACAGACATGCTGGGTGCCAGCTGCCAGTGTGAGAAACACACCCAACAGCCTGTGGCACCTTCCAGCCTGTTTGGGGAATTCAGGGAGTTGCAGAGATGTACAGCAGGAAAATGTCACAGATTCAAGTCCAGACTGCCAGCAGATGTTAAAACCCCAGGCTCCCTTTCACTGGCCCTTTCGGGGTGACTTTTGTTTGTGGGCTTGTTTATGTGCCTAAAAAACTGTGAGGCAAACCAAAGATTTTCTTCTGAGAGCACTCAAAAGATGAGCAGCTGAAGGGAAAGGGCTATTTGGACATCCACCACTGGGATGTGACACAGGATGTTATTGATGTCAGGCCTGAGAGACCCATGAAAAAGCTGGTGAGTTTGCTGTTCTCCTTGGCTGTGGGTTCTTTCAAGCAACTGTGTTCTCATCCTGAATCACTACTGGAAGCAAAAAATTAGGATGGGGTGAAGACCCCAAATCACATAAGCACTACTACTCTCTGTCCCATCTAAGCCAATGACAACACTCAAACCTTACCTCTACTTGGAGATAATTTATTGCCACTTTAAAATAGAGTAGAATACTGGAAATACCACCTTTCTCTTACCCTCTCCTGCTACCAAAATCATTGATGATTTTGCCATGGCAGGTCTGGCTGGGAACCAAAAGGAGTTGGTTGCCTAACAGAGGGGCAGCTCTTCCACAGAAGCCACTCCTGCAGTCACACAAGCCCAGCATATAGACCCAATTCTTTCAAGCTGTGTTGCTGGGAGCCCCAGGCTGCCACAGAGCACAGCTGCCCTAATCCATTACATGAACAAGAGGGCAGCCACCCACTGTTGCAGACTTGTACTCCAAGACGTGGTGTAAATCAAATTTGAGATATCAGCTCTGCAGTCTACTCCTTTGCTAGCTGGTTAACAAAGCAGGAGCTAGGAGCATCATTTTCTAAGAGAAATGTAGATTTTAATTTTAATACAGTTTCCTCACCCTGAGTAATTCTGTCTCTTACACACATACTTAGTCAATTAATATTGTTGTTAAAAAAGCAGCAGATATGGTTATTCCAGCAGTAATGTCATTTTCCAGTGTGGAAAAAGATTGTGATTTCTTTGGAACAACACTCTTTCTCCTATTTTTTCTGAGGAACTGTGGTTTATTGGTTTCTCTTACTGACAACCTGGAGACTGGTCATGCTTCCAAGACCAAGCACAGAAACTGCATGCCTGCATGCCTCTATATTAAGTTGCATGGGAATTAAATTTAAGGGATCATTAGCAAAGAAGATTTATGTCCTGCTGTAATTGCTGCTCTGTGCACTTAGGCTGTTGCCAATTGGTTCCTACTGCAAAAGTAAACCTCTGAATTGTTTCCTTTGTGGTTCTTTCAAAGAAAAGAAAGCAGCCTAGACTTCTGCTGTATCATGTGAAAATAAGTTCTGTGCTATGGGACCACAGTCAAACACCAGGGAATGGTCTGGAAACACGATACAGAAGGCACAGAGCCCACACCTGAAAATCTATTTAACATTACTGTTTAATTCTTATCAGTACTGTTCAGTATCTTTATCAATAAGATAGACATTGTGGGATTGAGTGAACCCTCAGAATATCTGCAGATGACAGCAAGGTGAGTAGTGCTGTTGACACAGCTGAAGGACTGAGTATTGTTAAGACTGGTAAAACACTGGAAAAGATTGCCCAGAGAGGCTGTAGGGACTTCTCTGGGGACATTCATGGCCAGTGTGTACAGGGCTCTAAACATCTGCTGGAAATTGAAGATGTCCCTGCTTATTGCATATAAGAATAAAGACTTTTTTTGACCCTGACTGTTCTGATTTTATGATTTCCACAACTTTAGGAAGACCAAAACTGTATAATAAACCAGAGCACAGCTATGTTGTAGCTTTATGTGCTGAACTTCTGTTTTATTTTATGATTGTTGCTCCGTGTCCTGTCACTGGGCACTGCTGGAAGGAGTCTGGCACCATCCTTTGGCACATGCCTTTGAGATATTTATATGCATTAATGGGATTCACTCTCAGAAAGCTACAGATTATTCCTGCCATCCGTGCTATACTTAGACTGAAACGCACTAATGCTGGCTTAACCTAGTGCACAAAACGAGGACACCTGTGTGTCAGACTAAGACCCCGTTGTGGGAGACCTTGTTGGGCTTCTTAGGAGATAAGCTGCCTGGAAGGAGATTGTAGAGAGGAGGGAGTCAGCCTCTGTTCCCATGAAACAAACAACACAGTGAGAGAAATTGTCTTAAATGTGCATGTAGAGAATTCAACTGGACATTAGGGAAAAATTCTTTCACAGAAAGGGTGACCAGATATCAAAATGGGCTGCCCAGGGAGATGGTGGAATCACCATCCCTGAAAGTGTTTAAGGAAAGACTGGAACGTGCCATGGTATGGTTGACAGGGTCATAGCTTGGACTTGATCTTTGAGGTCTTTTCAACCCTAATGATTCTGTGATTCTGAGCCAAGGGATCATTAAACCCACAGGCCTCCCACTCCTAAGGGGAAGGAAGATTCATAAATGCTCATGATTCAAAGGAACAACGAAAGTCAGAGGCTCTGCAAATAATCAGAAAGTTTTATTAGTAAATTACACACTCAGCATGGAAATTGGTATTTTAGTCCCTGACCTACTATATAATCACATGGGAATGGATTTTAGATATAGTGTGAAAAAGGAGAGAAAGGAAGAGGTTCGAGTATTGATCCAGCTGAAGGGATGTCAATCCTGGTGTCAGGATGGATCCAGCTTCATCCATATAGGCAATGGGATACCCTGTGGGCATCCCCCGGGCTTGGGGGATACTTCTCCAGACTGATTTCCCTAAGTGTTTTTCACTTTCTGTACAGTCACTTATTATGGGCAGTCTGCTTTTTCAGACCACTTATGGAAATGAGTCGGAGGGCTCTGGGGATCTTGGGCGGTCTGTCTTCCTCTCCATAGTCCATGCCCCCCTCCTTGGCCTCGTCCCTGTGCTTGCCGTGTGTTGTCCTGTGCTCATCTCCAGGCGCGATAAGAAGGATATTTTTCGGTTCCAGAAATGCTGTCTCATGTCCGTATGGCCCTTTTCTCCGGCCACCTCCCGTTCTTGCCCACGGATTCCCCACGGGGTGCGGAAAAGGCCGGGAGAAGGCCGGGAGCGGGCTGGCTCGGGATCCCCCATGCGGCGGGCGGGCGGCACTCTCTGGGCCCGCCGCTCCGCCAGGGGGCGCGCCGCTCCGCCAGGAGGCGCCCCGCCCCCCCCGGGCTGCGGAGCGCCGCCATTGGCCCACCGCCCCGCTGGCCCCGCCCCCTCGGTGGTCTCGCGCGCGGGCGCGGCGCGTCCGGAAGTGTCGCGGTGGGTCCGGTCCGGTCCGGCCGAGCGCGGCCCCTCCCGCTCCTCTCGGCGCGCCAGGCTCCCCCACCGCCCCGCCATGCACCCGCGCCGCCCCGACGGCTTCGACGGCCTCGGCTACCGCGGCGTGAGCCGCGACGAGCTGGGCCCCGGCTCCAGGCCCTTCAGCAGCGGCTCGGAGCTGAGCGCCTGGGTGACCAGCCCGCCCGACATCCCCGGCAGCCGCAACCTGCATTGGGGCGAGAAGACGCCGCCGTATGCGGCCGGGACCCCTCTGGGCGGCGCCGGCCCCAACGAGGAGGCCACCCTCGGGGCGGGCGGCCCCGGCGCCGGTAAGGGAGGGCCCGGCCTGGGCTGGCCCGGGGGCGGTCGCCGGCTGTCGCCGCTCCCCGGTGCCGCGCTGACCCGGCTCCCGCGAGCAGTGACCCGCGGGCCGGGCAAGGGCGGGCGGGCGGCGCTGCGCTGTGCCGCGGCCAGGCCGAGCTCCGCCCCGGCCCTCCTGTCTCCTGGCGGTGCTGAAGCGCCGGGAGAGTCCCTTAGAAGAGCACGGACCGCTCCGCCGCTGCCAGCCGCGCTCTGTGCAGCGCCCTGCGAGAGTGATCTGAGAGTGCCAGAACGCGCCCCGCAGCTTCTCGTTTAGCAGAGTGCGGTCAGCTTGCTTTTCACTCCCCGTGTAAACAATACTCTCCAGAAACACTCCGCCCTCTTTAAAGGGCAGGAAGTGCCTTCGGGTCTTAGAGTGCTGCGTTGTTGCGTTGGTGTTTCAGACTGCGTGGCTTGTCTCCGGTTTAAAACACGAGCTGCTGCCGTCAGCCTGCTCCCCTCCACGCGTGGTGGCGAGGGAACTGTGGGACTGGTAGGATTTAAGGGAGCAGCTGAGTTCAAGGCTTTTTCGGTAATCGTTGGGAAACTCGGTAGCAGACCGCATGAGTAACGTCTATTTAGGACTTAAAGAAATTGAGGTTGAATTAAGGAAAACTTGCTGTGTCTAGGGTACTGTGTGTTGTCTCCTGTAATTAAAAGGAGCAGTTTATAGATAGTTGTATCAAAAGATGTATGAAATACTGGTTTACCTGAAATCGAATTATATTCGTAGGCGAGTCTTTCTTTTCTTAGTGGTAGTGCAGTGTTTTGGTTCAGGTCTTATAAATTATGAGTACAGCCTTTAGCTGGATTCCATCCATGCATGCACTCATTGAAGCACTATTCAAGTGTCCTTGTACAGCTAGACACTACATTTTTTTCCCCCATCTGCATATGGAAGGTGTGTTCATTCTGCACTTTGGAGGGCTGATAAGGAGTTGCTGTAATCAAGGAAACCAGCAGCTGCAAGTGGTATCTTACCATTTTGGGAGGGCTGTCACATTTGTATAGAGCCTCACTGAAGTTACTGACTTTATCTATGCCTTCAGACTGCTTGCAGTTTGAAGATTGTAGCGCTGACCTTTAACTTTAAAATGGCTTTACTGTTCTGATGCTCGTCTTAAAGTCTCTTCTGATAATTCCCAGTGTGCAAATGTCTCTGGTAGCTGACAGCAGAGACTTGAATTAATTACTTTTGTATTCTCCAGTAACTGAATTTTTGCAAAGGACTGGAGATAAACAATTGACTTGAAAATTTGCTTTATTTTGATATTTGTTATTTCATCCATGTCTTTTTTGGTAACTTCTCCCAGAATTATTCGTTTTTACTGTTTTACTGTTAATTTCACCTCAATTATCTAAATTTATGTTTTGTAATTACTGTAAACTCATGCATGCTAAACTTTCAGTAGTTGGTTTGAGTTGGGGTTTTTTTGATTTTAAAATACTCTCAGTTTTACTGTTATTTTCTCTCTTCTTTTGTTCCCTGTAAGAAGAGCGCAGTTTTATGTATGAGAGTATGTACAAACTCAAATGCAGTCCAAAGTGCAAATATTCCTGAGGTAGTAGTTTTTTGGCATGCTGAGCTGCCATAAATATTGTGGCTTAGTGCTTGTCATTTTCTAATTGAAGTACAGGATAAGATTAGTTTTTCTGATCTTGTGCATGGCATTTTCCCCTACTTTGTGATTATCATGTTGTATAATCTGGTTTTGTTTTGTTTGTTGTCTTTTCAGAGCAGTTGAACAGATTTGCTGGCTTTGGTATTGGCCTTGCAAGGTAAGAGTTGAGTTCAGTGACAAAAGGGTAGTAAAACTCTTATTTGTCTTATAAGCCCTCCATACACTTTTATATTGTTTTTATACCAGTATCCATAAGCAGTTGAAGTGTGTTTAGAAACCTGTTACTCCCATTTAGGTTTCTGTTTTCTTTAACTGTTGCTTAAAAAGTACTTAACGTGAATGTAAGAAACAGTTTTTCGTATGGAATGCCCAGGATGGGCGTGTACCCTGTTCAAGTAGTCAGAATGTAACACCAAAAAACTTTTTTGACGTTCTCAACTTCTAATATTTTTACGCAATGCAAATGTTTCCTAAGAAGGTGAAAATGTCTGCAGTTGTATTACTGAAGTATCTTGTGACCATGATGTTCATGGAACCAAGTGGCCATTTTATTCTTTTTTTATGGTGACACTGATTATTGATAGTATTTTTGAGAAAGAGGTGAATTTTAAGATGCTGATATCCAGGGAAAATTTTGCTTCTTTCAGTGGTAGCGAAGTGCTAATTAGTTTAATAGTTAGAAAACTGCAGTATTTTTCCTGTACTTGTTACTCAGGAGTTCAGAAACATGCCAGAGATGATCCTGTAGCTTGGGGTGTTTGTAAATCTGCTCCGTGTCCCAGGTTTGAACATACACATAAGTACTCTGATCACTCAGGCTCTTCAAGATGAAAGTTATATTTTCTCTGAATGGCCGCAACCGGGAGTTCTGCTTTGGAAGTGAAAACTTTTCTGTGGAGTTTTGATTGAAATATGACTTCTGGCAGTGGTAGGAGAGTTGATTTTTGGTGAAAAAGTAGTCGGCTGTTACTATCAGTCCTTCTCTGGCCCCCCTACGGAGAGTCTTGATTAATGATACAGTATGCAGAATTAGCACAAAACTGGGAACTAATCTTCTAATAATTGTGGTTTTGGTTTGTTTTGTACTCTGACACTTTGAGGAGGGTGAGATTAAGAAATTTTGTATGTTTTTCTGCTTATAAAATATGTGCATGCTACGTATATATGGGGCTTTTTCATTGTAAATGTATGTGTCAGATTTTATGTAACTTGTTCCTTGGGAAGCTTTTGGGTAGCCATCAAAAATGCCCTGTTAGTTCACTAGAAAATGTATGTTTTCCAAATACTGGTATACTGTTGTTAGAGGCAATTAACAAAGAATTTTCTAAGGAATTTTTAGTGGCTGCCCATGCATTAAATAGAATTTTCCTTTAAAGCCTGTTTACAGAAAATGTGTTGGCACATCCTTGCATTGTTCTACGTCGTCAGTGTCAGGTATGTCTTTTATACTACCTATTCCAGTAAAAGCTCCTGTGTACTGTCATATCTCTTTATTTTCATACTTCCTATGAAAGTATGTAGTATAGGAAGCTTTGCAGTTTTTAGGGGGACTCTGCTACATTAACACGTTTTTACTTGGAGAAAATGTGTATTCTATTCTGCAGTTTATCTTATTTTAGAAAATCTTGCTCATTTTTGTTTGGGCAGTGGAAAGCAAATTACAGGAAAGTAAGTGTTTTGGTGTCTTCAGTGCAACTTAAGATTCCCATTTACATGCAGGATGCTTTGTTTCATATGTTCTGATTTATGTATGGTTTGTTGTTTAAACTTTCAGTATACGAATACTTAAAAGGGCTGCCCATTTCCCTAGATTTCAGTGAGAACTTATATTTTTAGCTGACTTTTACAGAGTTAAAGTTCTTAACATATGAAACACCTTTATTCTTCAGAGTTGTAGCATCTGCAAGTGTGTGTCTAAGACTGACATTATATTTTTACAGGTTAACTATCATGCACGGAATTATCATCTCACGCCATTTACAATTGTCAATATCATGTACTGCATCAATAAGACACAGGTCAGTATTTGGTGTCAGGCTGCATCTGAGCACTGAGAGTTCCTGCTGCATGTATGTACATTGAAATCTCTAAGAGTTTATGTAGCTGGTGTTGAAAACATGGCTTTTATGAGGCTTTCTCATTTTTTATGGTTACAGAAATGTGTTAAGAAAATCAAGTGAGCCATTATTTTTTTCAGATTATGGATGTTAGAAAACAAAAGGTCATTGAAACTAAATTTTTTTCATGAGCATTCTGAAAGTTCGTTAATCATTATGTGGATAAAGTTATTGTTGAAGTGACTCCTTCCAAAGATAATACTGAATAAATTTCTAATTCTGCAGGGAAATGACAATCCTTAAACTCAGATCAGATGGCAAGAAGAAATTCTTGATTCTGAATTTCCATTGGATGTACTTTTGACATCTTGAGCTCACTTTGCCCATAGAAAATGATGTTAAGTTTATCATACGGAGTATTAAAGTGAGAGATATGCCTCCAAAATTATTTACAAGTCTTTGAAATTATTAGAAAACAAAAACTTCTTCATAGATTAAAAAATGAGTTGTTAACTGAATTTAATGACAATTACAATTGAATGGTAGCCCTGTGTGGTCTGAATTTACTGAAATTTTTTTTCATTAATAAGTTGAAAATATTTTTGAGTTTTATGTTGCATATTTCAACACACAGGGTCCAAGAGCACTCTGGAAAGGAATGGGCAGCACTTTCATTGTTCAGGGCATAACCCTGGGAACAGAAGGCATCATCAGTGAATTTACTCCTTTGCCAAGGTATAGCATGGGGTTTTTACTGCTTCTAACAAATTTATAGGTTGTTGACTTATTTTTAAGTTGTTAGTAAGGCTGTTTGAAAACCATTACTTTTTGAAAACAGCCAGACATTAAATAGGTGTTTCCAAACACAGTGTGGTTGTTTGGATAAGACAACCTTATCCATAAATAGTGAGGGATTCTTTCTGGGAACTTTATTTGTTTGTGTCTGCTTACTGGTCAGAGTATAGAAATACTGAAGCATATTGATCTTCAGTATTCAGCTCTGTAATAATAATTAAAAAATCAAAATTTTCTTCTTTTATTTAGGTTTTTATTGTGTGGTAATAGCAAATACCATACCTAAGGTAAAAATTCCTGGTCTTACTAATTTAATACGGAAAACTTGCTCAGCTAATGAGCCAGCACTGACATGTTGCTGAATATTTGCACTGTCTTTGGTAGGTGGGAGAATAGAATGGCTTGCATTAGTAAATGAGAAGACACAGTAAATGAGTGTCCATGTGACTGGCATCTTTGTCTTCTGCCTTCCTTGACCATCAACTATATGTACCTCGTGCAGTATTCTCATAAAAAAGATGTTACAATTAAAAATCACTGACTTTGTTTAAAGAGATATTAATATTTTTTACATCACTGTATCAATCTTCTGCTACAGAAGTTTAGTAATTGTTTTTACTAAAAGTATCAGGGACATGGAAACTACCATGGGTTTGAAAAGAAGAAATATGGTTAGACTGAATCAAATACTGTTGTGATGCATGCATCCGTCCTAATAAAAGTAGGCATTTGCAAGCAGTAGCAAAAGCTAGTTCATGTGTCTTTTAAATATTTCATATTTAAATTTTATAGGGCGTGTATTTAAGGTTTTTGTTCAGCTCTGTTTCATAGGAAATTGAAATTTCCAGGCATGTGCTTTTCTCTTAAGTGTGTTTTGGATACAACTCTTATGGGTATGCTTAAGTTTATGAGATGAGATGTAGTGTTTTTGTCTTCATGGTTCTGAATTCTCATAGATGTGAGCAATGATCTTCTACTTGTGGGCCAGTTCAGCAATTTGAAAAGTAAGCTGGTGCTGCTTCCAAAAGAATTGAATCTTTCTGCTGGAGGCTGCTTATTCCTTCCTCTTTGCTACTCCCATCTTTGTGGAAACACAGTATGTTAACAGGCAGGAAATTAACTGGATTGGGAAGGTGATCTGGCTGAAGTTTTTTAAAGATCTGGCAGCAGTTTTCTTCTGAATGTTCTGTCTTCTTTTTTAATGGTGGCTTGCGTGTTTGGATGGTCACAGGGAGGAGAAGGTTATTGCTTGTAGCAGCAGTGCCAGCAAATCTGATTGTATAGGTTATTTAACTACATTATCAGGCTCCAAAGATCACAAAGAAGTGAAATGTCAATTCTGTGTTATAGTTGCATGAAATAATACCCCTGTTTTAGGAGAGGAGCCCAGAAATGAGTGTTAGCATTTTGTACTAGACAAACTTGTTGCATAATTGTTCTTCCACTGCAGGGGGAGTTATGCCTTGTAGATTGACAGGTTAGCCTTTCACACATTAGTTTGGCTGGTTTGATTTTCCACATCGTTTAAGTATTATGGGTAAGTGGATGTGATCCAAGTGTCTGAAATACATAATGGTAGAAATGATCTTCTGTTCCTCTTTAGTGATTGACCTATGTATTCAAAATGTGATGGCTAGTAACAGCACACAATTCTTCAAAAAGAGTAAAATCTTGCCTTTCTCAGATTAGAGTTATTCTAACTACAGGCAGTGTCTGTGGTTCCTGGGCAGGACTTGAAGCTGAACACTTTATAACTTGTTAGTAAAAATACAAAGTCTACTGTGCCCAGCACTTCAGACAAGTATCTGTACCTCCCAGCTAGAGTGACCATATGCATGCTAAGTACATGTGGTGTTTGAATGGTATGTTGAGCTAGGTGGGTTTAAGTTTTCTGTCAAGTGGAATGTAGACATTTGTTACTTGTATTTTGAAGTGTGTAGCTAGAAATTCTACTTCAAGGAAGTATTTTTGATGTCACTTTGTGTTAAACACACAGGTTTTCTTCTGTTTTATCAGAATAAGCTAAGGACTGGTCATAGGACAAAAAACTTCAGTTACGTCTGAATGGAATTACTGCGCAATTCTAGTCTGACCTCTTGCACTCGATTTGTTCCTGTCCAACTGTGCTAGAATATGATTTAGATTTTCTGGGAAGAAACAAGAGGGTAGACATAACCTAGAGAGCAGAAGAGCACAATCAAACCAAAATGAAATAAAAATTATTTCTTGATAAAGGGAAAATATGAAGATTTTGAAGTACTCCAGTATTCCATGAAAATTGCTTTAAGCACTTGTATATAAGATTGCTAAATAAATGGTGGACTGATTAATGTCAGTTTGAGAGCTGCAGTGAGAGCTGCAGAAATCTTAAAATTAATAACTGAAACCTTTTTTGATAGAATGTCTGACAGCCCCCAAAAACTACTGGAAGTTAAACATGATTTACTAAATGTTTTGCTATGTCTTTCCTGTATGGAAAATGCTTCAACATAAATAGTAGAACACCAGTATGACAACTGGTTGTTGTCACTCGAGGAAGAATTGCTTGAGAATTGCATGTGGGTGATTATTCATATTGTGAAAAATACTTCTCTTTTTAGGGAGCTTTCACATAAATGGAACCTCAAGCAGATAGGTGGACACCTTTTACTCAAAGGGTAAGTACAGCACGTGTCTTATGTCCTATTATCTAAACATAATAAAACTACCAAATGGACATAGCCTGCTGCTATGTTTACATGACAAGATGCTGACAGTATTTTTCAAATGCTGATTTTTTTTGGAGTGATCTTGATGATGTACAACACTTTGACAGGTTTTCTTATGCAGATCCTTGTGTCTGTGGAACTCAGCTGATTTAAAAGATTAGAATATTTTAGACCTTAATTAGTCTGGTCACATGGAAATAGAATTTAAAATTTTTAAATAGTTTAAACTTTTGACTGAAGCTTATCTCAACTTGTTGATGTACATTTTAATAACTGAGTTATACTTTTGCTAATGTGGTCTCAGGAATAATTTGGTAGATAAGTTTATCAACTTCCAGGTGCCTTTTTGGCTAAAATTATAGTATTGTTGTTATGTTAATTCTTATATCCTTAATTTTTACAGGTTAACACATGTGATAGCAATGCCTTTTTATTCTGCAAGCCTGATTGAGACTGTACAGGTAACTTACATGTATTTGGAATGTTTAAAAGATACTGTTACTCTTTATAGGTTAAATTGTGTGGACAAATTAATAGTTGAATTCAGGTTTATGTTACAGTAGTTGCATTTGTTTTGCTTGAGGCTCTGTGACTTTGCTGAAATGGGTGTTTACTATGGAGAGTAGATACTGTACTAACTTAACTCTAAAATTAGGACATTTAATGTAGACAGTTGGAATATATTGCTTATGAAATAGGGACATGCTATATCTATGTGTTCCAGCAGATAAAACATAATGATAAGTATAAAGTTTCTTTGCTAGAAAGCAACTTAATATGAACACAATTTAAAAGGAAACAACAAAAAAGCATCTCTCTCAGCCTTTTAGGTAGGTGATGTTCTGTGTAATGGATTGGTTATGAAAATTCCACTGTGATCTGAGGATTTTAAGATTAGTAGCTTCAGCTGTTTGCAGGTATTTTAATGAACAAGAGAGTGTGTGTGTGTGTATGTGTGATGTATGAAATAAGTTTTGAGTTCCTGGAAACATCATCATAAGCTTATTAGAAACACAGCAGAGGTAATGATAGTGTTTGTGAAAATTTTTATACTGTATTAATTGGTTCACGGGAGCAACTTGGCTTGTCAGGTTTGCATTACATTCCTGTGCTGGAAGAGGACAATGACCAGTGACAAACAACAAATCAGAGAAAGATTGTTGGATTTCCTACTAGCAGGTTTATATTGACTTAAATTGTCTTAATTCTGATAAACCATGCTGTTCAACAGTATCTGTTTGACACTTACCTAAGTAAATACATTTCATAAAAATAGCTGTAAATAGTGGAAATTTATAGTGGTCAAATTTGTCATTAACATCTCAAACCTCATGGTGGCGTGTTAGGCCAAAGCAAGAATGGTTTTGAAGTGCAGTGACTGTAGTGATGTGAGACAGGAGTCAGTAGGAGTTGTGCTGTTTAACTTGTACTTAAAGTCTGCAACAACATTATGTTCTCAGGCATTTAAACTAATTTCTTTCCTGCACAGAAAAGACCATGAAGGCTCTGCAAGCTGTGTAGTATTTCCTCAAAGTACTGAGGAATATTCTGGTGGTTGATTCTGGCATGAGGTCAGGGCATAGACCACATGGACTCAAGAGACTGACATTTAGGAGAGCACAGAAATCTTGAATTGTGGATGTAAACCACATAATGAAACACTAGAGTATAACCATTAGTAGGAGAAAAAATGTTTTATCTTAGTCCTACACTCAGAAGTGGAATGTAACAGTAAGTTATTACACAATTTATGTTTTCATTACATGAACAGAATAATTATCTCTTCACAGAAGAACTGCATGGGTAAAGAATGCACATAAATGCTTATAATGTCATGAAAACATTAGAAACTGAGCTTATTAAATTCATGTGAAATTTCAGTGCTAGTTATATAACTTTACTGTGTAGATTCAAGTTCAAAAGTTACAGTCTCTAAAGTAAAGACATTTTGAATTAGAGAAGTACTTCATGGCATTTTGCTCCAGATGTGGACATTTTTAGTTCATGACTGTTTTGCATTCTGATACTTCCAGCAGTAGGCTGAAAGTTGAATTTCTTTGGTAGAAACACAGATGACTGCACTATACATTAAAAAACCCTCACTTCTTTAAGATGGATTCATTCTTTGAAAATAAGCTTAATTGAATGCTGTGAAGAGTGTTATAACAAGGGACTTTTATTTGTACAGCTGTGTAGAAACAACAGCATGCAAATGTTCAGCTCTCTTTTTAGAAGTTCAGCAATGATGCAGTGTCAGAGTGGATGTCAGGATGATTTTGAAGTGCTCAGCACGAGTTGTAACTCCTTTTTTGTGCTTGTAGAGTGAAATAATTCGGGACAATCCTGGCATCCTGGACTGCGTGAAGGAAGGAATTGGCAGAGTTGTAGGCTTGGGAGTGCCCCATAGCAAGCGTCTCCTTCCCCTGATGGTCCTCATTTTTCCCACTGCTCTACATGGAGTTCTTCACTACGTCATCAGTTCCATCGTCCAGAAGCTTGTCTTGTTTGTTTTGAAAAGGGATAATTCCCACAACCTTCCAACTGAGAGCTCCACTTCTGTGCAGAGCATGCTGGATGCGTATTTCCCAGAACTTATTGCTAGCTTTGCTGCTAGCCTTTGTGCTGATGTCATGCTTTACCCACTGGAAACAGTTTTGCACCGCCTTCATATTCAAGGGACACGCACAATAATTGACAATACAGACCTTGGCTATGAAGTGCTTCCAATCAATACTCAGTATGAGGGAATGAAAGACTGCATAAACACTATAAAACGTGAAGAAGGAGTGCAAGGTTTTTATAAAGGATTTGGAGCTGTTATAGTGCAGTATACCTTGCATGTGGCAGTTTTACAGCTTACCAAAATTATTTACTCAACACTGCTTCAAAATGTTTCTTAATCTGTCCAAGTCTGGATCTAGCACATTGGACATGATTGAATTGCTAACTAGTTATTGTTTAAATGGCTTAGAAAATGAACTTTGAGGAATCCACTCTGTGGAGTCTCCTTACACTGTAGAACAACTTGTTTTAAAAATGGGGATATAGTTTCCGAAGTGTAATTAAAAAAGAACTGTTTAAAAATTACAGACACAAATTGAGTATGTCATATGCAGTCATACAAAGGGGATCAGATTTCAAATGTGATTGCATTGAGGATTTCCTTTTCCTCTTACCAATTCTCTGATATAAGGAATGGATATGAATTGTTTGTATCTGCTTTATAAGCATCACATCTGATATTTAATATGGACTGTTAGCCAGTTTAAAGGAATTTATTTTCTTAAGTTATAAGAACTTGCAAGTAGGGAACTGATGGCTTTACTGGTCTTTTAAAAATGTTTCCAACTTCACTGTTAATGGAACTGTGAGTAAAATAGAAACCATAAAAGTGACTTAAGTAGACTTAAATGTTTTCACAGGTACAGGGAAGATTAGTTTTGCTGCAGTGTGGCAGAAGATGACAAATGGGAATCTCTTGCTTTGTATAAAAACAACAAAAAATGGGTGTGGGCAAAGTTGCAGTGAGTGCAACTGTCTTGCGGTTTGTTTGCAAGACTTACAAAAACTGTGTGAATAAAGCAAAATAGAAACGGATATGTGCATGTGTAAGTTCCATTTTTAGTTGACTTTCCACTGATAACTTCAGGTTTACTCCAATGCTCCATATGATAGTGTAAAAATCATACAGATCTGTGTAGTAGTAGTAGTAGTAGTGGTGTTCAAAGTGTACAGAAGGCCTGAAAAACAATTGGCTGTTCCTAGAGTTGCTCTTGTTAGATTGGAGGGAGTGTATAAAATTGTCTCCTCAATTATTTAGCACTGATGTCTGTATTTTAAAGTCTCTGCTAGTTTAAATATTTTGTGGAGCAGAGCTAAGTCTATTTATGCGCAAGGGAACCACAGAAATACATAATTTTTGCCCTCTCTTTCAGACTCAGCCTGAAAATTATTTTTAGTCATTCTAAATAATCTAGTCCTTGGTTTCATCAGTAAATTTGGGGGATGGGGAAATGTTTTCTGCAAATAAAACAAGCATGTGGAAAGTCACTTTTAAATTATGAGAGGTTGCTACTTTTTTCACATTCATATGTGGCTAGTCTGTTTATGTGAATGCTGTAAACTGATCTGCATTTTAATCATTAATCAGTGTGTAGTTATCAATTATGAAAAGTAGTCATGGTAAAATAATGCAAAGATGTTGCTCTTTTTAAGTTCTTACTTCAGATCAGGTCTACTTTATTATTAATCTAACTTTCATGTATTTTAAATGCTTAAGTGTTGAAATGGAAAGTATGGTGAACTTGGAAAGTAGTTTCTTTTAAAATACTGTTGATTGCAATCTTATTGTATAGTGTGAAATAAAATGAGAATTCACTGTAAGTATTATAAATTAACTCGCCAAAGAGTGATGTAAAGGAATCCTGTTTTGTGTGTTATGTTTTACTGTATAGACTCCAGAGTGTCATTTTCACGTTCTTCTACTTTCCTAAGTGCAAGAGCTTAGGTAAAATAACCAGTTCCTGGGTTAGTTTCTTTTAAAATTTCTGTGAGTATCAATGTGGCCATGCCAGAGTCATCCAGATTAGAAAGGACCTCAGCAGGTTCTGCAGTCCAAATTCCTCCTCTAAGCAAGAACAGCATTGACTTGCACATGCACCGGTCCAGTCAAGTTTTTAATAGTGACCTTTTTCAAAGGTGTTAAATTCAGATGTAGCAAACAATTTTATCCCATTTGTCTTGAAGCAATAACAAAGTGCAACTTGCAGTCCAACACTTCCAGATGTCTCTGTAAAATTGGCAAGTTGTGTTTTTCTAGGAATAAAATTGCCTTGTGCAATGGAAGACTTACCTTTATATATTACTCAACGGCAGAGATGAGTTCTCAGGAGTGGCACTAGAGACTGCTGTAATATTTTATTGTGAAAACACTTGTTTTCATTGCTGACAGTTTTACAGTTGTAGTCTAGGTTCTCAGATCTGTAACTTTAAGCAGAAAGAATGCTATCAGTGTAGAGCAGCTGTTCTGCTGTGGAAAAAACTTTTTGCTTTGGGCTATTCTTTTTTGGTCTTCTTCCCAGCAATTAGAATGAACATGTTTAGATTTTTCATGTATACTTTTTTATCTTCCAAAACACTTAATACATGTTGTCCGAGTTGCTGGGGTTTGCCCATACAGAAATGTAAATGAGTTGGGCCTGAAAATAGTAATTTTAACCTTTTAAATTGCAAGTGATTCTGATTTTCATTTGGATTTTAAATCTGAAGTACACAATTTTTAGCCTACACAAATGATCAGTAGGTAGCTTCAGCAAGAGATACGACTGAAAACTACAAAACACTAAATTGGCTGTAGAAAGTGGGTTGTGTAGAATATGAAGAAATCTTACGCACTTGTGCCTGATACAATTTTTTGTGCCTTGTTTTCCTCTCAAAATTTTTTCTTTTTTAAATCTTTAAAGGAGAGCTGCTTTCAAGGTCAATCTTCCTGAAGAAAGACAGACTCCTATGTTTCCTGCAGTGAAGAATTACTTGGCTTCTTATCTGTGTCTCTTACAAGGAAATCCTTCATGTGCAGGAAACTTTGAACTATGAGGCCTCCTGGAAACAGACAAACATCTGTTTGTGTTCTTTCATGGACAGCATACAGATCACACTTGGCTTTTAGTTGTGTTAGAGTGGAGCTTTTAGATCCAATGTTGGTGCCAGTACTGAATTCTCCAGGATTGCTCCAGCTCTGTTCATTCCTTTCAGCAGATCTACTTTTAGGTACACGATCTGCCTCTCAGTACTGTCTGTAGTAATGTAAAATGGCCAGTTTTACAGATTTATGCAGAATTTGTAAGATTCAAAATCACATGTTTTTCTTAGTACCTCTGAATTGAGCAGCAAGTTCAAAGCAAGTATATGGAAGGTATTAATCTCATGTGGTCATTCAGCTGGACACGTGTGTGCACCTACAAACACAGAGAGAGTCATAGACTATCCTGAATTGAAAGGGACCCACAAGGATCATCAAAGTTCAGCTCCTGGCCCTGCACATGGCACCCCCAAGAGTCGCACTAAGTGCCTGAAGTGCTGAGACTGTTTCTCTGGGGAGCCTGTTCCAGTGTCCAAACACCCTTGGGGTCAAGGATCTTTTCCTAATACTCAACCTGAAACTCCCCCAACAAAACTTCAGGCCATTCCCTTGCATCCTGTCACTGGTAACACCAGACACAAGGTTGTGTCTGTCCCGTTCCTCCCCTCACTGAGTTTGCATACTCCAATGGGATCTCTCCTCAGTCTCTTCTCCAGGCTGAACAGACCCAGTGACCACAGATTTTCCTGGTAACATTTTTCCTTCAGCTCCTTCATCATCTTAATGGCCCTCTTTGGACACTCATTTTAATATCTTTATATTGTATATTGTGGCACCCAAAACTGCCCTCAGCACTTGAAGTTAGGTTGCCGCAGTAAAGAGCAGAGCAGGACAGTCCCCTCCCTCACCTGGCTGGTGATGCTGTCCCTGATATCCCCCAGGACAGGGGAGACCCTCCTGGCTGCCAGGGCACTGCTGACTCAGATCCAGCTTGCCAGGGACCAGGATCCCCAGGCCCCTTTCCATGGTGCTGCTCTCCATCCTCTCATTCCCCAATCTCCCCATACATCCAGGGTTGCCCCATCCCAGGTGCAGAATCCAGCACTTTCCCTTGTTGAACTCCATACAGTTGGTGATTGCTCAGCCCTGTGATTCATTGAGGTCTCTCTGCAGGGCCTCCCTGCCTGAGGGAGTCAGCAGCTGCTCCCAGTTTAAGTGTTATCAGCAAGCCTCTTTAGTGTACTTTGCAAATCTGTGTCCAGATCATGTATGAAAATGTGAAGAGCAAAGTGCTGAGGATGGAATGAGCCCTGCAGAATCTCATTAGTGACAGGTCAGCAGTGTGATGTCACTCCAGTCACTGTCCCCATTTGTGCCTGACCTGTGAGCCAGTTACTCAGCCAACACACGATGTGTTTATGCAGCTGTGGGCTGGTGTTTTGTCCAGAATGATCTTGTGAATGACAATATCGAAAATGTTACTGAAAGCCAAAAAAATTACTTCAACTGATTTCCTTTGATCTGCCAGGTGGGTTACCTTGTCATAAAAGGAAATCACATTTGACAAGGAGGACTTTCGCCTCATGAAGCCGTGCTGGCCGTGACAGATTACTGCATTGTCCTTCAGAGTATTCTGAAGTCCAGAGTATTCCTAAAGCTCCTGGGTGATAGCTTCATGGTACCAAGGCATCACAGGTAGTAATCTGAGTAGGAAAGATGCTCTCCTTGATTTGTTGCTCATTAGCAGAGGATGTTTTGTGGATGAATTGGTGATTGGTGGCCATCTTGGCCACACTGATCACGTAGTCATTGAGTTTAAAATGTGTTGACAAAAGTGCCTCAACTGTGAACATGAGGAGAGCAAACTTCAGGAACTTGTAATGTGGTCTCTGGGAAAATATTTTAGAAAGTGATGGAGTTCATCAGTTCTGGTCAGTTTTTGAGCACCACCTCCTAAATGCACAGAAAATTTCAAAATGTTGGAAGTCAAGCAATTGAGGCAGAAGGCTAAGCAGGGATCTTTTGGCCAGAGGAAGCAAGGTTGGATGACATGGGAGAAAAATAAAGATGCTGCTGTGAGGGAGAAAATTCATGCAGCCAAAACTCGGCTGGAGTTGACACGGGCCAGAACTGTGGGGGACAATGAAAAGATTGTATTAACTTATACTTGAATCATTAATGGTAAAAGGCAGTGCAGAGATGACATTGGCCCACTACAGTATTAGAGTGGTCACCTCCTGAACAGGGACAGAAACAAGGCAGAGTTGTTTAACCCTTTCCTTGCCTCTGTCTCCAGCGCTGCTGATGGGCTGAGTGCCCTGAGCTGGAAAACCATGACTGTGAGAGTGACAAACCCCCAGCTCACCCTGAGCCTGTGCAGGCTCTGTTGCTCCAGCTGGATCCCACAAGTCTGTGGGACATGATGGGATTCATCTGAGAATACTCAAAGAGCTGCTGGTGTCATTGTGAGCCTCCCCCAATGATTTAATGATTTTTGAACATTCTTGGGAATCCACAGAGGTCTCAGTTGACTGGAAGCTGGTGAATGTTGTCCCAGTTTTCAAGAAGGGCAAGAAGGCTGACCCAGGAAACTGCAGGGCTGTCAGCCTCCCTTCAAGCACCTAGTGAAAATATGGGGAAGTTTATTTTGGGAGTTACTGAAAATCACCAGAAGAACCTAATCAGTGTACGTGAAGTAAATGAGGCCTGCCTCTCCATTAATACACAACTTCCTGCTGAGCTGTAAGATTTTTGTTGGTATAATTTAGGGCTAGCAGTGGCCTCTCCTCAGTCATAACCGAGGAGGTTTTTTTTGGCTAAATGGTTTTTGCTGTGAGATATGAGAGTGGCATATAATGGCGGCATTCCTTCTCTTGAATGGGAAGAGAGGTGGTAGGAAAATGTGAATAAATGTTTCAGAATATGTAATACACATCTCTAGCAAGGGCAAAAGCAGGGAAGATCTTAATTTGATCAAAACTGCTGGTATATGTTTTTCAAAAGCAAATCTGAATATAAGGATCTGGAAAAATTTGTACCCTCCAATTTTTTTTGCTAGAATAATTTGTTCTTTACCGTCTACACTCCACTCTCCCCACAGAGAGCCTGACAAACTGGGAACAAAATTTCAGGCAGAAGAGGAGGAATATTGAAAATGGAATGTTGAGACTGTCCATAAACTCAGAGACACAAAAGTCAGTGATTAATGTTTTCAATTGCAAAAGCTTAATAAAATGTAGAAATGTCCAGATGTACATATTTATGTCAAAATGTATTTATGTGTGTATTTATGTCATATTTATGTCAGGTTTCATATGAAGTCTATTTCAGCCTTTATGTTTCAAATGGTGTTTTTAAAGATAAGTTAAAATCATGAAATATGTCAATCCTGATGTACCGTTTTTTTCCTCCTGATATTTGGGAACTGACTCAACTCAAAAACAGCTATTCTTTCAGCTTTTTCAATAGGAAAAAAAAAAAGCCTTCTACATCTTCTATTCAAATCAAGGCACTTGTGGGAGCCCAGGCTATACCCCTGGCCTCCTTGGGGGTCTCAAAACCCCCGTGGCAAGAATCTCAAAGACTCCTGAGTGAGACCCTGGTGTCTCAGGTGCTGAATTCTAACCCCTGAGGGAAATTAAAAACCCAGAGGGAATGGAAATAAGCTACCAAAATTAGTAAAGTGTAAATTAGACTTCTAGAATGTAGATAGATAGACTTTTTGGAATGTTTATGATAAGGGACACATGGCCAAGATGGAGAATTTGGGGGGTGGACACCTTTTCTTCCTTCTTCTCCATGTCATCCATGTTGGGTGACACGTTGGCAGTCTTGGATTGGATGGGGTCAGGGCTGGACCATTTAATAAAATTGTATTGTATTGGGAAAATTTTGTAAATATGTAATACATTATACAAACTATATAAGATAAGCCCTGCCTTCACCAGGCAGATTCCACCATGGATGCCAGGCTGAGCAGACTGCTGCTGGGCAAGCAAAAAGTCCCAGAGATAAGAAATAATAAACAATCCTTGGAACAAGAGAAAACCATCTCCAGCAATCTCTCTTCGGCTGCTTCAGAGAAAACCAGGGTTTGAACCACCTTTGTGTCCCTCTGGGGTGATCTCGGGGCAAAGGAGAAACCCCAGACTGGGACAGGCACCCTTTCAATAGATGCAAATACCACCACACAATGGTCTAGTTACAGATTGGCAGTTACAGATTATTTTGTTTGTTATTATTCAAACTGCTAATGAGTTGGCTGCAGTACATATTGCCTGTGGCAGCTTGATCTGGGTGAAATACTGTATCACTCTTCTCTTGTTTCCAAAACATAGGGGCAGAATGTGATTACCCACCAAACTAGTAAAATCAGAAGAGATGTTTTCTCTTTTACCTGTAATTCTGAGTTTAGCTCTTATTTCAAAATATTATGCTTTGCACTAAGGCAAGTCCAGGACAAAGGGCCTTTTTTGCATGGAACTCGACTCTGTTCTGCCAAGGTGTTTTATGTCTTTGTCCAAACTGAATTTTTACAAGCAACAAGCTTGTAAACTGGTGTTCCTGCTTCTTGGTTTCAGGACATCTTCAGAAAAGAAAAACAGCAGGTTTGCGTTTACTGTAGGAGTGAATGTAATTCACTGAAGTTTCTGATATGTGAAATAGGATCCTGAATTTATGCATACAATACTGGTGCCTTTGAGCATCATTTGTAGGAGGAATGACCATTATGCACAGGTGCCTTGCTGATACCACCTCAGCTCAGTACCACTCAAAGTGATGTGACACCTTTGATGTCCACACAGCCCCCTGACATGTTTATGGTCTCTGTAGGTAGAGGTATCAGTCTAAACCTGTTGCAAAATACAAGCATGGGCAGGATTGTCAGACACTCTTCCCATGGACTAGCTTTGTGTGTGCAAAATGATACATGAAAAAAACCTAACAAAGGTGTGGAAAAGAGGATTCTTGAAACCAAGCATGTGCTTACCAGTGAGAGCACCTTGACAAGGAGGTGCAAGTCACTTCAACAGCTACTTGAGAACAGTGAGGGGAAGGAGATTTGTCATGTAGCTACTTGTGTTTCAGGAGCTTAGAAACACCTACAGTGTTTTCTTTGAAAGACAGAGATGTTTTTATTCCAATACAATAAAAAATAATCTAAGCACCCTGGCAAAACGTTTGCTGTGAAGCAGGTAACTGTTGCAACACCATTTTGACATGCTTTGAAATTAATTAAATTATATTCACTTTGGCTAATTTTGGGGGGGTTTATATAAGCAGCTACTTTATAAAGCTTTATTTTATCAAGGGAATTAACGTGTCATGTCCTCTTAAGCAGTTTATCTTTACTGATTTGCCAACGTAATTGCTCTAGAAACTCTAAAACATTTGTTTCTGATAAGTGCACTCTAATAATGAAATTTCCTTAATGTAACACCGTTGATCTTCATAAAAACTGCTCTAGAGAAATTGTTCCAATTACTCTACAAAAAGAAAAGTATTTGTGTATCTAAATACAGTCTCAACATATAAGGAAAGTCCAGGAAAACTGGGATTGTTCAGCCTGGAACCAAGGCTTTGGGGTGACCTAATTGTGGCCTTCCAGTACATGAAGGGAGCTCACAAGAAAGATAAAGAGGGACTATTTACAAGGGCATGTTGCGACTGGAGAAGGGGAAATGGTTTCGGGCTGAAAGGGAGTAGCTTTAGATAAGATACAAGGAAAGAAATCTTTCCTGTGAGGGTGGAGAGCCCATGGCACAGGTTACCCAGAGAAGCTGAGGCTGCCCCATCTCTGGAAGTGTTCAAGGCCAGGCTGGAAGCGGCTTGGAGCAATCTGGTCTGGTGGAATATACTCTGGCCCACAGTAGATGATCTTTAAGGTTCCTTCAAACTCAAAACACTATTCTATGATTCCACAGTCTTTCCCAATGGAAATTAAAACCAAGATATTTTAGTAGTAAAGGGAACATGCTGCTGACATGCAGCAACTTAAAAATCTTTGCATTTCCAAACAAAAATCAGTGTGCACTTGCTCTACTAATTAGTAGAGTATTAGGAAAAGTTTAGGGTGTGGAACACAAGAAGTTAGAATCCTACTTAAGGACTAACTGGGAAACTGTAACTGGAACTTCTTGGCACACTAAGGCTTCTGCTTGCACAGCAGGACAGCCATCAGCACATATCAGCACACATGCAGTCCTCTCATCTATGGAAAGGAAAGGGAATTCAAAGCATGATGGTTCTCTTCTGGTGTACACCTTCCTCTATCTTTGTAGCTGCAAGTTTTTAGTCATCCATCAGGTATTTTCCTCCCTCTGTCAAAAAAAAAAAAAAAAAAAAGTAAATGCTCCTCAAGTCTTCAGACTCAGCCAATAGTGTGGAATTACCAGGTCAGGATAATTCTAGGCGTAATAATCATCATGAAAAGGACACCGGGGTGAGGGCTGGGTTTCCTGGAGCTCCTGCAGAGCTGTGTGATGAGGTGGGGTGTGCTAGCAGTGATCTCAAAGGGAAGCAGAGCTGCCAAAAAGGTGAGGCTATACCTCTTCTGAGTTTGTACAAACACTACATTTTCTCCTTTGTCCCTAAGCAACACCTAGCAACACCGTCCACAGCAAGGTATTTTGGGCTCATGTTCCCCATATGACACAGAGTTCAAATGACAGAGTCATAATGATAGCTGTTCTTTCGCACAGGGGTCATCTTTGTTTCCTTTCTCTGTGCAAGTGTCCAGGGTGGCTTGTTGACCATTCCCCAGGCTTTGTGTGCACTGTGGATTGGTACAAAGTATTAATCATGGTTTCAATGTTTAGGGGGAAAAAAATGAGTCTTGCATTTTGATCCTTGAAGTTAAACATCTGTGTAGTAAGAATCTGTATAGTAAGATTTATTAAACTAATGACAACTTCTGTTAGAAGTTTCTGCTTGCCAGAAGACACTTTCCACATACAGCATTTCTCCTCTCTTTTCTAGGATTCCTCTTTTATGTTCTGCCTGGCTTTATACATAATTTCAGTGCCTCTTCTATGTACTAGCTGTCAGCTCTCTCTGCAGTTGCTCAACCTTTTCCTCATATTTCTCTCTCTCTTTGGTTTTCCTATGTGCCTTTTCTGTTGTTGTCCTGTTTGTCTTTCCAGTGAAAAATCCAGCCCCTGTGCTCCTCCTTGTTTCCATAGAGGAGGGGCACTCTGGCTGCTCATTGCTGTGCATGATGCTGCCCAAAGCTTGTCATGGAGCACTTGCCAGAAATTATCACCAGGACATACAAACTGAGTGGTACATGGAGACTGTGAATTGTACTCTGCACTGCTGAATTCACTGGGTGATGAATCTTCACTTCACACTTCAGATGGATGAGATTAAATTCATGCAGCTGAGTTAGTCTCAAATAAGGTTCCTGCTGTATTTTAACATGCATATATGCACTGTACATATATATGCAAATTGCATTAGAGCTGCAACAGGGAGCATGTAGTTAGGCAGCAACTGGGTAGGGATAGGATTGCAGATGTTAAAAAGTAGGAAGTTCGTTTTGTACTTTTGTAATTATTGAGGCAATTTCCTAAAAGGTGCCTAACTTACTGCATTTACAGTGTTTGTCTGCAATTATTTTACTTTAATAGCTGAAGCAAAAGGAAGGGAAACAACATTTCCAGTACTGATGTATAACAATCATAGGAACAAGTTATTTCATGGGGTTATGGAAATCTGGCTGGGGTGCAGAAATATTTGTTGAGACCTCAGTGAGGAAAATAAAAGTTGTCATTTGCCAGAAGCTGTTGCACTTACATTTCACTTCTAAGAGCAACAAAATGATGTGCAGTAACTTTCTGTGTGAAAAAAAAAAAAAAATCTGGTTGACAGGAGCTTGAACAATAACCATTTCATTTGTCCCCAGCTACTTTTTGAGATCTGTGTGCCTTTCCTATAAAGGCATCTTTATTAATGACTATTCAGTGCAGTCTCTTTTTGCTTAAGGTGGCTTGTGGTGTGGTCACAGATGACTTGTGCTTTTTAGTTTGCTTCCCTCGGTGTCAATTTCTTTTTCCATTGGAATTCTGACTTAGCACCTTGCAGCTGGCTGCTCTTCAAGCACCAGAAGCAATATCTTACTGTTAATGAAGTACTTTGATTAGTTAATCTCAGCCAGCAACTAAGCCCCACACAGCTGTTCACTCACTCCCTTGTGGTGGGGTGAGCAAGGGAATTGGAAGAGAAAAAAAATGACAAAATTGTGGGTTGAGATAAGGACAGTTTAATAGGAACAATAGCAGGCACAAACAAGCAGAGCAAAATAAGGAATTGATTCACTGGTTCCCATGGCTGGGGAGGTGTTCAGCCATCCCTAGGTGAGCAGGGCCCCATTACAGTAGCTGTCACTCAGAAAGACAAACACATCATTTCTCTCAAAGTCCTTCCCTTCCTTCTTCTCAGCTTCATATGCTGAGCATGATGTTCATATGCTCTCAAATACCCCTTTGGTCAGCTGGGGTCAGCTGTCCCAGCTGTGTCCCCTCCCCACTCCTTGTGCACCCCCAGCCTGCTCACTGGTGGGGTGAGAAGCAGAAAAGGGCTTGGACTCAGTGCAAGACCTGCCCAGCTATAACAAAAACATCCCTGAGTTATCAACACTTTCCAGCACAAATACAAAACACAGCCCCATGCAAGCTACCATGAATAGAATTAACTCTACCCCAGTCAAGACCAGAAGAAGCAATTTGTCCATGCTAAATCAATCCTGGAGAATTGCCAAGTTCTATAATAATATCATCAAACTGGTTAATCAGACCAACAGAGCAACATCATAATGATGCTAAACTGGTAGTTTTGAGGCAACTCTGTTTCCAGTTAATTATGAAAGAACCACTACTAATTAGATTTAAAAGTAGTGTGGCATAGTGATTCATTATATAAAAAATTATAAATGATGGAATTATATAAAACAGAATGCATTTCAATGGGGGAAAGTTGTATTTATGCAACAGCTATATAACAGGATGATTTTGCCTTATAGGGAAAAGAACGTTGTATTGTCTGTCTTGTGATATTAATGTGAGATTGCTTTCTTTGTATACAGTGCTTGCATGGTACTTCTTGCCCACTTCTCTAGATGCATATACATCTCCTTAAATCCCTTTGGTTTTCACTCTCTCATTTAATCCTTTCACAGGGATTATGTGGATTAGAAACTTCGGAACAAATTAGACAGTAGTTTGTAAGAAACACAGTTGTAGTTTCCTTCAAAAACCAACTGAGGTTGTTCAAAACATCACTGACTTTTGGAGATGTTTCTAAAACCCACTAATTCTTTGGTTTATGAAAAGAACAGTAGAACATGTGTTCTTCATTTAGCTTTTCAACAACCTTGCTGTCATGAGCCACTGCATCAGGAGGCCTCAAGCACCCAATCATCACTTGACCATGATGCCCAGATAACATATGTATGCTTGTCTCTATTTCAAACAGATATATTTTCCATTTTAAAACAATTTTTTGCCTATCAACATGCTATCAAACATGTATTCAGTGGGACTTTGCCTTTTCCACTAGCCATAACAATAAACAAATATCATGTTCTTAGATGCCAAGTCATAAATTTTGTAATGAGTGAGGCAGGATGGAAGCTTCTTTTTAGCTTTCCCCATTTTTTTTCCTAGCACCTCGACCAAATCTGTGGGTGGCACACCAGAGATTTCTGGCACAAGTAGGAAACAACCTGCTAGTACAGAAATCAGTACTAAATCAGGGATGGGCAGTAAAATATTTATAGCTACTGCCTGCTGGAGAATGAATGACAATTTCTGCAGCAACTGCAGCCCTGGGGAAGGACTATTTTGTTGCTCTGGAAACATGGTCAGAGTCAATAACTAGCTGGAGAGCAGAGCTGCCAGCACTCGGGTGGGAGGGAGGCACTGACACAAGAAACAGGAAAGAAAGATTTGTGTAGGTCATTCTTTACCACTGTGAGGAGCAGCAGCTGATCAAAGGTCTGCAATTCACAAAGTTTTTCCATAATGGGTGATTGTCTGATGGCAAGAGGAATACCCACCACCTGGTAGGTAATGTGTTAGCATTCCTAATTTACTATTTCAGTAGAGGAAATAGTGGCTCTGAAATGTTTTCTAATTTCTTTTTTTATGGTGGAGGGACAGAAGCAGGTTATGGAATATCTTGTATGAAATATGAGTATGATAGTTTGGGCAGAAGTAATGGAAGTACAGTTTCAGGTGCAGAAGGATAGGAGTGGCATTAGCTCTTATCTGAGAGCAGAGGCACAGTCGCCCAGAGGTGACTTTGCATCCTGCCTTCTAATTTTGAGTTTTTTCTCTGTGATCAAGACAAATTCATTCATAATCTGCTCCCCAAAGGGCCCAGATCAGATCAGGTTAATGGTTCAAATTCTGTATACTGTTCAATATATCTGGACAAACCATTGTGAAACAAATCAAATTGGCATCTCCTGCACTCTTCTGACCCCTTTCTCCTTCCAGTCCACTGTGTGCATTTCCTTGCTTGTCATTTCCCAAAGAAGAGCATCAGCCTGTACCTACAATCAGATTAGCTCCTCCTAAATTTCCTGAAAAACAGCTTTAACACCATTCTTAGCACAATTCTGTGCTTCTGTCATCTTGGCACAGAAAAGGCAGTGTGTCTGTCTGTTATACTGATACTGTACAGCCACTGTCTTTTCCCTCTGTGAGGGTATCAAATCATCACTGCAACAGGAATTTATCTTCTAATTTTTTCCATGGTGGCATTGCAACCCATCAAATGGCAATCTCTGACAAACCAGTGCTGACCTGGAAGTTTTCTTCAGAAGTTTTGATGGAGTATGCTTTGTGATCTGAAGGGATTCCTGCAATTTGCAAAAGCCAAGACCATAAAGCCAAGACCTCTGTTCTTGCTATCATTTTTGAAGTTGTCTCCAGAAGAGAAGTTGTATTTACTATCTGTAGGTTCCTGAGTATCCCCTTAAAGAGTCTTGAAAAAAGTGCAAACATCATGTTTACCACTTTCTAATCCTCATGTACCAAAGAATTTTTTAAGTGATGATGTAATGAAGCCACTTAATTCAACTATTCCATTGTCTGTCCTTCTTTAATTGCTTGGGAATAAGTGTGGCAGTAATTGCTATTTATTTTGCTTGCTTGTTCTGTAAGGTCTTTTGTTGCTGCCTGAGTTACCACTTCTGATATATATACCCACAGATAAGAGTTTCTGAAAATGCTGGAAGCCTTTCCACTGAGCACATACATACACAACTTACCTGTCTTCTGATAAGGCCATGTTTTCTGCCATTCCTCCTACACCCTGCTGACCTGTTGCTGCTCTATGTTCTCTGTTCAAGGGATATTGAGGTGATGGCTGATTATTCTTTTCTTATGTCCCTTTTGAGGTATTTATTTGTCTCTCTAGACTTTTGTGCTACGTTTTTTCATTTCTTCTATCTCTGATTATGGTGCCATCTATTTTAATTTGTAATGGAACTAAAATTTTTTAAAATGTTTTTTTTAATAATTTCCTTCACCTTTACCATGCCATTTGTTTACATTGTCTACTTTTTTCTTTCCACTGAGTTTTTATTGCTTTGTAGGATGTTTCTTCTTTGCTTCCTTGCTGGGCAAGGAAGTCATTGGTTGTGTTAAACATTGACATCTTGATCAATGCTGATACTGGCATATAAATTAGGAGTGGCTGCCTTACTTTGTTCTTTTTCCTGTCTCCAGTATGATAATTAAACTGTTGTCCTTTATACAGATTAGTCATTTCACATCCTCCTTCTAATGTGTCTCAGAGCTCTGGTATTTGTGTGGAATGCAATTTACTGTGATCCTGCACTTTCTTACCTGTGCATCATTTAGATGGCCATTACCTGGGAGCAGAATTGTCATGGCAAGAGCTATATGAATGCCAAAACAAATTCCCTTCCACATCTTCACCTCTCTTCATTTCAAGAACTCAATTCTAACTATCATTGCTTCCAAATGAAAAGATTCTTTGTGTGTACACAAATAGATTTATTGGTTGGAAAACTTCTAAGGTCAAGGTCTTAAATGAACAGAAAGTTTCCTTGAAGCAAGCAAAGGACTGGGTCTTTCCTTCATGAAGATCAAATGGATTAAAAGTCTGGAGATTTGAAACAGTGGGATTCCCTGCTCTAGGTCTCAGTGTGCACCAGGGAGATGAAGATTAAAGAAAAGAGATCAGAGAGCTGTAATCAAACCACCAGAGTATTAGCAAAAACACAATGCCAGGATGTTGAATGCATCTTGCACATCATTGTTTCATATTAAACCATGTCAGTGTGATGGTGAGACCTATGAGTGAACTGAAGAGGGCTGCTAAAAGGTAATGGGATAGTCACCATCCAGAAATCTCAACAATTAAACAAAAAATTAGACCTTTAATAGATTATGGTGTTGCATTTTAGGCTATAGGAGAGCAAAAAGAATAATGCAACATAGCTCCTTGTGCAATGTAGGAGCCAAAGACAGAGAGAGTTTTATTTAAAGAAACACTACACTTTATACAGGGTAGTATGTGAAAAGCAGAATGGAAAAGACTGCTTGGTCCAAGAAGGCAACACCTCACTGAAAACAGGCTTTCTGCAAAACTTCACGAGACACTCACACGGCTCTCATGCACCCTGCAGGTGTACAATCTTTGTTATAATTTCTTGTCCTTAGCATCCTGAGAAATGCAAGGCTTCAGGGCTGCTTTTTCCCTGGTTCCCAGTAGTATCCAAAGATATGATGGCTCTTAGAGCAGCCAGAAATCACATGATCCAGGGTGTATATGTTGCAGCTTGCCAAGTTTTCTTCCATGAATCAGGGTAATTAACTTGTACTCTGTGATACAGATATGAATAGCACTTTTGATACATCGTGCCCTTGGATCTTAAATGAAGTTTCAGATTCTGTATATCATTAAGAACATTGTCCAAATGCCTGTTAAACAGTTACAAGCTTGGGGCATCAAGCACTTCTTTTGAAAGCCTGCTCCTTTCAATAAACAAAGTCTGAACATCTGGCACAGCTGTGAGCCCTTCCCATGTATCCTGTCACTGAATCCCTGGGAGAAGATCAGCCCCTCCCTCTCCACTTCCCCTCCCCAGGAAGCTGCAGAGAGCAGTGAGGTCACTCCTGAGCCTCCTTTTCTCCAAATTGGACAAACCCAGACAGCCCAGCTGCCCCTCACTGCACAGCCCTTCCAGCAGCTCCACTGCCCTCCTCTGGGTGCATCCCAGTGCCTTCACATCCTTCCTAGACTGTGAGGCCAGAGCTGCTCTCAGTAACACAGCAGCACAATCACCCCTGTGCGGTGTTTGAAGCACCCCAGGACGAGGTTTGCCCTCCTGAGCCTGGCAGCAGCTCACTAAGTTTCACACTGATGAAAATTGTCCAATGCTTCCTCCAATCCAGATTCTTCTGCGAGGCACCTTGTGCCCCAACACAGTGAACATCCCCTCCTAGTTTGGTAACAGCAGAAAACTTGGTAATGGTGCATCCAACTCCAGCATCCAGATCATTAATAAATATTCTGTGAGGGTTCATATATCAGTTCTTTTGACAGCTTTAAACATAGATAGTATTAATCACCTCCCCAGGTACTTTTTTCATGTGTAAGCCATGTGAAGTTTAAGCCAAAACTTAAACAAATTTTATGTTTAAAACAATGTTTTTCTTACTGGTGTGGTATGAGTTTTTGCATCAAATTGTTAGGTTTAGAAAATATAATGCATATCTGACTATTTCTTTCAAACTTCTGCTGCCTTTGCCCGAAGGTTTATGTGAGCCAGTGTATAGCTGTTTTTCTCCATCTCTCTTCTCCTCCTTTCTTTCTCCCATACTGTATTTGCATGCAACAATTGTGGCAGTTCCAAAGCCTGTTTTCTTTCAGGTTTGATAAATACTTTCCCTCCAAGACCTCTAGTGACCTCTAGTTTCTAGTGAGAGAAAGGTCTGTTTCCTTAAAGCAGCATATATTGCTAAATTTACTAGTTATTCAAGAAGGATATCACAAAGTTTGTTTATGGTATGAATAGATTTGAGTCAGACACTAAGAATAAACAAAACAAAATAATATCAAAAATTCAAAGCTCTGCACTCCCACTGTATGAACAATGCTAAAAATTATCCGTCTCCCTTGCTTGAATAGTAAAATAAAATAATTCAGAAGGTGGAAGATTTTTTAGTAGTTGTATTAATGTTCTATTTCAGTAACTTGCACAGTATAGTTTCAAGTGGTTATTTTTAAAATAGCCTGCGAATTAGTTTTATTATATAAGATTTATCTAAACTTGCTGAATATTTGGATCAGCAATCTATCATAAAAACCTTCTAAATAAACTCTGCACCTTTCTTTGAAGTGCAGGAGAGGAGCAAATTGGTGTGCTTCTTCAGGGATATTTTGCTGCTTTCTTAGTTAAACCTTGATGAGGTCATTATGTGGCCTTCAGAAGTGACTTTTCATCAGTTTTATGTTTGAACTTGTGGTGTCAAATTAAACCTGATGTGTTTCCTGTGTAAATGGTAAAATGAATGTGGAAGCACAAAAGGGAAGTAACCTATAGGTGAAATTCTTCTATTTCTCAATCAATTTCTTCTTATCTCATCACAGATCAGTACTACTTGGGTTTTATTTCTCTCAGTGGACTTAGGGTATTTTTTTCTTTAAATATGCTAAACCTCCGAAAGACACTAATGAGTAAATAGGCAGTAATTATGCAATAATTACGCAGTAATTACGAGTAATAATGCAGATAAAAAATAATGGTACAACAGAAGGAAATTACCCTAAAGCAAACTACATATACAACGGAAGAGAAAGACACACTAACAGAGGTCACTAAAGTCTATACAAAACTTGCTATTCTTGCTTTTTGAGCAGAGAGAAGCTTCTTGAGGGTTACACAATTAAGTACAACCAGTAAGTAGCAGGTAAGATACAGGAACTTCTTGCAAGAGGGCTTAAGCCATGAGTTAGGAGTGAAAAATATCAAGAGTAATGTAAGACTTAGAAGCAAGAAAAGTGGCTTCAATGTTGGGGGCCAATTGTACATTTAAATGTGGATTTCAACCAGCTGCAAACATCAAGTTTGTGTCTAGGTGTGGGAAAGAAATGACAGATACTTGTCTGTAAGGTCTGAAATGTAATTTGGGGAGGTGATTTCACCCAAAGGTTGTGTTAAAGCAGCCTCCATGCTCTATTGGAGAAGTGTTTATATTGCTACAGCAGTGCTAACACCATTTGAGCCTCAAATGTGGGGAACAGGCTGTGCTGATGTAGCTGAGGGGGTTAGCACCTGAGGAACTGCAGAACTCCCCACCTGCCCCTGCAATATTTTGAAGCCAAGTCCTGCAGGGTGTGATTCTTCTCTCTTCCTGCTGTCAAACATCTGCATGGCCCTGGATCAGGGAGTGAGCTCCCTGAGCTGTTTCCTTGGCCTCCTGGGTCACAGAGAGCTGTCACTCCTGCTGTGTTTCTCAGCCTGGTGGTGAAGGTGTTCCCCATAAGCCTTCTCTGACATCCTGCTCCTGCTGCAAGGGATTCCTGGAGCCCAGCCCAGCGCTTCCCTGCTGCCTGCAGACAAGGAGCAGGCAGAGCTCTTCATGTTTCAGCTGGCTCCCACAGAAAGCAGCTCCATGTCTCACCTTCTTCTCTAAAAGGGGACAACCTTTCCTTGTGAAAGCTTTTTTTTAACTCCTTTGATCAGTCTGCACAAAGTTTTTCTTCCTAGATTTCTGATTAGCTTTATTGCTCTCTCCTGGTTGGCTCTTAGACTTTTTTTCTCAAGAACTTGGATAAATGTTAAGTGTAATTCCAGGAGGCATATGCTGCACATTAAGAAAAGCTTAATAGGAGTATAATCAAGATAAATAAGGGACAAGTGTAAGAAATACACTTAAAATTCTACTCTTTTGGCAGAGAACCTTGCCATCTGCTAATAATAATTATCAGCTTTTACCCATAAAAATCTTTCAGATCTATTGATGAGGAACTGACCACAGGCATACTTCCCAATCTCATGGTGTGTCACACTGGCAATATGAAGTTTGTTTTGGCATTCATAACATAACTGTTTGCTTATTTTGAGAAAGCATTCAGAATTGTTTTGAATTGCCATATCATGGAAATTGAGTCGGAGCTTCAGCAGCTGTTTTTAATTTCACTCTCATATTTCAACCTCTGCTAATTTTCTCTGCTTGTTCACATGTACTTTCTGTGACTTGGAAGACCTGAAAAGAAGGCAGAAAAAGCCCATCCAAAACTATGTAATTATAAGAAATTATTGACTATGTAAAATATGTTCCTGTATTCCTTTTCAAGTGCATAGATAGTCAATCCTTATGGAAAAATTCTCAATGTAAAAGGATTTAAGAGCTAAGAAACTTTTGCATCTTAATTATTCCCTGAAGACTTGTCTTTTCTTTAGAAGTCTATCATGTCTTTAAAGAGTTAATTTATGATTTATGACCCACTAGGGATAAAATCTTAATAAAGTCACTCATAAAAAAAAAAAAAGAGAAAGACTTGAGATGGTAAGATTCATGGAGAATTTTATATTCTAGTTTTTAGTTTTAGTAATGCTAAAACAGGAAAATATTTTCTTTGTTCTGTTGAAGATTCTGTCAATATGAAATCTGACAACATAAGTAATTTTAATAAATACTGCAGAGAAGAACTCTTTTCATGGGTAAAAATATGCTGGAAGCAAATCTGCAAAGTGTCTGCTGGAGTTCTTCAAAGGCAAGTTTGAAAGAAGGAATTTTCCAAATGAAGCAAAGGAATAAAAAACAAATACAGACAGTCATGCACTTGTCCAGCTTGTGATGTCTTTGGTGAAAGACTTTTTGCAGGCTATTAATGTAATTGTTCAGAAAAAATATAAGAAATTCCATTCTACTCTTGGTGGTTATTCTGATTTTTAATTATGAGAAAATGCTGGTGCTAATTCAATATCACATAAATGAATTACTCAAATTGCCTTAAAAAGACTCTTTGTACACATGAAATTGTGTATCATCTGGGTCTCATTACAGATCTCATCCCAGACTGAAATGCTCTACAAAATTTAGATCTCTGTGTTCTCACAAAATGGAAAGAGAAGTTTGTGATAGAAAGGCTTTTTCTTGTACACACAGAATCTGTTTTGCTAGAATCTGGTTTGCCGATGAATTAGCAGGGCTGTTTCTGAGATCCTTTGCTACAAAAGCAAATGCAATTCGTACTTTGGGCATATTTCTTTAGATTAGAATGTATCTTTTTCACTAATTTTTTAATATTTCCTGATTTTCTTAGTGTGTCAGCTTCAAAGCTTTTATGATGAAAAACTGAATTAAACTTCATTAAACATTTTGTGGCAATACTTACCACAAAATTATATATTGAATAAATAAATAAATAAAAAGCACTTTGTTTAGTTGGCTCTGGCTGGATGCCCACCCTCCCATTCTATTTTTCTGTTGCTCATCAGGGCAGCTGGTAGGAAATGTAATGGAAGGTTCACAAGGCAAGATGAGGGCACGAAGAGAGATCACCCAGCAGTTGCTGTCATGGGCAAAACAGACTCGAGATGGGGAAATTAATTGTATTTATTACCTAACAAATTAAAGTAGGATAATGAGAAATAAAAGCTACATCCCTAAAACACCCTTCCTCCACCTCTCTCTGTTTCCTGGGCTTAGCTTCACTGCTGAATTCTCCACTTCCTCCCCAGAGTGGCACAGGGGGATGGGGAATGGGGGTTATATTCACTTCATCACGTGTGGTTCACAGATGCTTCCTCCCCCTGGGGAGGACTCCTCACACTTCCACACACAAGCCTCATACAATATCTACAAAAATAACTAATATAAATCCCTTTAAATGAATTAATAATTAATAAAAAATGTATAAATACTTATTTAGAAACTTTCAAACTTTAGTTCCTGGTGAGTTTGTAGGCTGACATGTTTCAAGAAAAAGAATAAATTACAAAACTTCAATTTTGGGCTTTTGATAGGTAGGAATTTTATGACAGATAAACTAATTTCTTTGTTTAAGTGTTAACATTTTGTCATCTAATCTTGTCCACAAGTCTAAACATTTTGAAATCTGTAAGAGGCTTTCCCTGCCCATACCATGCCAAACAGGAAAAAGAAAAGCCACAGGAATGTGCCTGTTAGCCCTCACTCCTAAGGGCTGTCTGTAAAAATATGTTACAAGGAGACCAGCTTTACACCCAGCATTCCATCTGTGGTCTTCTGAAACCCTTTCTAAACACAGACACAGAATTGGGGCTGACAATGTAGGTACAAGATTGGCACCAAGCATTTTATGGCTGCTGCCGTGGGAACTGAGGACCTGATTTAGCAGATGGCATGGAAGCCATTCCTTGCTGCAGCTAAAGGAGGAGACCTTCCACAGGCAACCACAAAATAAAGCCAGCAGTGCTCCAGAGCAGCTGAGGGGTCTCCAGTGCCAATCTGTTGAGAAGCTGGCAAACAGCCACTCCAAGTAAACACATTAGAACTAGGAATTATTCACAAATTAATAGGGTGGGATCCAGCAAATGGGATCAGAACAAGTGAACAGTTGTATATTGAATGTTTACCCCAGAGAATAAAAAGACAAAAATTACTATGCAGCAAATACCTGCACCCTCCTCCCCCAACATCATCTTAGTCAAAGATTTTTATCACCTGGTAAAGTTATGAATATTAGCATTGTGTGGGTTGACCCTGACTGGCCACCAGGTGGTCACCAAACTTCTCTCTCTCCCCTACTACTCGAAAGGATTGTGGGGAGGAGGGAAAAGTGACAGAATTATCACGAGTCAAGATAATCACTAGAAGACCTCTTCCCAATTACTGTCAAGGCAAAACAGACTTAGATAAATTAATATATTGCTAATTAAAGAGATCAAGATAACAATAAATAAAAACAAACCAGTGGCAGCTGGTCCATCACGGAGCTGACTGGCACTGGCTGTGGTGACAGCTTCTCACAGAAACCACCCCAACATCCTCCCCACCCCAGGCTACCCAAACCTTGCCACATAAGCCCAGCAGAAGCTTGAGGGTTCCTTGCCTGAATGTATCTTGCCAGTTTCCCCTCAGAATCAGGACAGGGAGATCAGAGATGTCATGCTTTGGTGATGAGAAAGAGCTTCTCCAAAGCAAGTGGCCACTTCCCCTCTTTCCTTCCTTCATGATATGATGTAATTTGAATGTAGTTGATTGATTGTTTTTCACTTAACTTTTTTCTTAATTTCCACTTACAATTTCCACAGTAGATTATTGTGAACATAGGCATCTGAACAAAGACATGTTCCTAACCCTATTCATCTCCAATACCCTTAACTTCACCAATACTTCTTAACTTCATCAATGTCCTTTTCTTATCTGCTGAAAACTCTTGTAAGTGGTGTCCTGCAGTGTTGGATAGTGCTCAGCTGGACAGCTGCTATTCCAGCAAGCTGTCTGCCTGGACCTTTCACACAAAGGTCATCATCCAGCCTTGTTGTCATAGCACCAACATGTTGACCTTTTTTTTCTTATTCATGTGTGTGCTAGAGATCTCCTATCTAGTTCTGTGGACAAAGACTTTTGCCTACTACATGATTCACTGAAGATAAATATGAATGTGTCATAGGTTTGTTCTGAGGAAATCACCTCATTATGCAGTTCTCTTAACAAGATCATAAAAGCTGTTTTCCTGTTCAGTGGTTCATTGCCCTTTTCTGTAATTATGAGGACAAAAATACAAATTGTGTAGTGTAAACAAAGTGTCTGTGGCAAAAAAAAAGGGAGAATCCATGTTTAAAATTGGGGCCAGAGTCAATATTCTGAATGTATGTATAAATATTTGCCAAAAGACTTTCACTTCTGAGATCTCATCTAAGATAAGAAGCTGAGAGAGAAAGCCATGCCACTGTAATGTTACGTTTCATTGCAAATTGAAAAAATAAACAAGTCTGGACTTAGTCAGAACTACTGCTAGCACCAGCTGCTGTGACCTCCTGCTAAAACAGGAACAACACACTATGTTTTTCAGATTCTGGTGGTGATTATAATTGAGTCAATAAATAGCTGGAGTCATACTACTACTGAATTACCAGATAATTACATTTCATTGAGAAAGCATGCAAGCAAAAACGTTTTTTAATCCAAGAAATTCAGCAATTCAGCTGCTGTTGAATTTTAAACATCCTTTAAAGGTCAGATTAAGAGAAAGTCAGCAGAGCTGAAATAATGTTTTAGAGTTGCTTCAGATCTGGAAGCAACATTGAGACAATGATTATGTTTCTGTATATTTTGGGGTTTCTACATGGAGACGTTTTTTTCCAGCTGTAAGTTTTCCCATATGGAAGAGGAGGCTGTTGATAACAATCTTATCAGAAGGCTGCTTAGGCACTGCACACGAAGAAGTTTATTGTCTCTTTCAGGTGCCCATTGTATCACATCAATATAGGCATGTCTACCTCTCATTTTTTGGATAAAGAAAAGGAAGGTTTAGATAGGTCCCAATAAGGAGGGCTTCAGGCAACCAGGGGATTCAATTTCTAGGTGCTGGAAGGTTCCCCCTTGATGCAGATGGAGACAGAAGAGAGGCTGGCACACATTACCTGACAAACCTGTCTTCTTTTGTCGTGGGAAAAGCACTGAAAGATACCAGTTCCAACTTGTTCTGTGGGAACCTGAGTGGGCAACACAATTTTCCTTGAAACTTTAGAAGGATGATTCCAGCATTCCCTGTGGAATACTCAAATATGAGATAATACCTGCCTAGGGTGCCACACCTCTGCTTAGCTTGCAGCATAGCACGCTTTACCCACAGCCAGTTTGGGTAGCTCTCTCAAGCCAGTCTTTAACACAGAGACCCACAAAGCTGCAAGCAGCAGACCCCAAGCATTTCAGAGAGCAGAATGAAGGAGATTTTAGAAGTCATCTCAGTAACATCCTCTCGGGTGTGGCTGGAAAGTTCACGTGACACTAAAATAATTTCAAGTACAGAAATCTTTATTGGTTGTGGGCAGTACCTTAAAAAGAATTCCTCAGCTTTAAGACTTGGCTAAATCATGAAGAGTGTGCCCACAGCCTCTGAACTGTGTGAGGAACAAACATAGATAAAGAAGTTAATGTTCATTCTACTGAGGATGTAAATAATTGTCCTTTTGCTCCCAATGCTTTTTAAATTTTCTCCTACAAAAACTTGCAGTTAATACTTGGAACTGGTAATATTTAACAAAAGAGCATCAGGCAGGTCAAACATATTGAAGTGATAGCAACAAAGAGGACAGACACTTTATTTATAGACCTGGGCAATGTCTGTAGATGAAATGAGAAATTAGACATGTCAATGCATAAGAAATGTTGGCTATTTTCCAGGCTGCTACAAGACCCGTGTTTAAAAGCAGGCTTCCAAAGTCATTTTGGTTTGGAAAATATATGGAAGAGGTTGGGCTAAAGAACACATTTTCCTGTTTTATTTGTTGTAGTGAATCTCTCAGCTACACCAGAGAAGAAATACTTGTGCAATGTTCTGTGCAATGTTTGTAGTTGCATTTTCAATGAATTTAATAAACAAAACTTTTCTGCAGAAAGAAATTAATTTAATTAAGTATACAGCTGATAATCCTGTTACAAAAGAAAAATATCACATTATTTATCCCACTGGTAAGGAGAATAACATTTGGTTTACATTAGGAAAAGAGAAAGTTTAGGAAACATTTCTTCACACATCTGATAATAATTATTAGTGTTGCTGTGATAACAACTCCTTGGCTGGAGTTTCAAGGTAGATTTACCAACATTTATCTCTTAAAGGGAGCAGCAAGTGTTTTGGTGCTTCCAAGCTTCATTTTGCTCAAAATCAAACTAGTGGCCCACCAAAACGTGTCTCTTCGAACCTGTCTCTGGAGGTTTATGTGTTTATGTGTTTGGACAAAGTTCTGTTTTCCAAACTTTGTTTTACAAAGTCATTGTGTAAGTTCTGGGGCCGTTTTTGTTGTCAGGGAAAGCAGGGCCATTTTCCATCAAGTTTGTGTTTCTGAAGGGTGACCCTCTCATGAGACAGAAGTTGCATGATTTCAAGGTCAGCCAAATGCCTGACTTGTCTCAGGAAAGGAGTATAAAATGCTTCAAAAGAACCAGAGGAGCTAGGGAGATCCCTTTATATATCAGGATGTTCCCTTTCTGTGAGTGATTTGTTATATATTCTGCTTTCCTCTTCCTTTACTTCCATAGCTGAGAAATCCTTGTCTATGTGTTATTCAGATTTTCATTCCCTCTACCTATGGGATTTTGCAAGGTTACTAGACCAGCTTCCACATTCCCAGAGCCCCTCAAAGCCAGGGACCTCCTGTCTCTTTGGACTAAATGGAATGAGAGTGGCAGACTCTGAGCATGCAGCCCACCAAGCTTTGCTGATCTGCTGGCTGCACCACTTGCTGCAGCTGTAGAAAGAAGGAAGGTAGATTTAAACTGCAGCTGACAAGAGCTGAATAGTTGTTTCCCTGTGACTTCTCCTCTGTTTCACATATTATGCTCGATTTCTGCACCTTGCATGGAGTTTGATTTAGTGTTTGCTTCCTCAGACAGCTTAAGCATTTTTTAGAAATTGACTATTCCTTTAAAATAGTGTTTGGTTAACTTGCAGAAGTTAACCAGCCAGAAGTTCGTACAGGCTATTTGGGGAAGAGTACAGCTGGGGACAGACAAGGTCATGGAAAAAAAAAGAAAGGACTTTGCAGGATAAGAACCAGTTCAGAAGACCAGCACAGAACTCTCTGGGGAACTCCCTCTGTTCCTGGCTCCTGTGTGCAAACTAAGGTGCTGCTAGGTGAGAGGGTAGGCATGTATCTTATAGGCTATACATTTTGGAACAGATCCTTATGCTTCATTGTTTTAGTCTTTGCATGTTTTTCATTAACTAGAGTATAGATAGTTAAACAAGATTAGTTTAATTTGTCCTAAACTATCTGATGGGCCTGATTTGTCAGAGCCACACTCTAGTATAGTCAGCTTCTAGAGAGCATGGGGAAACTGTGCAAGGTGTTTTGCTGGTTCTGCTGCAGAGAAGGAAGGGAAGAAAGGAAGAAAGAAAGAAAAAAGAAAAGAAAAAAGAAAAAAAGAGAGGAGAGGAGAGGAGAGGAGAGGAGAGGAGAGGAGAGGAGAGGAGAGAGAGGAGAGGAGAGGATAGGAGAGGGAGGATAGGAGGGAGAGGGAGAGGAGTAGGAGAGGAGAGGAGAGAAGGAGAGGAGAGGAGGAGAGGAGATGAAGGAGAGGAGAGGATAGGAGAGTAGAGGAGAGAGAGGAGAGGAGAGGAAGGAGAGGAAGGAGAGGAGAGGAGAGGAGGATAGAGGAGAGAGAGGAGAGGAGGAGGAGGAGAGGAGAGGAGAGGAGAGGAGAGGAAGAGAGGAGAGGAGGAGGAGGAGGAGAAAGGAGAAGAGGGAAAGAGGAGAGGGAGAGAGAGGAGAGGAGAGAGGAGAGGAGAGGAGACAGAGGAGGAAGGAGAGGAGAGGAGAGAGAGGGAGGGAGGAGAGGGAGGAGGAGAGAGAGGGAGAGGAGGGAGAGGAGGAGAGAGTAGGAGGGAGAGGAGAGAGAGAGAGGAGAGGAGGAGGAGAGGAGGAGGAGAGGAGGAGAGGAGAGGAAAGAGGAGAGGAGAGGAGGGAGATGAGAGGAAGGAGAGGAGGAGAGGGAGAGATAGAGAGGAGAGAGGAAGGAGAGGATGAGAGAAAGAAAAGAAGAAGAAAAAGAAAAGAAAAAGAAAAGAAAAGAAAGAAGAAAGAAAAGAAAAGAAAGAAAAGAAAAGAAAAGAAAAGAAAAGAAAAGAAAAGAAAAGAAAAGAAAAGAAAAGAAAAGAAAAGAAAAAAGAGCCCCTGAGGTAAGATAATGTAGAGAGTATCCGAAGTCCAAGCACCTGGGAGGGAAAGGAAAAGGGAAGTATTATTGCATATAGGGCATGTAGTAGCACAACTTTCACAGAAATCATAAGATATTGCTCACCTCTTTTTTTGTCCTCAGCAAATGAAGCTGAAAATGGGATTTCAGGCTCACCACTGTGCTTGATTAATCATTCTGTTCATTGCACTGCAGGCTTTAAGGGTATGACTCTTTGGATAATTACTCATCATCTTTCATCTACCTGAAATCTGGACAGAAATACAGATTTTTGCATTGCTCATGAAGCATGTAGGTCCACTTTGACATGGCTCCAGCATTTAATAAAAGCTTTAGTGGCAAGAAGCAGTATTTCATTAAATTCCTTTTAGAAACCCAGTATACTCAATTATAATTGCAGCTCTTTCTGCATTAAAATCAGGATCAAAATCTTCTTTCATCAGGGATAATTCTCTAAATCAAATTTATATAAGCTTTGAATGTTTGGGGCTTGGACTTTATTTGGTGCTTTTTTTGATGCTGGCTTTTTTGTTGGCTTGGGGTTGATTGGCTCTTTGTTTTTGAGGGGTCTTTAGACATGTTTTGTTTGGTTGATTTTTTTGTTTGGTTCATATTTTTTAGTTCAAGTCTAAATAAAATCAAATTTTCTCTGACTGAAATTGGAAATTTCTTCTGGTATTCTGTATTTCAATATTCTTACATCTTTCTCTTAATTGGTTATACTCTTCTGATTCTGGCTTCTGTCACAAGAATCAAAAAGAGATGAAGAATTGTGAGGAACAGTATACTCTGTGAAACATGAGTTGAGTGTGAAAAACCAAATGAATTTGACTTGAGGGTAACATTTTTTTAAATTATATTGAAAGGTCACCCAGAAACTTCTAATAACTATTAATTTGTCTTTTTTTTAATGCAAAGCTGACTTGATAAAATTAAGTAATCTTTGCTGTTATAATGTTTGTATTTTTGTCTCATGAAATTGCGAAGAAAAGTACAGTGTTAACCAGAAGAGATAGAAAGAGCTCAGTTCTGCCTACATAAATACACTCATCAGGAATATTTGATTCCCAAAATCTAGTTTACAAGAATTGACATTTTGCAATCCAGATTACTTTTTAAAAATTATTTATGGGATGGCTTGGACCTGGTGAGCTGGTTTCTTAATTTTAATCTCTGTAGACTTCAGATTCACAAGGAGGTTAAGGAGGCCTAGCTTTGTTTTGCAAATGAAAAATGCAAGTTTAAAGAAAACTCTGCCAAAGTATGTGTAAGTTCTTTACCCAGACTTAAGATAGTTAGTCAGGACTAAAACTACCCTTCATACCCCCAAGTTTTCTACAGAAAATGTAACAGCACAGAGGTAGGTAACATATATGAGAGGCATAAAGGTAACATATATGAGAGCTATAATGTAAAATCTTTTACATTTTTATAGAGCTCTATTTAAAAGCAAACATAGCAAAACATTCTTGTCCTTTCTCCTTACCAGGAAACTGAACATTGAAAACTGCTATAGAATTATCAGTAGAAAGAAGTTGTACCTCAGAAACAAGGAGAGGGAGAAAACAATCAGTTGAATTATTCAAAAATTCATGTTCCATTCCAAAAGCAGAAGTATTTATTTAATTTAAGTTAAATTAGTGGTATGAGCATTTCATAATAACATATCTAGGTAAGGTTTTTTCCCCCATGTTCAAGATAAAACAATCAATATCAGAATACACTGTTTCATGTGTTGAATATCTTAGTCCACTGAGAATGCTCAAAATTGCAGAAGATCCTAAAATAAAGCTTTTTTACCATTGGGGATACTGTGTTATCTAGAGAGACTGTGCATCTCCATTCCTGGAGATATTAGAAACTCAAGTGAAGAGGGCCCTACATGCTGTTCCTGCACCCACTGTAAGCAGAGAACTCAGACTAGATAATCTCCAAGCTCCCCGACAGCCTCACATACTCTATGATTCTGAAATAAATGGGAGAAAGATTGTATTGTCCACTGATTGTAACAACAAAATTTATATTTTTGACCTTGAAAAGAAAATGAAAAATTTTGTTAAAGGCTTGGCTGTTTTCATCTTCTTATGTCCTTTAATAGGGATGAAAAGCAACCACAATGCAATTTTGGTATAGCTCCTTCCTTATTTTCATACTCACATTGATTTCCTCATTCCTCACACTGTTCCATCAGTGTGCAATGTGTACTTAATCACTGGAGTAACACACCTCATCCCCACTTAGCATTTCTTGAAATCTTTAATTGATAATCTGACAGAAATGTTTAATCTGAATTTTACCCAAGTGTGCAGATATCCCCATCCAGGACTTGTGTTTGCAATTCTAACAGGAAAATTTATTGATAAATGGTGACAAGATGATTAAAGTCCTGGAAAGGCTTCGGTTAGAGGGGTGATGGCAGAAATTTCAGCTCTTCAGTTCTGAAAATTATAATTTAAGAGGAGAGATGGAGGTCTGCAGAATTGTGCTTTGAAGGGAGAATGTAAATAAAATTATCTTGCTGACTGGTCTTATCCAAGGCAGGGAGATATCAAAGGAAGTGGTTAAGAATGACATTTAAAGCAAATTAAATGGAGGTGGTTCTTCATACAGCAGAGGCTGCTACCTGTGATATCATTGTTAGTCAAAGGATACGATGAATAATAAAAACTATTGGAGAGATAAGGGCAGATGAAACAAGTGGATGAATCAAAAATCCATTGGGGATTGCTCAATCATGGGAAACTTTTCTGATTCAGGAAATAGTGGCAGTGAGTTTCTTATGTGCTTGGCAAGTTTTTACACTTCCATTTATGGCCAGTGCACCAGGAGAAACAAATTTTCAGTTTGACCCAATCTGGGCAATCTTGTATGTCTGTAAATTTTAGACTTCTATAGTTGGATGAATTATTTTGTATATATCACATATGCTATATATGCGTATATATTACCACATATGAAATTTCAGGTGAGATGAACTGTTCCAGGACCTCTAAAAACTTAATAATTAAAAAACTTTAGAATTCAAATTAGAAAAAAAACCTTTATTCAATCTTCCAAGAGGCAGTGGTTTAAATTTCAAATATATTTGTATCAAAAATGGTGAAAAAATCCTTCATATTGCAATAATCTGGGAACAGAGAAATAAATATCTCCAGTGCCTTTAAAATAACATTTTAGTTTTTCATCACACATGGTCAGGCTTACCTCATTATAGGGAGTTTTGTGAGTCTGGTTTTTGTTTGCTCACTGTCTTCAGAAAACAGGACTTACCCAATAATTTTTGTGTAAAGATAAGTTTTAGGAGTTAATCAGCACCTGCCCTGATGTGTGAAATCTTCTGCATAAACTGACTCATCCACAAGTTAACCTGTAAGCAATATTCTAAGCTGTTCAGCCTCAGCATATAACACACCATCTACAACTAACCAAAGCCAAGCGGAGACATTGTTCAGCTACTCCAGATGTGCTTGCTATCATTTCTTCTTCTCTAAAAGCTGCAGACCTCTGTTCCAAGCTTGTGTATCCTGCTATTACAGCAACCAGGTCATATTTTACATTAAAACTGCAGATGAAGGACCAATATAGATAATATCAGATTCATTACTTTTCCAAGTTAATTTGCCATGGAGTCAGAAGGAGTCAAAGAATAGTAGCATTTTTTAGGCCATTTGAAAAATGAACAACTGAAGTGTAAATATATGACATTATGAGCAAAAGGGAAATTTTACAAAGCACCAGAATTAATTTCTGTCATCACATGTACCAATTCAAGCCTGATCTCAAATGTGGAGTTTCTTTCATCATAGCTTCTTTCTTTATTGTTAAGACCAATGGGACACTGACATTGATAAGATATCTGGAAGCATCATCATAACTTAATACAGGTTGTATATGGCAATAAATAGGCCCTTTGTTTTTAAATGATCAAACTAAAGACTATGGAAAGGGAATAAGATGACTCAGAATTGGTTTTAGTGCATTTTGCAGTTTACCAGGAAATTAATGGTGACATTACAAACCTGCAGGATCTCACAAATTGTTCCTTTTGGTGCACCTTACTCTATCCTATCCTATCCTCAATAATTTTAGCTTCCCATATGGGCTGCAGCAGAGAAAAATGCAGTAACCAATCAAGTATTTTCAGCATGCGTAAAATAGTTCACAAATGTTACAACATTAATATGTGAAATTATAAAGTGGAAGAAAAGTATCTATCTGATTTTGGCATATTCAAAAGAAAGCTTTTCCAAAAGTATGTTTAAAAGTGTCTGCTTCAGGTCTGTTAAGTTCCATGTTGCTTTTAATCTTGTTTAGTATTGTGGGAGTAGTCAAGTGGTCAAGCAGGGGGCTCATCTAAACTGGTGCTTATCCACAGACACAGAGTAAAAAGCTTGTCTTTTTCTATAGTTTAGGGCAACAGTGGGCATTTGGGACAGCCAGGACCACATAAGGAAGGCATTACCTTCCTAGCAAGGTGTCTGTGTTATTGTTATCCTAAATGACAAACTTTGGAGTATGTTGATGTAAATTTGATAGCGAAGTGAGTAACAGGCACATCTCACTTTAGCTGCTAAGATTATTTCGTGCAGTCCTAACTTCAGTTGTCCACGTTTCTCTGCAATTTGTTTATTTTTCATAATTCTATAAAATATTTACATACTAACTGAGAGGATAAATAATTATCTCCTCATCATTTGCAAAATCAGTCACAACCTTCCCTACAGCTTATTTTGTATTTTGTGATGTAACTACCTGGAGTAGTCATCTGTACTGCTCAGATAAATTCACTGTAAATGATGTTTCACTTGCAGAATTCGGCATCCCTTGATCCCAAGGGACATTTGCTCTGAGAACCTTTCATTATTTTCATTTGTAAGATACTCTCTTGGTCATTGATCTCACATGAAGTATCTTGATCCTCACTCTTATAGCCCGTGATGCTTGGAACATAACTCTGAATTGCACATTGCTCAGGAGACTGTTAGAGCCATTTAGAAAATATTAAGACTAAGATTTAAGTATTTGTATGTAGTTATTTATTGCAGGTGTCAGCAGTTTGGAGCTTTTCCCTGGCAAAATTACTCGCAGGCAATTACAAGCATTCTGTCTAAATTCCACCTGAGAATTCCTTCAGTATTTAGATATTCAGTGTCTCTGCCTTTAAATTAGTACTATGAAGAGTTAACATGTCACATATTCCTCGAGGCAATTTTGCTCTTTCTATTTTCATTTCAAATATATCCTCGTTGTTTCTTTTTAATTCATTTCATGAGTCAAACAAAAAATTAAGGCAGTCTGGACTTTAACTAGAATATAATAAAATCTGTTTCTTCGGTCTGCATCTGTTATGTCCTTGCTTCTCAAACATGAGAAGAATATTAGCAACAGATATCTCTTACAGAAAAAAACACTGGTCTTTTTGTTCTTTCTTTGAGGGAAGAAGGAGGAAAAGAGGTAAGAAATGCTACATATTATTATGAGATGGATCTTTCACCTGTGCACGGGCAGATAGATTTGCTGGTCTAATTTTCAGAATTTAACAACTAGCAAAGTATCAGTTAGATAGATATCTATGGCATCTGGGGATGTTGCCTGATGAAGGCTGCTTTTTAGGAGTAAGTGTAGTTTAGAATATATGTGTGGATATTAAACAAAGCATAGTCATGAGCTTCCAAGCAACTGCACCCACATGGTCAGATCTACCCATGGAATAAAGAGGAAACTGGCCTGTCAATGGTGCTTGAGTGAAATGTGCTCTCATATGTCTTGCAGACATGGACCGAGTGAGGTCTATGTATTGTATTTCTAATTCCTATAGAAAGAACTCACAAAGTATTGTAAATATTGTTTGATGTTTTTCATTCTTGTTCATGTTGCTTCTTGATGTATTGAAATACAAGGTTGTAAAAGAACTATACCTAGCATTTTATTATTTTCTTCTCAATCTTGCTTATGTACTAGAAACTGATTTTGGTCTGGGAGGTGAACAAATGCTTTGGGTGTTCATTAAAACTGTCATTGATTAATAGCCTCCCTGCACTCCTCTTAGTGGCCTTTCCAGTAAAATATCTTTCTGTCAGAAAGTGCCTGAAGAAAAAGTCATGCCCTTCCCAGATGTGATTTCCAGGCTCTCTGTCCCTGTATGCTTCAATAAAACTGGAGCAATGTCAAGAGGAATGTCAAGAAACATTGCCACAACTCTTTATTGTCCTGTTCTTTTGTCATGCCATGGGCTAGACACACTGAGCACAGCAGGATGGGACCTGGCATTTCTATCCAGTAGAAAAGAGAGTCGTATTTCCAAGACTTCTCAGAGAGAGCTGAAAGGGAACACCTCATTTAAGTGGGTGCTCACTACCTGCAGCCCAGGTATGTGCATATGTTTCTTTTGCCATGTTGTTTTAAACAGCAGTCTGAGTTTTGAAGCAGTAGCTGGGGGAGCCATAAATGTGGGTCTACTCTCCCCTCTTCCAGTGGAAAGCAAAACCCCTTCTCCAGAAAAATATTCATTCAACCATTTGAGAACTTGATATGTTGAGATTGCTTCCTGTGCCTCCTGGTGAAGCCGTACATCTCTGTGAAGAAAGAAATTTTTATCCATCTCCCAAAAGACAGCAATGAAGAGCCATGGCTCTAACTTACACCAATCTCATCTGGAAGAGAATGAGAGGGAGGTATTTGTTGCCCAGGCCAATTTTAATTAGCAATAGATGTGTTTTTCATTTTATATGGAAACATTAGAGGAAAGAATTTTCCATTATCATACTTCTGGCTTTAAAAAATTGCCAACCCATCTGTGACCTGCAAGGAGGTGAGACTCTTAGTGTGTGTCAAGTGTGATACATGTACCCCAATCAGGGAACATCTTCTCTGCATCAGTGAGGGCTAGGCATGAGCTCAGCCTGCAGGTGCCAAGTGTGTCCCAGCCTGGGACAGTGGGGAGACTGCACAGGGACACCACTCCCAGCACTTGTGGAGAGTTTTTCTGAAGGTGAGGGTCTAACAGAGCTGAAAAATCTCCAGGGTAATAGTAGCAGGTGTTTTCTATTTCAAAATCTTGCCTCTGCGTTTAATTTCTCCCTGTGTTACATTTTATGTCAGCTGTGCTCCACCACACCTTGTGTTCCAGTGTCAGTCCGGATTTCTGCTGCAATGAAAAGAAATTGAGTTCTATCTCTAGCCATGCCTTGAAATACTGCAAACTTCCAGAAATGTCTTTAAAGGAGCATTTGTTAAAACATTTGTGCTAGAATTATTAACATATGAATACCATTGAGTGTTTGCAGAGTTTACAAATTAATCTGAAGCATTAGACTTACATCTTACAAACAGCTTGTATTTGTTTCTTAGTGTAAAACAACTTTTTTTTTTTGCAGTCTTCGTTTTTATAGTTGTTAGTGCTCATTGAAGGAGATTTAAACACAAAAACCTGAGCCAAAGATAGCTGCTGGGAAACTTATCTGATATGAAGACCAGACAAAATCTGAATCTAAACAAAGGGTGATTGATATACTACTGGGTATGCTATAATTGCTTTTCTACTGAAATGAGCTAGTGAGTCAAAACTAGTAGTTTTATTAAATATTCTTGTATTTGCTGCACAAATCAAACACCAAAAAATAGAAGTGTTTAATGAAGCACTCATCAAGACTTATTGTCTTGATGTTACCTGATAAAACACACACAGAATTGTAGTTTCTATTTACAAGTAACAGACACTGCAGATAATATCTGCACATTTTCATTATTGTTTTCAAATTTTCACAATATTTGCTGGGGTGTTTTTAATTAAAAAAGCAGATCCTGGAGCTTTAAGGCTTGGCTTCCCGTGTTGGAGTGATGTTCACAATACAGACAGCAGCTTGAAAGCATAGGCTCAGACAAAGATTATAGTAAAAGGCACCTCGAGATGCCATGTAGTCCAGATAACTTGCAAATTACACCAGGCTGCTCAGGATTTAGCCAGGTTTTAGAAATCCACAGGGATAGAAGTTTTGTAGTGTCTGGGCCACACACCCCAGTGTTCTGGTAGCCCCATGCTGGGAAACTTGCATTGTACTCATGAGGTACAGCAAAAAAATTGTGTCTTAGGGTAAGTGGAACAGTAAATAGAATTAATGCAAAAACATGCTATCCATTTTTTATTATTTAATAAAAACAAACAATTAAAAAACTCACACAATCCCCTCTGCCTCACCTTCCACCAAAATACCACCCCCAAAACACAAGTCATAAAGTAAAGTGTCATATCTAAAGTGAGACATAAGAATGGCAAGAGCTTGACTTTCAAAAACTGCTGGATAAAAAGTAAATTCAAGGGGAGGAAGAAAATACACATTCTCAGTGAACTCGTGTTCACCAAAAGATAGCAAGTAATGAGGGAGCTCCTGCAGGGTGGTAAAGCTTACAAACTGTAAAGAAAAAAATAAGAACAGGGGAGGAGACATATACATTTTCACATTTCTAAGCAGCAACAGTTTCTTCTTTCTCTGAAGAAATCAAGCACAAAACTCTCAGTGCTGATACATAAATACTAATTAAAACATACGAGGTGTAAACTAAAAGTAAGGGGTAAGCAGTAAGTGTGCCCAAGGCTCCAAAAGCAAAACCTCTGGAAGATGACCTGAACAAAGATTACCACACATCTAATGATGGCCAGGTAGCTTAGACACCAGTGTGACTTGAACTATCAATCATCTCTTCCAGATCTCCCAGATATGGAGTAAAAACCTCAACCAAGGCTATGGGTAAAAGCCACAGACACAGCTTTCCCAACATAACATCAGCCTGTGTTTCTGGAAGCTGCTTGCTCTTGTGAGATACTCGGAGCATAGTGATAAGTGTAAAGTCAGCGTATTATAACATGATTGCAGGGGTTTCAAATGGAATCTCACAGATTCACAAAATGGTTTTGGCTGAAAGTTGCTTCTTGATATCATGTAGTCCAACCTCTCAATCAAGCATGGTCACCTAGAGCAGGTTGCCAGTGGTCATGTCCAGTAGGGTTTTGAATACCTCTGTAAATGCAGACACCACAATCGTTATGGGCACCCCTGACAGAAGAGAAGTGGGGTCTGTGTGTTCAAATGAAATACCAGGTTTTAAATTTTGCCCAATGCATCTTGTCCTGTCAATGGGCACTACTGAGAAGATTTTGATGCCCTGTACAAATGTAAAATCCACATGTAAAATGTGTGAAAAATAATTAAAATTGAGAGAATTTAAAGGCAAGCAATCCAAGAAGAAAATGACATACATCATTCTGAAGGGTAGAGCTGCCAGTAAAAACTCCACTGAAGATATTTAGTTGGCAAGAATATGTCATCAAATTGGAACAACTAGATTATTGAGTATTTTTCTAAGGGTGACTGTCAAGAAAAAGACAAGTTTCCTAAATATTAGAGACACCATGTACTAGCCAAATATGAGTCAGGACATTCAAAATCTGCTAAGCAGAAATGACACTTAAAGGAAATTGCAAGAACATTTTTTGCTGTAAATGACACAATTACTTTTTCATGTTAACTTCAATTTTCATTTCCAGGCAGCCTGTCCACAGAAGAGTCAATGACACACAAAGATACCTTAGTAAGTGCTGTAAGAAAGCACAAACAAACAAAGAATATTCACTTTTCTGTGGCGACATGCAATTTTTCTTGGAAGACAATATCCTTCTTTCCTTGCAGAAATTCATCTGATATTCTCTTCTCATTTTGAACTGTAACTCATCTGTAAGCACAAATTCATCTCCTGTCTGTGCACTGAACACTCATAGACCTGCTTTCTTCTCCCAGTGCCTTTTAGTCCCAGCCAGATCCTTGTTCTGAGTCTCTGAGGGCTTTCTGTGGATAACCAGCCAGATCCTTATGCTAATACAGCTAAAAATCTCACTCACTCTCTCCATTGACAGTCTCCTTCACGCTTTCTGGCCCACAGCTGGAGACATCAGCAAGATGTTATAAAACCATAGAAACATAGAATGGTTTGGATTGGAAGGGACCTTAAAGCTCATCTCGTTCCAAGCTCCTGCCAGGTCTTAGCACTCACCTCATGACTATCAAATTTAAACCAATCATTTTCCCTTACAGAAATATGCTTCAGGCTAATGCTTTCTTTAACAATTTAATTAGGTAATTTTTTCCCCTGTCCCAGATCTGTACAGCTTCCCCCAGCATGAATAATACTTTTCTTTACAGATTTCCATTAATGCATCTCAAATAGACTTACAAGGGTGCTGCTAGACAGATTTGTAACAGTAGCTCAATTAAGAGGAAAAAGAAACCAAAGAAACCATCAAATCTTCTTTGTATGTAAATATTCTAAGAAAGAACAATCAAGAAAGGAGAAGGCCTGCTGTCTGTGTAAAAAATAACTTTGTCATGTAACCAAAAAAGCTTAAGTGTTCTGGGCCACCAGGTTACAAAGAAGATAAATATATAAATAAAAAAATATGATTGTGGGTATAGGTTTGATTTTAGAGGAATATATTATTCATAAAATCATAGAGAGATTACCTTCAAAGCATTGAGGAATGAGTGCCCAAACCATGTTTCTTCTCACTGTCTTCCTAAAGAAGAATAGTTCTAGTCATATATGTGTCCCAATAATAATTATTCTAAAACATCAAAAGGAGAGATCAACTGTGTTGCACAAAGAGTTTGTCACATTTTGAAATTACTCAATAACTGTAAATGTTTGTCAATAATTAATTGTTTAGAAATCTCCATTTAAAAAAAACCCAAATACTAAATTTAGTGTATGGTAATCTGCAACACTGCAATTTGAAGCCATCACCAGGATCTCCTAGTGTGAGGTGGAAAATTAAACTGGAGTTGTCCTAATATTAGATTTTGGGTTCTGCTCTGGAGATATGTGAGGCCAATGCTTCCCACTGTCCTGCAACAAACCCTCCAGCTCCACCAGGGCTCCTGCTGACCACTGTGCCACTGTGGGGTGCAGCAGATCTGCCACAGGGACGCGGCAGCAGCCTTCACACCCTGGGCTCTAACCAAGGGGTTTCCTAGTGGCAGTTTAGTGCTTATTGATGACATTTGCTGGCATTTTCACTGATGACTTTTTCTGGCATTTTCACTTCAGAGATGCACAGATGTGGGGTTTTCTTGTGTTTGTTGAATTCTTCTCTGCTGATGTGACTTTGTGGTCTATCTTCTCTCACTGAGTCATGATCTAGGAGAAAGCAATATGCATCACACAGCTATGTTATCAGACTTAAAGTTTACAGATTAATACTGACTCATCAGTTTCACAAATAGCAAAAGTTTTCCCAAACTATTAAAATATCTTTTCTATTCATTATTCTGAGTAAAATGTGTGTCTATTGCTTCTTCTGAATCAACTAAAAATGTGCTGGCACTTCTGCTGTATTTCCTGGAATTTTACCTGCACTGGAGTTTTCCTCTTTGGTTCAAGGCAAATAATTATTTTTTCATAATAGTACTCTATGTTAGTTATCATAGACACCTGTGAGACCTAAAAGAAAGACTGAATCCCTTCTGAATTCTGGGCACATCCTGTGCTCTCACACTGTGTATTCATCACCTGAGATAGGTTGGTGATAAGCAGCACAGCTGCAAGACCAAGATAGCTGCCATCAGTCAGGAGCTCCTGCTGAAAAGCAAAGCTCTGAACAAATTGCATAGCATTTGAGGTAGTAGGTTTCTGAGGAACTTCCATTTTTTTTCCCAAGTTCAAAATCCAAAAGTAATTATGTGCTTGTCTGTGCTGGTTCTGATTGAGAAAGTGGTTTGTTTGTTTGCCTTTATTGCAAGCCATGGGTCTTCTCATTTTGCTCTCCCATTCCAGGTGAGCAAGGCTGCATGGGGCATGATGATAGCTGGGGTAAAACCATGACAGATCCAGGCCACCAACTGGCAATTTTCTCTTTGCCAGCAGGGCATCACCAGTGCCTTCCCAGGCACACACAGCCTGACTCCGCTTTTCCCCTTATCTCTCATTCCCTCCTCAACCTGTTTTTTTTCCTGATGACCACCCATATTTTTTGCTTTCCTGCCTTCCAAGCCTGCCTGTGAAGTTCTTGCCCCTCTACCCTGACCTGCGCCAGTGGTGGCAGGACAGTTTTGTGGGTCTTCCTCCCTCCACACATTGCCAGGCTTCCTGATGGGCAAATGTAACTGGGGAGTAAAGTGGCATTTCAACCTTCTCTCACAACAAAATAACATAAAGCTGACAGGTGACTCTGGTCTCCCATCCAGTCGTGGAATAAGGCCCATCTCTTCCTGTCCCCATACTTTCACACCGAAAAGAAGAGAGACAGAAGAAGAGTTGGTTGGAGAGCTGCTGGCAAAGGAAGATGCTCCTCACATGTCCTCACACCCTCCATAACTCTCAGAAATTAGTCTTCTCTATTCATCAGTCTCTCAATTTTTAACAACTGATTTATTTCTCTTAGTCAGTGGTGCAGGAAAACAGATCAATGTCTTGAGTCCAAATTCATGCCATGTTTATGTCATGAAGCTTTATTAGATTCTTCTGCTGTCATAAGACATCAGTCCCTCAGAGTCTTTTCCTCACATGGAGCACATACATGAAATCTCTGCTGCACAGCCAGATCTCTGCTGAGATCTTTGCCCCAGGAAAGATCCTTGTGCATATGTGTGTGCATGGTGTGTCCTTGCTTATATGCACATAAATGAATAAGGAAACATTTCTCTGGTGATGATGCTGAGAAAGCAGCACAGTGATTCATCTTACCAGGACTGCACAGCGTGTGGCTACTGAGTTGAAAAAGGACACAGAGATTTTTTTGAAAAGACCTAACATCAGGCTGCAACAGCCTAATGAAACCCATATGGAGCTTCTGCCCAGCAATTTGTTCCTCTTTGCTTCCCATGGTGCATTTGTTTCCCAGTGTAATAAGAAAAGCACAAAATTCTTTGATCTCTTTAGAGAGCAGGCTCTAGCCTGCTCTTGGAGCTGGTACTGAGACAGACCACACCATAAGAGAAGGTTGTGTTGTAGAAGATTTAGGAGTTGGTAGATTTGTCTAGGCTCTTCACAACATTGATAGGAGTGACAGTTGGCAGACATACAGAAGTCTGAAGATCCTATACTATTAAATATACTATACTTCTTTGCTGCAATGTATTAAGAATTTGCCTCCTAATGTTTATTTAGAACCTTGTGCTCTTTGTTTCAGAGCATGACATTTTACATAATGGGAATTGAGTTCAAATTAATTTGAAATATTTTTTAACTTCTCTGGGATTTGACTTGCTAAGAAAGTGATTATTCATTGTCATTATATTCTCCAGAACCTGATAATTCATTGTCATTATATTCTCCAGAACCTGATGCTAATGTCATGGTGACTTGGGCTGCACCGGATGCCTTCTGGTGTTTCCTACAGATTTACTGGTTGGTAATTTGATGAGATGTTGTGTTGTATTGAGTTTTGATTATGAAGCCAGGCTGAGAGATTTTGGATTGTTCAGTTTGAGCAAGAGAATGCTCCAGCAAGACGTTGAATCACCACCCAGTAACTGAAGCAAGCCACACCAAGGTCAGAAAGGGACTTTTGACAAGGGCGTGTAGTGATAAAACAAGGGAAAATGGTTTTTAAACTGTCAGAGGACAGACTTAGATAACATAATAGGAAGAAATTCTTGGCTGGGAGGGCGATGTGGAGCTGGAACAGGTTACCAAGAGAAGTTGTGGATGCCTCATGCCTGTAAGTGTTTCAAGAGCAGCCTAGTTGGGGCTTTGAGAAACCTGATGTAGTGGAAGTTGTCCCTGCACATGGCAGAGGGTTGGAATGAGGTGTTCTGTAAGGTCCCTTCCAACCCAAACCAGTCTCTGGTTCTGTGACACAAAGAATTAAGAACTTTCACATTCACAACACAAAACTGTTAGCAGACTTTTTCCTCATTTATAGTAGGACTGTCTCATAGCCTTTCTGAAGAACAGTGCAAATCTATCAATACTTGCTTCTACTCTGTCTCATTTCCTGAATTTGTCATGGTAGTACGTCCCAGTTATGTTTCATGAACATGTCTTAAGTGATCTTGAAGACCCTAATTCCCACTTCCTTGTACTCCACCACTGTTAATCAGCATGGTGAGAGGAATCACATCTTGCAGAACTTCATTATTAACACATTATTTTTCCCACAGCTTCTTCCGAACTGATTTCTTAATCAGTTCACTATAAACGCTCTTCCAAGAAATGTCTTTAGATATTTGTGTGGTTGTCTTTTTTCATTGGTTTTGTTTGGGGCTTTCTTGTTGTGCGTGTTTTTCACATATGACATTTATTGAGGAGGAAAGAAGACACACAGAAATGATTTCCCGAGAGGAGCTGCTGAGAGCTTCCTCTGGGTCTGGCAAGGACAAATGGGTGATTGGTTTTGGGAACTGACAACCTGTTAAACCACAGAGGAAGCTGAACACGCCTCTGTGAGCACACATTTTGAAATTAGCAAACCCCAAAACCTCTCTCTCCTCCGGTCTCAGCAGAGGCAGCAGCCCCTCCACACGGCCAGGCTGGGAAGGCTGTACCATGGGGACCCTTCCTGGGAAGCATTCCAAACCCCAGGCTGCTCCAATGCAGTGCTAGCCAAGCCAAATCCCCTTCACCCCAGCGCAGCCAAACCGAGCCCAAAGTGCACCTAGAATGCTACTGCTGCTAAATTTCAACAAAATCCACCCAGTGCCCTGTGTCCCAATCTGGCTGCTAAAGATCCTAGCTTCCCCCAGAGTAGTCCCAAAAAACTCTCACCATAAACAGATCCACCACAACCCAGCAGGGATCACATAACCATCTGCAAGCTTCAATCAAAGTACCAACTCTTTCACTGCACCGATGAGACTTGCAGACCTTGCACCCCTTCTCAAATTAAAAAAAAAAAAAAAATATCATACTAGACACATAAAAATCAGTGTAAAAACACCAAGGTAAATAAAGTAAATATTAAATCCCAAACAGAAAAGATTAATAGAAATGCTTCACTCTTAAACTAAAATCCTCTTGTAGAGCTATAGAAAAGATACGATTGATAAACCAGACTTGTTTCCCCATAACTCGCAAAATATATTTTAGAGAAATAAAGTGTTCTAACCACAATCACAACCAGAAGGACCAATACTAAAATAAACACATTTCAAGGTACTTATAATCTCATTTAAAAAAAGTTTAAACAGAAAAAGAGAAAAAAGTGATAAAGACCCCTTACCCCCAAGGAAAAAAAACCTCTGTTCCCAAATATAAAAATTATCTCAAAGTTAAATAAAGAAAACTTGTCCTTTTAAACAATTTCATCCTTTAAAATAGTACTCCATAAATTAACATAATCCTCAAAAGCACCTATAAAGAAAACTATAAGTTAAAAAAAAGGCTTTTACACAATAATAAAATTTCCATTATCCCAAACAACAAATTCACTATAACATTAAAGCAACAAAAAAACTTTTTCTTGTCAAGAAGTGTCCATAAACTAAAGAAAAATACTCCTCTCCCCAAATAGTTTAAAAATTACTGTTTTAGAAATAGTTAACTAATTTATTTCTATACATTGTCAATATAAAAGAAAAAAAGGGTGTAAAAAAAGAGCATAAATAATCTAAAACTTTTTTTCTAATTCTTTTTTTCTTTCAATTTCGATTAATAAAGTTTTCTTTATACTCTTCAAAACATAAGCCTCCTTTACCTTCCCTCCTAACCCTATCTCACAAGAAAAAATAAATAAATTATTCTAGTAAGCATACTAGCAAATTAACCAACACAAAATCCACAACATAAATTAGTACATTAATCAAAAAAATCTCAAATTAGCAAATCAAAACCACTACACTTGTTTGGTTGTTTTTTTACCAAGACAATTTTGAGATATCGAATGAATCTCTTAGGCAATTTGTTTTTTCTGCCTGAAGGGAAAATTTTTCCAGCTTTTTCCCACATATTTCCACAGATTTTTCTGTGGAAGTTCCATGAAGTAGACTTTCGATTAATCAAGCACACATGCCCTACCAGGTGCTGAGTAAAATCAAGACTCTTATGTTAGCCTCTGTATTTCAATTAGTAACAACATTCAGAAACTGTTGTGTGAAATCACTATTGAAAATAATTAGAGTTTAATTTTATATTTGTAGTCCTTGCTAAATTTTTTTTAAGATAATGCAAAAGAAATGTTGTTCAGGCTTGCAGAGGGTAGAATATGTTACTTCCTCCTCAGTTCCAGGAAACGTGGTCTCTGTCTTTCTCTTTTCCAGACTGCATGACATATATTACAATAATTTTTCTCTTGCTATTCTCTGTGATGTGAAATTTGCATCACCTGTTCCTACAGTTTAAAGTATAACAACTCTTTTGGAGTTTATTTCCTACACAAACCATGGTACTATGATGATGATTGATTTGGAAAATGAGTTATGTCACTTTCATTTCTTGAAATTTGGGCTCCTGTTTGTCTGCTGCTCAAGTAGCTGCGTAAATTATGCCCTACTATTCCAGACAATTGCAAAATCCACTGTCTAGGTACTACTAGCAAATGATCAGGAATATCCACCTTCATTTTGGGTGTTCAAGAGAAAAACTCCACAAAGCAAGAGAATCAAAACTTTAAACTTGTTGATCCTGTCATTATACAGGCTTCGAACTCCAGCTGTAGATTTATGTCCAGAACTGTTCTTGCTTCAAGGCTTTTATTGAACTTTGCCTCTATTTGAAAAGTGGCTCCAGGTATAACCATTACTCCAAATTAGCCTTCAAATGTCACTAGGCCCTATGTAGAAAATAATGTAAACTTCTGTGAGCAAAGAAATTCTTTTGTGGCCAGCAGACATATTTGCAGAATGTTACAGTAGGAAATACCAACACTGTGCTTATTCCTTCTTTCTGTGATGATGGATTACTATCACTATTACACAGATTTTTACTGCAATGCTATGAATGTCTCTCCATCATTCAGTCCCAGCCCAGACAGCCAAGAGTGTCCTGGGCTGCATCCAGAGCCCCGTGGGCAGCAGGGGAGGGAGGGGATTCTGTCCCTCTGCCCCACTCTGGTGAGACCCCACCTGCAGAGCTGCCTCCAGCCCTGGGGCCCAGCACAGGAAGGACATGGAGCTGCTGGAGAGAGTCCAGAGGAGGGACACCAAGGTGGTCAGAGGGATGGAGCACCTCTGCTATGAGGAAAGGATAAGAAAATGGGGATTGTTCAGCCTGGAGAACAGAAAGCTTTGAGGCGACCTAACCATGGCCATCTTGTTTCTGAAGAGACTCCACAAGGATGGAGAGGGACTATTCACAGTGGCATAGAGTGACAGGACAAGGGGGAATGTCTTCAAACTGAAAGAGAGTAGAAGCAGCTCACATAAATGGAAATAAACCATCCAAGGTTTGAAGGGAACCCTCTCATAATTTCCTGTTGCTTAGGTATAGCTATGACATGGCTACCTGGTAAAAAAAAAAACAACACTACAATCTCAGTTTTGAATTTTGCCTACCCTAGTAAGCATCCCAAAAAGTAACATTGCAGTGCTATTTCTAGAAGGTTGCTGGAAAACTTCATGGAGTCCCACAGCTTTGCATGAGGTTGGCCTCCTGGCTTTCACCTCCAATAGCTTGGAGACTTGCACATCAAATACCCATGTAAGAAGCAGTGTAATCATAGCTGCTTGGCAATACAGAGTCATAAGCATTGCAGTGTGGTTCTCCTCATAAGCACTCATCTCAGAAGTAGTTTTTCAAAAGTACTCATTTCCTTCTTTTTGATTTAAATGGCAGCAGCTGCAAAGTGTTGAAGTGCTCAGAATTTTAAAAAAGAAAACAACTAGAGTGCCAAGTAGTTCTTCAGTAGTTTTGGACTTTTAAGCAGAGCATTATTGAGGTTTAACTGGCACAAAAAATTATTTGCTTGCACTATTCTACTTTACACAGGATTTTTCATCTTTTTGCTTTTTTTTTTTTTTTTTCATTTTCGTCAGCAGCCTCTCTGCTCTTTAGGATTTGAGTGGGCAGTATTACAGTCCTAATGTCAGTCCTTTCCTGTTTAGGCATAGGATTTTAATCCACTGAGATTCCCTATTAACAATATGAATACCTCTCTCTAGTGTGTTTCTTAACACGATGGAGAGCAACTGCTCCAAGAATTTGCAGTCTAACAGCTCAGAGCAGTCTGAGATCTAACTTAATGGTTTCATGATTACTTCACTTCTTACTCAGAGTTTCTGAGATCCTAGTGTCTCCTATATGCTCTTCTAAAGTACTCAATGATTCACTGAAAGAGAGCTAACATGTTTGGTTGTAGACAAAGCAGAAAGTCTGATAAATTCTATGAGGCCACATAAAGACTTACTTACTTCTCATGGAGTTTCATAATTTTGAGAAAATACTCTAGCAATGGGATACTCCAGTTGCTCCCACGCCACCTGATTAACAATGAAAATATCACTTTGGATTATGACACAGGGACCAAAATTTTAGACACTCTAGGTTGTCACCCCTTGTATCAATTTGTCAGACAACTGGCAAGAAGAAAACCAATGTTGAATTAGCTGCAGAAGAATCCAAGCAACCTGGCTCAATCCATAAGTCTCAGACACCCTTAGGACTTGCCAGAAGGTGCTCAAGAGCAGTATTCTTACAGAAGGGGAAGAAAATACCTGATGATTTAATAATTTATTTAAATGGGTTGGGTGGGGGTGCACTGATCAACATAAAAATAATTAAACCTGTTAGAATGAGCTTGGGAGTAATAGGTCAAAATATAAATCATTTGCAAGGATCATTAATAAGTCATTTACTAAACCAAGTAAATGTATATGGCAGATGAGTGAGAACTGTAAAGACCACACAGGCACACACACAAAAAGAGCAATTGGGTTCCACAGCAAAATGATGATTATCCAGTTGTAAGACAAAACCTTTTTTAATACAGCAGTCAAGCACAAATGAAATGTAAGGACACTAATTATTTTTCTAAAAATTAGACATAAAACCACTACAGGGTACACAAAGAGAACTACCTAAAGACATTAAAACAAAATAATGAGTGTATTTTCATTTCTTCTGGAACCTGACACCAAGGAAGCTGTGGAGTTAACAGACAAAAAGTTAAAAAAAGGTAAAAAATGAGTAAAGGAATGCTCTAGTAAAATACCTGTAGCTGTAAAGCATTACATCGCTCCATTTTTGGCACATGAAAAAGTCAAAAGGTTTGGCTGAGTATAAAATTTTGGTTTTCTCAGAAAACTGCTTTGAATGAGGGCAAAACAACCTTCAGATTGAGCTTGAAAAGAGAAAGATGTGAAATAGCTGAGATGGCAGCAGCTGTGTGGAGCTTCTGGTCAAATATTCCCTGTCAGAGAAGGACTGGCTGGTGTCAGGTGTGGGCTCAGATTCTCTCTCAGTGGGTGTCCAGGAGTACACCAGAAACCTGACTACCACTGAGCCTGACTGCAGTCCTGGGTAAATGCATGACTAGGGTAATAAGAGAGAGAATCTGCAGGTACCAGAGACAGACATCATCCTCAGTAGGGAACAGCACTGGTTTTGTAGGAGGCTGTGCATCACCAGTGATGCAATCAGATGTGTGAGGTGAGTCAGTCATACATCACAGACAGAATTACAAAAGGATTTTAATGAGGTCTCCAGTGAAAGTCTCTCAAAGAAACTAAATTGTCATGGTATGGTAAGGTTGAGTAACAACCAGCTAAATGTTGGGAAATAAATTGTAGGAATAAGTCGTGATGTTTCACCATGAAAGAACATTGTCAGCAAGTTCCCTCAAGAGTTAATGTTGACCCTCTCACATGTGACCTCATAGAGAGCCAAACAGTGGGATGACAACTTTTACAAGAAGTACATAAAATAATTTACATTTTTCAGAGCAACATCTGGCAGCTTGTCTTAATCTAAAATTTGTGTGGTATGGAGTGACAGAGTGCTAAAATAGCATTCAAGAGAGACAAATGAAAAATAGTGCAAAGAATATGTGAATAAACATAATGGAATTTATATGTGAAGAAAATGCCCTACCCGTATTTTCTAGGTTAGGTATAATTGTTCAGGTCATAGATGTTAGGACAATTAATTCTATATGCAGAAGCATCCAAAAAGAAGCAAATAAAATACAGCCCATTAAGAAGGCAATGTTTATGGATAATGTCTTTCAACTGAACATGTGGTTTTAATCTAAAGCTTTTCTTCGATGTTTTGACTTCAGTATTTTTCCTACAGTTACATGATTTGGAAAAGAGCTGAAAACAAACAAAAATGATTCTGCAATTGTGTAGATTCACATATTTCATAATGAAAAATAAGTCTGGTGCTGGTTGTCTCACATGACAAAACAAAAACAAATCAGAAAAGGAAAGAGGGTAAAGTGTCTGGCAGGAGACTTAGTAGTTCTTTTATCAGCAAGACATAACTGGGGATGGGGGTTTGTAAAATTTTCAATGGACAGGAAAAGAAGTTACTAGAGAATGAATATGTGGTGTGTCTTAGGGCAAAAGGCATGTGAAACATTTAGACATCAGATTTAAACCAGATAATGGAAGCATTTTCCTACAGAACTCATCATCAGGTTGTGGCATAAATCACCATAGGAGCCATGGAAACAAAATATTTGAATGAAATCAGGCAGGGTTTATACCAGGTCCACTGATGGTCACTTAATGTCACTGATGGAAAGCTGCCTCCAGCTGAGGAAATCCTTGAACCACTGACATCAGAGACTGTGTTAATAAGCCCAGACACCCATTTCCTACATGACCTGCTCCTAGTACTCTTTCCCAAAGTGTTAATTACTTGAGACAGTATAATAGAATAATTGCAGCACTGTGGGCCTTGATCTTGATTTTCTGTTCTAGGTCTGTTTCTATGCTGGGCAAAAACAGAGATTAAGTTTAGCCTCCTTGCTGCCACTCATCAAATGTGGGACGCTGGTATTGAGTCTTTTTACAAGTTTAACTCGTGATGGATGTAGTGGGGTTATTTCTGGGTGTCTCATTGCTGTCCTTTCACCTCCTCAACTTCTGAAGCTCTTCTCATTACTGGAATTTGCCCTCCCCAGCCTTTTCAGTTTGGCATGTACATGGTTCTGCTGACTCAGGACCAGACCACCCACTCTCTACAAATGTCCAGGAATCCCAGGATTTTTCCTTCCAGAAAGCACAAAGCCTTGCAGGCCATGTGCTCAGAAGGGTGTGCAGCCCAAGAAGCCCCTTCATGAAATGGGGGATTTCCCTGCTACACTGAATGAACTCCCAAAGCAGCAACAGGCACAAGGACACACAAAAGGGTCAATCCAAGCAGGAAGCAAGACTCCCCTTGGGAGCAAGAAATTCAGAAATTCATATAAATTAAATCCATTTCCTAAACATGTAATATATGATAATTTAGAAGTGTATAATCATAACTTAGAAAATGACTGTCAGCATCATAGAACATCATCTTGACCAGAATTTCTCTTGAACATTCTGCTTCACTCACACCTACTGTTTGGATCTTGCTATACTGGGCATCTTTCTGCTCAGACTATTTGAGGACACTGATAAACATGTCTTGTCAATTCTTCTTAAACTCCCATTTTAATGATGGAATTGTTGTAAGTTTGAAATTGAAAATAACAAATCAAAAACTGTTTTGAAAATCTAAACAAGTTTGGGAAAGACCACTAGGCTCACTTAGTCCAACCGTTAACCTCACTAAACCATGTCCCTGACATCTATAAGCTTTTTGAACAATTCCACGGATGGTGGTTCCAGCACTTCCTTGGGCAGCCTGTTCCAGTGCTTGACACTTTTAGGAAAGAAATTTTTCCTGATATCCAATCTAAACCTCCCCTGAAAAAACTCTAGGCCATTTCCTCTTGTCCTATTTCTTGTTCCCTGGGAGAAGAGGTCAATCCTCATCTGGCTACAGCCCCTCTCAAGGAGTTGTTGAGGGAAATTAAGTCCCTATGAGCCTCCTTTTCTCCAGGCTGAACACCCCCAGCTCCCTCAGCTGCTCCACATCAGACTTGTGCTCCAGACCCTTTTCCAGCTCTATTGGTGTTCCTTGGACATGCTTCAGAGCAAAACAAAATAAAACAAAAAACAAACCAAGATTCAGATAGGTAAGACGTAGATCTTTTCTAAAGTAAAGAGAAAAATGCTTATGAAATTTATGAAATCCCAAAAATTTATTTATTTTTTCTAAGGAATTATAACAGCTCTCCTCTAGCACTGGGGGGAAAGGAAGTGATTAGTACTCCCATTTTTAAAATCCATAAATTAAACATGTAGCCACAGTTTCACTTTCTGTTACTAGGATTAAAGCAAAAAATGCTATTAAAACTGGGCATGATTCCCCAATTTAAGAAAAGAAAAAAGAAAAGACAAACCTCATATTGCGATTTGTAACTTACAATTTAATTACAACAAGACTCATAATCTCTCAGCTGCAAAGTTGAGTCTAGTTTCCCTTGAAAAGAAATTTGTCTATGAATTATGAGAAGTCTGACCTTTAAAAGTAGTTTGGACAAATTTTCATTGTTCAGTTCAAATACAAGTACTCTGAAGGAAGAAAACACCTCTCAAGAGTAAAGAAAACAAATGCAAAGAGCAAAGTGTTGTGATGTCTTTCCACCAGGTAGGAAAGATACTGATCAACAACCTTAAGCTATGATATAGCAGAGATATGAGAAAATATTGTTTGAATAGAAGCACTTCAGAAACATAGCTTGATGTGATCAAGCACATGCTGACAGAGCTACTGTCAGAAATAGTGTAGATACATAGGATTATGCCTTGAGGAAGGGTGTTACTTATCATCTCTTAACAGCTAATCTAGCTCTATGTATTTTTATGAGTAAAAAAGTATTGCCATTGTTTATGTTGCCTTCTGAAGTATTAGGTGTTTCCTTTCCTCATTCACTGACTGCTAATATATTTTTAAAATAGCTCAATTTGCCTGTCATAATCCCTGCCAGTTGTAATTTAATTGGAACCTTATCCACTTTTAAATAATCTTTTTCCTTTATATTTGCCCTTACTTAGTTACTGATCACTGGTTTCAGAGAGACCAAGGCAGAGTTCTCTCTCTAAGTATCACCATCAAAAAATGGAAGGCAGCCACAGAACTGTCATTAGTCACCATTGGCTTTTCCAAGCCAAACAGCTTTTATCTCAGTTCCTACATTAAAACCTTCCTTGAATAAAGTCCTTTTTCCTGAGTAAATATTTTATTGTCTATCAGAGTTCAGTAATGAATAAAAGACTTTCTCTGAATGGGATAAGAGTCTCCAGCAGTCTCAAAAAATTTCCCTGAAAATTACTCTTCTAATAGGATAATTATTTGTAGAGGGAGGATGTTATGACCCAACAATCTAATACCTTTTTTGGGGTTTAGTATTCTTTCTCTGATAGCATTGGTTTAATCAGAGACTTACAAATAGCTCATGTTGATGCTGTGTTAAATATGGCTTTGGCTCTTGGTCCTTCCATGGATTTCCTTTGTTTCCCACAAAAATGGTCACCCTCCCCACCAGAAAAAAGGTTCTCCACTGGTGAGCTGGCATTGCCTTAGGGAGGTACATAAGATGATGTTTATTGGAAGATCTGTGCTATTAAGTTTGTGATGTTCATTTTTTTGCTCATCTTTTCTTAACATATCATCAATAATGACCTCAGAGGCTTGTGGAGGGAGACTGTCTTCTCTTTATCCTCATCCAGTACTACATCAAATATTGGGAGGATAGAATAGAATAGAATAGAATAGAATAGAATAGAATAGAATAGAATAGAATAGAATAGAATAGAATAGAATAGAATAGAATAGAATAGAATAGAATAGAATAATCTAACACTATGTGACTCAAACTTGTTTCTGGCTAAAATTGTGGTACAGAAGTTTGCCTATGGTTAAATAGCGGAGAACCATCTCTTATAGCACAATGATCTGAAGTGTTGGACATGTATACATTAGACATGGCGCATCCAAGTGTCTTCCAGAAGATGTTATGACAGTTTAAGTCTACCATGAGGACCAGGACCTGCAAATGTGAAGCTTCTTCCAGCTGCTTATGGAAGGTTTCATCCAACACTACATCAAGGTAGGGTAGTCTATCAAGGACACCCATCATGGTGTCCCTCCTCCAGTTCTACCTTCCAAGCCACCCTGTAGTAAATCTGCATCTCTTTGAGCCATTCCTTTTTCACAGGGTACATATCCATCCATATATGCTGCATATAATAATGTAGTGCTCAGATGATTAGTCAAACATGGCCAAAAATTAACATATTTAGCCCAGAAAACAAGAAACAGTTATGAGGGAGTGGGAATCGCTTGCAAAGACTTCCTTATGTTACTACTTGTATTGATTTCCACTGGATAAGAAATCAGCTTTATTGTGAAACTTTCTGAAATATAATATCTGTTATTATGATTGGAACAGGGCATTTGTCAGCCATGTCATTCTTTCAATCCTTACCTAGGACAGATTGAACTAAATATCCATAGCTTTAGCCCATGTATAGGATATGTCTTTCAAAATTGGAAAGGTATGACATATTCACATAGAATTAAAAATGAAAAGAAAAATAATAAAATGCAGAACCTTTTCATTTGTATATTGTATATATTTGTTTATGATTGTATATTTTCCTTGTTTTGAGAGAAACTTTTTTAAGAAATTAGTAGGTACCTTCCTCTTTAGGACAGGCAATGTGAGCTATTTTATAATGTCAGTTATTTTAGAACCATTTACTTCCCACACCCCAAAATAATGCTCAATGGCTGGCTTTGTAGGGGTTTTCTCCAATTTCTCCACAGTAAATTTTGGAGTATCTATAATCTGAGTATCAGAATCCCAACTCATTAGGAGTTGGTTTTGTTTGTGTTCTTAACAAATGAGACCTTGGAAATTGTATTATTTCTTTTGCAATGCCTTATCTAGACATCTTATCTGTTTTGTGGTGTTAGCAAGTGGAGCTGAACACATTTATTGAGTGATTCAGTGGTTGAGCTGTAGAATACCATGAGATTTCTTTATATATGGCACTGTGACTGTTTTCTTTCTCCTTTCTCCTTTCTCCTTCTGTGCGACTACAAAGCAAAAATGTCTTGAAAACTTTATCTGGAGTTATCTGTAAAAATTTAATTAAGTCCTCTTCACTGAAATAGATTAATTCTCTATTAGATTTGATCCTTACAAGAAAGAAAAAAGCCGTCTTCAGAAACTAACCCAACAGTAGGATGCAGAATATAACCATTAGATGCAAGAGGTTCCAACTTCTCATCTCGATAATTTGAAGAACGGGTTGAAGCAACATTGTACCATGGACCTCCCAAACTCACAGGTGAGCTGTCTTCTTCAGATTCAAGAGCTGTGATACTCCCAGACTCATTTCTCATAAAAGCAACCATGTCTGGAAAGTGATAAAAGGCAATATCCAGACTTTTTAAACTTCCTGTTTATTTCTAGAGTCTGGTATGATGTACCTGTACGTCTGTCCCAATGTGAGAATGGGAGATTGGAGGTTTTCTCTGTGTGCTTTCTGCCCCATGTAGCTGCATTTGGATCAGCAGTTTCTCAAGCAAGAAATTTTTTCTTCAAAGTTAAAAGCCATAGGAAGGTTGAAAAAATTTACTTTCTGTTAAATGCATTTACTTCTGTAATCTAAGTAAAGAAAAATATAGGAGAAAATTTTTTTTCATCCTATCCAGTTAAGCATTTTTCTGGTCAGTTACGCCCCAAAAATAGTGTATTTATCTACTTTTTCATACATTGTAATTAGTGTTTCATGTCTAAACATAATCTGTACACATTTAAAGTGGTTTTGTCAAGTTCTATCGGATTTAACAAAGCATTTACCAAAACCAAAACAAATACTCTGTCAGAAAGGTATAACCCCTTAGGAAGTCCTTTCAAGAGACCATGGAGATTTTTAACCACTGTAAACAGGCACAGCCCTTGGATTATTACTCATTATTGATTTTCTGTGCAGGCAGTGACAAAGTTACAATAAGAAGTCCAAGGGCAATCAAGAGATTTCAGAGCTTTGGTATGACTGGTTAAGGGATCAGGAGTGCAAGCAGTATTCCCCTCTATCTTTCCAGTTAGAGAAAATGAAAAGGAAAGAAGCATGAAGACCCAGCAGATCAATACCTGGATCCATGACTGGTGCCACAAACACAATTTCAGGGGTTTTGACCTGGGTTGGGTTGCATGACACCAGACCTGCTGACAGCAGATGAGGTACACCTGTCTCAAAGTGGAAAAAGGACTGTTGCACATAGACAGGTTCATTGCCAGGAGCTTTAAATGAGATTTGAAGAGGGAAAGGGAGAAAAACAGGCTCAATGGAGCTGAGCCTGGGGGTGACAAACCTGTATCTAGATGGGGGTCGGACTCTTTTCCCAGGTAACAAGTGACAGGATGAGAGGAAATTATCTCAAGTTACATTGGGAGAGGTTTAAATTGGAGATGAGGGAAAACTTCTTCATGGAAAGGGTCATCAGGCATTGGAACAGGCTGCCCAGGGAGGTAGGACAACCACCATCCCTGGAGGCATTTAAAAGACAGATGTGGCACTTAGAGACATGATGCAGTGTGTACTAGACATTTTTATGGCTGGATTCAATGTTCTTAAGGGTGTTTTTCAACCAAAATGATTCTAGAATTCTATGAAATTTCAAATAATATATAGTAATTTCTACCACAGAGCTGGTTTTTAGTGCAAAACCAGAAGGAGACCTCCTTGAACACCTTTCTCTGAGATTCAAGAGAGGAAAAGGAAGTTCTGAAACAAATGAAAACTAGACTTATACTCTGACCCCTATCATGAGATAAGAGTGCTGGCACAAATATTTCTTTTCTTCATTCCACACTACCTTTTCATAGCCTCAGGAAAAAGATATTGCACATACATTTCTTGGAACTAACTAGAACTGCACAATAGGAGTAATTCATTCGTGACACCTGTGTTTCTTCTCCAAAGAGAAACAACTCTTACCGTTCAGGTAGTTGTTACTATATAAATGATAAGCATTGAATTTCAATGTGCAAAAAATCTGCTTTAAACATTTTTTGGCAATGAACATCTAAATATTTTCATCTGAAGAGGAATTAGATGGAGCTCTGAGGAACCTGGTCCAGTGAAATGTGCCCCTGCCCACAGCAGTGGGGTAGCTAAATAATCTTTAACATCCCTCCTACTCTGGCCATTCTATGATTCTGTGATGAATCTATACACTGTTCAGCTCCAGTACCGAGAAATTAGAAAATACTCAAAGATAATGATGGTTTGTCTTTCAAAGAAATTTTAACCTTTTAAAAAACATATTTACCTGGAAAGGTTGCTACATCTGAATTCCCTTACATCTCCTAGTGGTTTGGGGTTTTTCTCAAAAGTATATATATTATTATGTACTTATGTTTTTACTCTGCAGTCTGTTCTTCAAAAAAAAATAAAATAAAGTTATTTTCTGAACAATATTTAACATTTCTAATTTCTCTTGCTCTTAAGTAATTTTATTAAATTTATGTGCTGTACTTCCATTTATGAATTTCATCTACTTCACCCTATACAACATGATGCTAAACTTTGCAAGGACCATTGTCACAAATACTTCTGCCAGTTTTTCAGTAGCTATTTTGAGCTATATGTGTGCATATAGAATATAGCAGAATATATATATTTATTTATTTATTTTTATTTTTTTTTAAACAGAAATAGTATTTTGAACTGAAAAAGCAAAAGACCTGTTCTCGGTCAATCTCTGATCAAGCTGTTTTTGTGTGGACGCTTGTGTGGCATACATTGAAAACTGGCATGCCGTATGTGAAGGACTTGCTTAATGTGGAGTCTCAGGCAGGAGGGTCTCTGTTCCACAAATCACAGCTCTGCTGCTTTTCTATCTTCTATCAGAGTGTGGCCATCTTAAAGCAATGCTGAAACCAGCAGCTTTTATTTCTTTCACACTGCAAAACACTCAGTGAATCAAGACCCAAAAAAAACAGGAAACGGATTAGCAACCTCTCAATTCATAAGCCACTGAAATGTCTGGTTTTACATAAACATCAGTGCCAGACGGCTTTTAAATACTTTATGCAACATGCATAAAGCATGGTTAAGACATTAGTTTCCAATACACAAGCAGCAATGCCAAAATGTCAAAGTGCGCTACCTCCAGCTGCTCAGAATTTTCACTGAGAGATATTTAAGGGAGACACACTTGTGTGTTCCCACTCACAGCCTCATTTGACCCTGGTCATCTAGGCTGTGAGAATAGTGTCCCCCGGTTTAGTTTAATCTACTAGATCCCACTTCCAATTGCAGTAAGGACTGGCACCCAGTTTCCTCTAAGTCCCCACTGCCGTTGAGTGGACACAGAGCAGCTGCACTGAACAAATACCTGGCTTTTAATCCCCTGAAGGTCATAACCTTATTGCCCAAGAACAATTTTCAAAAAGGCGTACAACATCTCCTGTGCCAGGCGGAAGAACACATTAAAAATCCCCACGATTTTTATTTCCTCTCCCTGTGACCTCCCTCTCCTCTGCTAAATTTTTAGTGTCTTGCTGTGTCATCAGAGGATGTGGGTTTACTCACTTGTATGTTTATGTTATGTGGCCACCTGTCAGGCTGTGTGCAGGCAGTCAGCAGCACGCTGGCATGTGGCTCCTGCTGTGTGCTTCATGAGAGTCCCCAGGGATAAAGTTTCTGCCTCTCTGTGATGGACAATATCCTCCCTAGCAGTGCTTCAGCACAAACCTAAATCTGAAGTCTCATTTTCCTCTTCACCCCATTTATTCACTTTGAATGTCAGATATGTCCACCTTGCAGCTGTCAAGACTATGCACACACCTGAGGTCTTCATTCCCTGAGCTCAACCCTCTGCTACATTAAACTCGTCTTGAGTTCACACTCTGTATTGATGCCTCTACTATGTACTATGTTTCCTCATTACACAGAACTCCTGGAAAATTTTTGCTCCTGTCAAGCTATGACTGTAACCAACCAACACTAGAAGCAGGTGTGGACTGGTGCTTCCTGCTGGGAATTGGTGCCAAAGTCACAGCATTCACTATCTTCTGCCCTTCACCCAGACTGCCTGCTGCTAGTGGATATGCCAGGTGTGAGCATGCAGAAGGAAAGTTAAAGGCAGAGAGTTGGGCAGCATTTGGAAGCAGACTTCTGGAGAGAGCAAGCAGGAGTGGCAGCAGGGATGAGAGAGCAAATGGCTGCCTGCAGCCAGGTTGGGGCATAGAATATAGCTCAGGGTCTGCAGGCAGGGACTATACAGGGATGTGGTGTGTGCCCAGGGCTTGGAAAGGAAATGGAACTCAGAACAGACATAGTATAATATGTGAATAAGGTGAAATGGATATGCACATTTTACCTGAATTCCAGTTTTGTTAGCCTTACTCATTCTGCAGGTTACCTTTACCAATGGGATACCAGTGGCTTTTGGGATAGTTTTATCTTGAAGCACACATTAGTTCAGCTAGTGGAGCTAGTAAAAAAATTATCAGCAGAATGGAGGGCAGTTGGGGCAAGATGCAAAATCTCCATCCCCCGGGTCCAGTTCCACCAGGAATGATGCCAAAGGAGCTTTTGGAGGGGAGGCAGCAGCTCCTTATTTTGCTGGTCTGGGCTCTAGAGTGAGTGGGAGAGGCTACTGCCCTGTCCATGTGCAGGACAGGCAGCCTGCCTGTTTCTACTGCTGGGCTGGCAAGCAAGGAAGCCAAGAATGCAGTAACAAAGAGTGAACTGCAATGCTTTCAGTGCAGATATTCCTACAACTCTCTCAGGCTGACAGCTAGGATTGAATAAAGCAGTGATGTGTATGGTGCTGCCATGTGCTGCAGCTTCCCTGGCCTTTAGCCTTTCCCTTCCCTGGTCTTGAGATCACGGATCATTTGAAATGATGTAAATCCAAGACCATGAGATGGGTCCTTTAGGGGCCCCTTTCAGGACTGGTGCTATTTAATATCTTCACTAAGGACACAGATTAAAAGATTGAGTGTGTACAGCAAATCTGCAGGTGACACCAAGCTGAGAGTGCAACTGACACTCCTGAAGGACAGGATACCACCCAGAAGAAGCTCTCAAGAAGTGGTCCCTGGGAATCTCCTGAGGTTTAACAAGGCCAGATGCTGGTGCTGCACTTGGGTCAGGGCAATCCCTGGTGCCAGCCCAGGCTGGGGATGAACAGACCCAGCCCAGCCCTGCCCAGAAGGATCTGGGGGTGCTGGGGGTGAGAGCTGGACATGAGCCAGCCATGGGCACTCCCAGCCCAGACAGCCAAGAGTGTCCTGGGCTGCATCCAGAGCCCCGTGGGCAGCAGGGGAGGGAGGGGATTCTGCCCCTCTGCCCCACTCTGGTGAGACCCCACCTGCAGAGCTGCCTCCAGCCCTGGGGCCCAGCACAGGAAGGACATGGAGCTGCTGGAGAGAGTCCAGAGGAGGGACACCAAGGTGGTCAGAGGGATGGAGCACCTCTGCTATGAGGAAAGGATAAGAAAATGGGGATTGTTCAGCCTGGGAAACAGAAGGCTTTGAGGCGACCTAACTGTGGCCATCTAGTTTCTGAAGAGACTCCACAAGGATGGAGAGGGATATTTTTCAAGAGCATAGAGTGACAGGACAAGGGCAAATGGATTCAAACTGAAAGAAAGTAGTTTTAGATTAGATATTAGGATTATTAGATATTCTTTACTGTGAAGGTGGTGAGGTCCTGGTACAGAGAAGTTGTGGGTACCCCATGCCTGGAAGTGCTGAAGTTCAGATTGGATGGGCTTGGAACATCCTGGACTGGTGGAAGGTGTCCCTGTCCATAGCAGAGAGTTTGAAACCAGATGATCTTTAAAATCTCTTTCAAGCCAAACCATTGTTTGATACTATAATTATTTGGTATGCTATTAAAGAAGACATCTGGGTAGAGGGATTCCTGTAGGGAGTGAGTATTGCTGGGATATGCAAAAGCTGAGCAGCAGCAGCATTGAGAATTGCAGTTCTGAGTGAATATACTTTAAATCAGAAGTACAGTGAGAGTTGGACATCCTCTTTATTCCAGTTACCAGGAATTTCCATTTGTTTTCCCTGGGGCTGCACTACATCTATGTCTTACTCTACTTGGCAGACTTTCTTGGCAAAATTTAATTCAGCATTATTTACATACAGAAAATTTCTGGCATACTTCACTTTTTGAGAGTAGAGAGAGAGAAAACACAGCTAACTGCCATATTTCTTTAACAAATTATAAAGAATATTGTAGTTGGATGAGGTGAAATGGATCTCAGTGCTAGTAACATTTAATTTAGATCTAATCCTTTCATTCAGTTGCACAAAGAAAAATGTACTTGCTTTACTAACACCTGTGAGAAAAAAATACAAATTCATCTTTTAATTTTCACTACCCTTTCATGACATTGATAATCTCAATGTCATAGCAGCATTAGTTTAATTATATTCCTGTTAAATAGTGTGCAACTAAAATATTCAGAAGCATTTTATAAAGTCATCATTGCTTCAAGTCAAAGTAAGCAACAAAGTGCATAGGAGAGCAAACAGAGGGGAAGGGACAGGCTATTTGTTGATTTTTAAAAGTTATCCAGTTATATATATATTAATCATTCTTCCACTTCTCCAGAAGTTGTGGAATCCATGGTTGATCAAGGTACGGACATCTTTTCAGTTTCACTCTTTTCAATGACATGGAGATTGACTTTCTCAAGAATTCAGAATTTTTAATTCATCTTGCTGAGTAAGTGCCTGAGGGTATCTCCCTTGACAAAACACATCAATAGTTCAACAGGATTTCTAGTGAAATAATTCTTGGATGAGATAAATCCCACATACTTCATGAAATATTTCAAAGGTAGGAAACTGTTTTTTCCTCATCTTTTCTAGCTGGAAAATTTTTGACCTCCAACACCAAATGTGGTGGCTTCAAAGCAAGGATCTGAAAGAAAAATTATGTTGAGCTTCCTCACCCTGCTTTAGTGGTTTACAAAGTGTTTCTTATACAGTCAGGCATACCCAGTTGCCATGGCAGCCATTGGACCCCCAATTCTAATGCACAGTTCATTATACTGTGTGAGAGAATTGTTTAAAGTTTGAAGAGATGGCTTCCTTTTGTTCAGGTTTTACACAGTGGACACGATCAAAGTACTTCCATATGCTCCTTTCAATTTATCCTTAAATACTACATTTAAAATCATAGAAAAATAAGTTTTAGTGTAAGTATATTAAATTTGAGAAAGATGAATGCTGGACCTATATTGGGGTATTACTGAAAAACTAAAGGATAAAAGTAACAGCAGCACTATTGCAATGCCTATTCATTAACTCAGGAAATGCAAGACACAATTCAAAGAAAGTTAAACATGTTAATAAGTTATGATCACACAAGACTAAAATATCTGAACAGCCTTAACTCAGATGAGCCAAGAATACCCGGAACCATAACATGGTTACAATTCTGATACCTTAGGATTTGAGAACCAGAATAGATGCAACTAATATTTTTCAGTAACTTCTTGTGGAATTTCAAAACCCCATGGATCTTGAGGTAGTGGGAAAACGTGAGGGAAGAGTTTGAAGGCAGGTAAATTCTACCTTAGAAAGGAAAAAGTTTAAAAATAAGTATTTAATAATGGACTTGGAAAATATAAGGGTAAAAGATTCACAGACTGACATTGGAGATGTGGTGGCAGAAGATGCTTGAACAGATAAAACAAAGATGACAAGAGAACAGGGAGCAGCAGTGGATATGACAGTAGAGACAAACGTGCTTAACTCATAGACTGCAATCCATCAAGGGCCCTAATATTAACCACAGGAGCAATGAATCTTTGAAGGCTTCTTCTGGCAATGAATCACTGTGACACTTCTTGGTAATGTGCATTTTATGCCTTCTAGCAACTGATCTGCACCAATTGATCAGCTCCCCACTGTCATGATTGGTCAGCCTGGCTGGAAAGCACCTCAGCTGAGAGCATGGCCCCCAAAAAGTATGGCCAGAGCAAGGTGGCCATCAGTCTGACTCTTGGTGCTGAAACTTTTCTTTTGGATGGGCTCTCCATTTCCTAAAGAGACGGGAAATTAATGCTAGAAACAAATAGTACTGTGAAAAATGTGGTGATGAAGTTTTACAAGAGTGTGTCTGTCAGCAGTTGTTGTTGTGGGACTCAGACAACTTGGATGTTCAAACTTAGGGTGTTTTTATGTGCCCATGTAGAAGCCACCAGCATGGGAGGGATTGTGAGAAAGGTATTCTGTGTTCACCTCAGGACTCACATGCCCAAGTCCTGCAGATGTATTGATGGTCTAGACAACCACTACCCAAATAAATACCATCATGTACCATGACCATATTAGATAAAAACGGTTAGGTTTATATCCAGTAATGTGGACATACTCCTGTGTTTTGCCAACATGTCTTTTGATCTCTGGTGGAAGCTGAGGAGTACCAAAAGCAACAGCTGCTGGACCCTCTTAGTGCTGTTTTGTTCATTGCCAGCCCCTGGCTACCCTCAGGTGCTCCTGATGGGGATATACATACCTTTTCCAAGTGGCAAGGTCATCACCAGCATTCACCTGCTGCTTGTGTTTACAAAGGTAAGCTCCTAAGAGACAGCCAGCCAGTCTTGCATGTCCGTGATCAGGAGCATGTTCCAAGCATCATATGGCAATGGGGGAAAAAATTGTGGGCATTCCTTTGAATTTCCATTGTGTTGGAAAATATTATGCTAGTATTATTATTATTATTAAAAAGATTTCCATCATTTTCTGAAACAAAATTCTTTTAACAAAAATGAAATACGAAAAAATGTGAAGCCCTTGAGATTTTGTCCCCATGATCTGTGCGTAAAAGTTATCTCTAACTCAATTTTCATGTTAGCTGAGGTTTCTTGATGGTGGCACTCACAGCCCCAAGATTCAAAAGGCAGGGCATTTTTTGATTGTCTGACTGGGTGCTGAATTTTTAAAATTTCCAGATCCTACATATCCAAAGTAAAAATACATTAAGTTTCCTGAATAAAATGGCATTTCTGTAGTTGCAATAGGTTTTAGGAAAGAATATATTAAAAAAGAAAAGAACCATAAGGTTTGCCTTCCAGCTACATGTACCAGGATGAAAGATTAAAAATTGGCTCAGCAAATACAAAAATAATAAATTATAATACCAAAAATACAATAATATTGATTAGAAATGTCTACCAATGACTTAATATTTTCTTTCTTCTCCTCCTGATGAGTGCTGGCAGCAGTCCCACCCACAGATACTATCTCGACCTGCAGCAAAATAGCAACGGCTGTTTCTCAATTCCATCTTCCTGTTGCTCAAGCATCACAAATGTGAGGTCTTCAATTCAACCAGGCAACAGGGATTAAGGAGAAAAGTAGGTGCATTGTAAGTATAAAGATCCTTCAGAAAATGCCTCTTGTCACTTATGTTTCTTAATGGAAACCACTTCCAAATCCCTTTAATTGCTTCTGTAAAAAATGAGACTCCCTTGGCTGAAGCAAGTAAAAGTTTTGAAAATAATTGCTATAGTTATAAAAATGTACCGATTCTTCTGAAGTACTCTTTTGCCCCCTGTGTCTCTGGTACATATGTCGGTAATTGAATTTTTCTCTCTGAAGAATTTAAAGTAGAAAACAAATTTAAACTCATGTTCACCATAATTTGACATTTCAGAGCTTACTGCTGCATGCAAATGAAGCAATCAGCAAAATATTTGAGAATTATTATTTATTTACAGAAATTTCCCACACACAAAGAAAGAAAGTGGTTAAAGAAGAAGCTAATTCTCTTTTTCTTAGTAGACTTCCATTTGAATTTACTTACAAGCATGTTTCCAATGCCAAATTGTCTTTTACAGCCAAAATAACATTTTTTTTTATTTGCTAATCTGAGTATATTGACAGTGTCTCTTGCAACTTTGTTTTATCTTTGGAGACACAGCTTCAGAAATAAAAACATGTGCATACTACCAGTGATGGAAAAGAATTTCAACCCACTGTTGTTCGCATTAAAACATAATTTTGCTTTTATCTGCACACAAGTTTACTATGTCCTATTTGGTAGGAGCAAATAAACATTTATTTATCTATTCACAGGGGTTTGTGTGCTGCTTAGTAAAGACAAATGAAAAGTGAAAAATAACACATTCCTGGATCTTAGATTAGCATTACACTGGATTCATGGCCTAAATAGACCTTTCATTGGTTATGATGCTGGTTCTCTGGTGTACAATAAAATTCACCTAAGGTGACCTTTATGCTATGGTGCACCTCAGATTATGCAGAGAAGCACAAAACTATTTAACAGATTCATATTTTTATCAATTTAGTAACTTCCATGAAGCCCATCAGCAACTTCAAACAAGTCTTTGGAGAAGTATTGAAGCACATTAAGAAAACCCCTTCCAGAATATGAGAACGAGACATCCTTTAGGAAACTGGAATTTGCTTGGTAACACTGTGAGAGCAGTGCAGGTAAGCATCCTCTCGAGACCTCTCGAAGGTTACCCGAGCTCGGCCACAGCTTTGCAGACGCATCTCCGTCAGTGCAATAGCTATCAAGGCATCGATTTTGAAGCGTCAGTTATGAATAGAATTAGATGTACACGCACGCACACACGCAAAGCCACATTCGCGGCGCCACAGGGCTGCAGCCACGCTTCGGAACAGAGGCCGGGAGTGCGCAGCGGAGACCCGGGCGCTGCGGCCGCCTCCGGCTGTCCCGGGAGGAGCGAGAGGCAGCTCCCTGCCGGGCTGATAGACTCGGGACGAGAAGAAACAGAGAAAACGGAGACATCCAGGAGGAGAGCAGGGCGAGAACTCACTCAAGCGGACAGGCATCGGTGACTAAGCTGCCCTGGCTGGTGCCCAGCTCAGCCGGCCCGAGAGGCGCGCTGTCCCGCGGCAGCCTTCCAGGGTTTCCCTCATGACTCATGCCGCAGGGAGCATTCCCCGAAAACGAGCACGCCCCCGGCCGGGGCTTCCGCAGAGGCTCCCGGGGCGCTTTCCGTGAAACACTACAGCAGGAGCAGGGAACTGCTGGTGCCGAACGTGACAGAGGCGTCGGTGCCGGCCGCAGTCAGGCTGCGGGGAGTGAGGGAGGGAGCGGGGCCATGCCTCCTTTCGGCCCGGCACCCCGGGGCAGACTGGCCCCCGACGTGCCCCCATACGGACACCCTGTGCCGGGGCAGCCTGTGCCGCGGTGTCCCCGGCAGCCCGGTGCCCCGGGCACGGTGCAGCCCGCTGTCCCGTCAGCCAGGCTGTCCCCGCGGCCGGGCAGCGGCTCCTCGCCTGCGCTGCCGAAGCAAGCGAAGGGGCTCCTCCGGGGAGAGAGGTTTGCAAGATAAAACTTTCACCTTCCAGAGAAAAACAATCCGTAACTGTAGACGGGGATGGAGAAACGACCACTTGTGCTCCGCTGGCCCCCGAGCTAACGTGTTAAAATGATGCGCTGGAGATGTCCCTGCAATCTCACTGTGGAGGGTATGCACGCCCATCCCCGGGTAGACCCTCTGCAGGTGCCCAGAAGCATTTTTTTCTCGCCTCCAAGAAAAAATCATGTTTTACTACAACAGTCTTGGCTGAAGTTACAGCCCGCGTGGTTATGGGGAGGGCTACTCACACTTGTTTCAAGCAAGATTGTCTGTTGCAAAGCTTTTGTGGTTTTTTTTTTTTTTTGTTTTGGTTGGGGTTTGGATGATGCCTTTGATTATTATTCGTTATCTCGGTTTTATTTTCGAATCAGTGACACAACTTCAAGACTGAGTAATAATTATTTACAGTTCTGGAAAGAGGTGCAAGAGACGTCCAAATGAGCCCCGGTTATGGAATTGGAAACCTTTATTTCCGTAGGCGTACAGGTACATATATGAAGCCAGCAACGATCTGAAGCCCGGGAGGAGAAAAACAACGTGTAAAGACACCATGGATAATCACAACGGTAACCAACCAGTTTCTCTAGTGCTTCTGAAGCATGGGCATCCCTCTCTTCAGCTGTCTTCCGTGCCTTGTCGGGTCACATAGCGGTGCAGGATAATTAACCTTTGGCTTTTTCTTACACAGTCCTTTGTATCTTGATCATCTTTCTTCAAATCGCCTTCTTGCCGCGGGGATCCACCTACAATTTCAGCCTCTGTAACCACGGCAAGATACAAGAGGATCTACTAAACGTTTTGGATCCAGACACAATCTTTACACAAGAGGTTGGTGCTTGCTCTGGTGGCATCGGAGGGAAACTGTCGGGACGGCACTGCCTCCACGTTTTCACCCTTGACCACCGGCAGCTGTTTTCTGAAAATCACGGTTAGCAAGCCGGGAGTTGGCTAGTTTAGTAAACCGGTACCTGTAAAACCGGACTTTGAAGTTACGTCCAGCTCTCCTCCAGCGACCTTCCTAAAATGTGCTTCGCTGAAGCTGGGACTGGCAGGGACGGAGAGCAGGAGCCCGGGCGGCCGCTGCCAGAGCTCTACCCGACCCTTCCCAGCGCCTTGCAGACCCGTAGGACTGAAAGTCTCTTGTATAATGCTTCACCGACGCTGAAGATTGTGTCACGGTTGCAAAGGTGATAAGTGGTTTAGAAGCTATGCGGAGGGTTCAATCGCGCAGCCGGCCCTTGGCGCAAAGACGAGGCAGCGTTTTTCGGGGAAAGCAGCCCTGCCGCTGGCTCGGGCACCACAGCCCGGAGCTGCCCAGCAAGCCGAGCAGCAGCTGCCCCGCACGGCCGCTGCCCAACTCCCGCAGCCACCCGCGTCTTGCGAGGCCCCGACGGGGCGGCGCGGGGCGCAGGCAGGAGGGATGTCAGTAACTGGGTGCCCGAGGCAGGCTGGCAGCTGGCAAGGCCATCCCGGGCGACGTGGCTTTAACGAGCATCCCCTGTTGTTGTTTCCTTTCAGGAGCTACGACTCGATTTTCACACCTGCGAGGATGCGCCCTCCGAGCCGGCGGGCAAGCAGCAGTCCGAGGTTCGCCCCGGTGCGCGCACTTCCCGGCGGCTAGGTGGCATTCCCTGCCCCAGGAAAAAAAAAAAAAAAAAAAAAAAAAAGGAAGAGGGGGCAAGAAAGGGAGAAAGCGGTATGACGGAATGGGGGAAAAGGAGGAGAAAGGGAAAAGAGGAGTGGGAGGGTAGTGAGGGAGGCAGGAAAAGGAGAGAAAGCGTGGAGAAAGGGGCAAGTATGAGGAGCGAGAAGCGGTGGATGGGCAGGCTCTTTTTAAGGATGCGTGGGGAGACACTGAAGTAGAAGAGAGCTAAGGATCGTGACCGGCTGTCTGCTCGCAGGACTCCAGGCGGGCGGAGCGAGCGGGCCGGCTGCTGGAATGCTTCCTGCAGCGGGCGCGGGGATGCGGGGAGGAGCGGCCGGAGCTGTGGCGCGTCACCTGGACCGTGCTGAAGCGCCACTGCCCCGGCTTGTGCCCCTCACGGAGGGGCGCGGGGACAGCGCGGAGGGACAGCCCGGCCCCGTGCGACAGCAGCAAAGCCCGGGAGCTGATGGCGGTGTGGAGGAGCTACAGCAACTTGGGATAGGCGGCCTGGGGGTGGCGTGGCTTTGCCTCCTCCGCCGGACTTCACTTGCCTTGTACGCCGTGCAGTCATAGCAACGGAGTAATCCTGTGGGTTGGTACTTTTTTTTTAATACGCAAAATTTATTAAAAAAACCCCAACCAACCCCACATGCAAAAAGAACACTACCAGCACCACAAAACAGAACAGACAGCTCGGGAAGTTCAGAGGCTCCCCACGCGGGCATCCCACGGGATGCGCCATCGGAGGCGGGCTCGCCTCGCGCTCCGCTGCCGCCTCTGCGGCGCGGCCACCCGCAACCGGACCTGGTGCTTTGCGAGGGCAAAGGGGATACAGAAATGAAGAATGAAAGGGGATACAAAAATGAAGAATAAAAGGGAAAAAAAAAAAAAACCAAACAAAAAACGCGCAGTGGCGGCTGCGTGGAACAGTTTGTGACAGAGCAAGCGGCCGGCGTGCGCGAGGGGAGGGCGGGGCCGGGGCTGGGCGGGGCATGCACGGGGCGGGGCGGAGGGTGCACGGGGCGGGGCGGAGGGTGCGCGGGGCGGGGCGGAGGGTGCACGGGGCGGGGCGCTGCCGCTTCCGGCGGCGCGCGGCGGGGCGGGGCGGGGCGGCGGAAGCGGGCGGGCGCTTCCTGCGGGAGGGCGGGCGCGGACACGTGCGGGGCGATGGCGCGGGAAGGCGCGGGGCTCTTCGCCCCGTTCCGGGTGCTCGGCCGCTTCAGCGGGCACGTCCCGCACGTCCTGCGCTATCACGGCCGCCACCGCGAGTTCTACCTGGCCGTCGCCGTCGGGCGCAGCATCCACACCTACAATGTGAGTACGCGGCGTCCCGGTCCCCGCTCCTTTTTCCTGGCCGCCTTCCCGCCGCCCCGGCCGTGCAGGGAGATCCGCCTTTTCCTCCCCCCCCTCGCCCGCCCCGTGACGGTGCGGGAGCCGGGGGTGACCGGGAGCAGGGGGGAAGGGAAAGAGGGAGGCTGCCGGCCGGACAGGCCGGGAACGGGCTCGTTCAGCCATGTGGGCAGCGCTGGCCGGCGCGGCACAGCCCGTCCTTCGCAGCGCCCCGGTGCTGAATGAAGCTTTTCCTTCCTTACGAGATAAATCGAAGCTCACCCGCTCCGGTTTAGCGTGTGAGGGCTACGATTTAGAGGGTGGGGGCTGTCAGATCCTGGTAGAACCTCGGTATGAAAACGGATGAGCTTAGTTGAGTTCAGCGAGATGAAAACCTGTGATAGGGGCTCGTTTTCTGCAGTGTAGAATCACAAACCCCTTAAGGTTGGAAGGGACCTCTGGAAATCACCCAGACCACCCCCCTGCCAAAGCAGGGTCACCTAGAGCAGGTTACAGAGAAGGAGTCCAGGTGGGTTTGGAATGCCTCCAAAGACGGAGACTCCGTGGCTTCCTTAGGTCAGTCAAAGCATTTTCAGTGTGTAGGAGGCAGTACACAGAATTGAGCTCACTACAGTGAACACCAGAGTGCAGTCACCAGGGATCTTCTGTGCTTCGGTGGCGCCTTTTAGTGTTCACTGCTGTCAGTCTTCCTCACAGCCTTTGAAGTAGAGGTGCGGTCATCACTGGGTGGTGATGCTTGGAGGTTTGCAACTAAAGTAAATTATCTGTGAACAGAGATAAGATTAAAATACAGTGTGCTCGTAATGAAAATAAGGTAGAAGCAGAGATGATGTGGAAACTAAGATACCCAAGCTCCTCAGGGTGTCTTAAACTTGCCTTAGTTTCCTGTGCATTAGGGCAAAATACATTAGGAAGCACAGCTTAGTATTGGTGGGTAGTTGTCTTTTGGCAAATGCGTTGTCCATTCCTTTAGACCTGTTGCATGTTTATTTTTCAGTAGGCAGTGTTCTAATGAATAATTTTTCTGGTTTGTTAGGTATCAAATTCGTTGTCTGATCTAGGTTAATTCCTAGAATTTTAATTTTCTGTTTATACCGAATTCATTGCAATTGATCACTGAAAATGCCTTTTTAACATTTTCATTGCAGGTTAAGAAGCTTGGTATTGTTGCTGTGAGTAAGTATTCACAAATGGTTCATTTCTTTGTTTTGTTGGGGTTTTTTAAACACATCTGACATCTGCACTTCATTTTCAACTCAGAAACAGGAAAATAAATTGCACTTACTAATATTTACACTGAATGTATTGAAAGAAGTCTCAGAAATCTAAAATATCAGTTTGGAAATAAGACTGCTGTTGAAACTGAAATTTAGTTTTCTTAGAGATATACCTTTTGAGCTTTCTGTTCTTAACATCTTGTTCTTCCAAAAACACCTCTAAACCATGAAGATTGTGCAGTGAATAAAGCTCAATTATTAATTTATTGAATTAATTTCAGATCACTTTTTTTGTTGTTGCTTTTATGATTATTAGAGGACTGTTATGGGAGGAAAATAATTACATGAAGAAAATGGATGTGGATGCCTTCAGGGAGTTAGGAAGTGGCTGTACTGGTGGATATAAAGGATGTGAATTGATGGCTTGACATTCACTTGGCCCTTGGTGACAAGGCCTCTGGGTGTCAGCAGCCTGGGTGATGAGGCAGTGTGCACTCCTAGGATAGGCTTGCAGAGGATGCTGTTTTTGGAGGAGTAGCTGACACCCAGATGGCAGAGTTTCAGTCCAGGGAGCTCTTGCAAAATACGAAGCCTGGGCCAGGAGGAGCCTTGCCAAGTTCAGCAAGGATGAGTGCAGAATCCTGCTGCACCTGGGATGGAGCAAGCTGGGAGCTGACTGGCTGCATGGATGCTGCTGGGAAGAAGCTGGGGCTGTGCTGGTGCCAGGCTGGATGTGGACCAACAACATGGTAGCTGTGAGTTAAGGCAGGCTGTGCATTGAGCCTCATTAGGAGTGCATCCAGTAGATCAGGCAAAAGCTGTCCTCCTGCCCCTCATGCTGGTGAGGCCATGCCTGGACTGCATCACCCTGTTGGTGTGGATCTATCCCTTCTTCAGCTCCCCTTTCTCCTGCCTGAGGCATGCTGAATAGCAGGAGAGTGTTGGGGCCTACAGCTTGCAATATAAAAAGAGACTTTGGAGTATCTGGGTCTGCTTAGTGCCAAGAAAGGCAAGATACAGAGTGAGCAAGAGGCAGCCTGTAGCCTGAGCAGCAGTGGGATGGCAGGGCTGGGTTTGTGCTTGTGGTGGTAGTAGCAAACAGGGCAGCAAGGGGCAGCACCCACAGATTGCAGCTTGAGAGGGTCACAGTGGAGGGTAGAAAAAACAGCCCTAAGAGGTAACTGTGGTACAGTGTAGACCTTGAGCAGAACTCCTTCCCCAGAATTGTTCAAGACTCAGCTGGGCACAGCTGCAGCTAACCCAGCCTAGTACTGGTGACAGACTTTGTGAGGAGCTGGTGGGATGTTGAGCCAGTTGGTTTCCAAAAGTCCCTTTCACTTGACACTTAGATGATTCAGAGGGATGCACTCTGTCTTGGAAAGCAGGGGCTTTACTTCTGTGTACCACAAAATTTTTACAGAGATGTCACATATAAAATATTTTTTATTAACAGCATCTGTAAACCTGAGAATAAATATCACACAACCAGGACTAGATTTAGATTATCAGCTATGGATTTTTAAAGCTGTAAACACATCAACTGTGTTTTCATCTTGCAAAATTATAAAAACGTTGCATATTTTGTTTTACAGTTGTCTGCATCTTCTTACGTATGTAATCACCTAAGCTTTTTGAGAAATTGAGATGTTGACATACAAAATTGTGATTTAAAAAAATGAATGCTGTGCATCTCTTTTTGCAGTGCTGTTGATTTGTTGATATTATGTGGTTGGTGCTCCGAACTTTTAAATTTGTGTCTGCCTAAAACTCTCTTAGCCTAAGCAGCCTTGCATGCATCTCCTGTGGAGTACGAGGTATCTGTAACCTGGCTGTGAGCCTCAGTCACTTCAAAGGTGCTGTGGGAAGATGAGTTCAAAGTCAAGAAACCTCAGAGAGTGCAATCTTCTTTTATGTTCTTATTTTAGTTCCTGTTTTGGAAGCTGTGCTGCAGTGCAGCAGAGGCTACAGTTTTTTCTTTGTGCCTGCAAATAAACACATTTGTGGGAAGGGCTTCTATGTGACCATGCTAGTTTGTATCCTAGGTGCACTCCCGCAATAATTTTTGGCGTGGTGTTTGTCTGCAGAAATGTAAAGTGCCCTAATTAACAGTTTTATGTATCCTTGGATTGTGAGTATTATTCCCTGGAGTAATTTTTTAAATTTATTTTTCTACCATGTGGGACCACACCAGCAGTTTCTCAGTGTGGTCTGGAACGTTAAATTCTCTGTGTGTTCAGGAGATAGGTTCAGGAGTGGGTCACTAACTCCCAGGCCTGCTAATAATTGTTATTAGCAACCTAAGAGTTGCTAATGCTGAGACTTTGACTTCCTGCCCTCATGAAGCTAACGTGTACTTTTACTTACAGAGATAGTTCACTGATTTATTATTTAAGTGTTTTTCAAAAGAACTACCTTGTAATCTACCAATCTTGCTATTTATGATGTTGTTACTGATGTAATATTTTGTAGTAATATTTGCAATCATCTGAACTGTGTGCATGTCTCTAAAATTCAATGCAATGTTCCACCAGAGGGTTTTCTTTGTGGGTCACCATGCCAAAGAAATAAATTTTCTTGAAAGAGAGACACTTTCTCTCTTGCAAGGAGCCTGAAACTTGTTCAACTTCTCTTTTGTTTGATCAACAGGTAATACTTTGCCACAAGACATCACATGTTTGGCAGCAGATCGCATGTTGATGTTTGCTTCATACGACAATATTCTCCATGCTTTTGCCAGGAACAAAGAGGTTTCTATTAACTTACTTATTACTCAGTAGTGCAAAACAGTTGTGTAGTGTTTGTAGTATCAAGGCAGTTAATTTCCTGTGAATACCTATTTCCATAGCTGTTTGATACCTTCAGTTTCAGGGAAACACACCGGAATAAGGAGTAAAAAGCTTAGACTGGGAGAATGTAAGAGCAAATTCCATAATGCTGAACTGTGTTTTGCCTATTAATTACAATAATTAAGTAGCTGTTTAAAGATTTAAAAAAATCATCAATTCACATAAGCTACATTAATTGAAAATAAATAAATAATTGAAAATATTTAGATAGCATATTTTTTGCAAACAGTTTTAAATATCAGATACAATTATCTATCTTGCACTTCAAGTTGTGTGGCCTTTCCATGAATTTTATTTGAACCATGTTGCTGACATCTGTTAGCTATCCTTAAGTATGATGTTAACATGATATTATACTTTAACAGCTTATTGGAAGCATTTCTATTTTGAAATTATAGGTGGTTCATACCTATGAAGGCCACAAGGCAAAGATACACCTTCTGCAGCCTTTTGGTGATCATGTCATCACTGTGGATGTTGATAATGTTCTTATTGTTTGGAATATACAGTCAGAAGGTGAGAGATTTTATTTTTCTTGCTGCATAAGATAGCACTGTTAGACATTCAGTATTTTAAGAAGGAGGTTTTTTTAAAATGCACATATTCAGAAGTAGTTCATTCTTCAAAAGGACAATTCTTAATGATCATGCTGCTTAATTGGTGATCTGAAGTCCTAATCCTGCAGTAATGTTTCATGAATGGATACTGTACCATATGCAGAGGCCTTGTAAGGCTGTGTGTAGATGTAAAAGAGAGAATGATTATATGAAAATTACATTTTAGTGTTCCATTTTCTTATAAAGGCTGTGATAGAGCAGCTTTGGCATTGTTTCTGAGTTCCTGTAATTCCTTGATATTTACAAGACTGAATAGGACTAAATTCTAATGAATAATCTTTTTGTTTTTGTTAGCATCTTCTCATGTCGCTGTCAAGTGCTTTGTGAAATTGTGTTTCAGTGCCCCAAACATTTTTTTTAGAAAGCATTCATTGGTGTGACCAGTGTTATTCTCTGTGTGCTAGCTGTCAAAGTGTCTGTAACCAGGCTTTAGAGTCTTGGAGTTGCTATAACAAACAAAAGGCATGCTAATCAGATGAGGTGTTTTGCTCAGGCAGGAGCAGGAATCTCTCAGAAAGATATCAATCAGGTGTAGTTTGGTATTGCCAGTATTGTAGTGCATAGAAAATACACCTTCAAGCCAGCAATGTAAAGAAGTTACAATGTAAAGAAGTTTAGCCGCTGATGACAAGCCTGCAGATTTGTAGGGGTAGGCACACTAACACTGTTTCTTACTATTTTTGCAGAAGAGTATCTTCAAATAGATTTTGATAAAGCCACTTTTGCAGTTTCTGCACTTCTGCATCCCAGCACCTATCTGAATAAAATTCTCCTTGGGAGTGAACAAGGAACCTTGCAGCTATGGAATATAAGATCCAAGTAAGATTCTTGATACTTTTCTTCATGCTCCAAGTAGTTTGATAGGCAATAAATGATAAATAAATAAGTTATAAATAAATTATAAATAAATAATTTTAAGTATGGAATCTTTTACTTAGTATTGGCACGGGTTTTCAGTTGGTATATCTCCAGAAACAAAAAATGCTGCTGCTCCCTGAATGCTGATGCCTTTCAGGTTGCGTGTTGTTTACTCTCCTTGCAAAATCTCAGGGGTTGTTCAGGATTTTTTTTTTTTTTTTTTTTTTTTTTTTAATTTCTTGGAATCACATAGCTTTCCCATGAAAGCTATTGAAATAATAATAAAAGCATGTTCAGGCCTCCCATCTTCCAAGCTTCACTTTTTTGGTTGTTGTGGGTCCAAGGAAGTGCTGGCAGGTGAAGTGGAGGTAATTACTAGGCCTTTCAGGCATTTGAGCCTTAGACTCAGATAAGAGATGTGTAGACATGCAGTTGTCTCTGAGCATGTCCCAGTAGATCATCATCCATAATTTCAGTATTTCATTCCTACCATAAGAAACTGCTTTCCTAAATCATGAAAGTTACAGGTACAGTGAGCTTCATTGCATGTTAGTGTTCATACTGCAAATACGTGTTAATTCAGCTTGCATAAGTCAGTGTTTCATTCTCCTAACTCAGCTTGCCATGGCATCACTGATATGTATTTTGTTTTGTATGTTCATGCCATGTAGTTATGTCACCGTTGTGGTATTAATGCACAACAGTAGCTTTTTCAATAAAATTTAGCCAAAAGATTTATTTTCAGCCTTAGTATCACGGGCTTTGTTTTCCTTTTTTCTGATTTAAAAGAAGAGAAAGCTTCTGTACTTTTTTGTATAAGTACATATAAACCAACCATTGTGTCTTGGAAAATCCCCAAGGATTAATTGATTTATGGGTTTTTCATGTTTGTTTTACAGCAAACTCTTGTACTCGTTTTCAGGATGGGGCTTAGCCATCACAACTCTTGAACAAGTTAGTATTTTTGTTATCTTTGTTTTCCTGTGTAACTGATGAAGAACAACAGGCAAAATATTGTTTAAAATTGCAGCAGTAGAGATGGTGGGTATTCTCTCAGGTAATTGTAGTAATACCCTCTTGACTGAAGGTTTATTATCTGCTCTTCCTCTGTTCCTAGTTCTGTTGCATTTAGTTTCTTACCTGCTTCATGTTCATCACATCTATAGTCTTCAATGAATGATGTCACGTATTCACAGAGTTTCCAAGATGCATGTGTATCATGAAGCTTCATTGGTAGTTTTTTGCCAAATTTGTTTTGCTTCAAAGTTTGATAAAACATAGATTTTGTTGATTCAGTAGAAGATTTTGTAATGGTATTTGCTGTAATTTTTCTTTTAGCTATAAAAGTAAGGTAAAACTTATCCATAGCATTAATGACAGCTGTGAAAATGGTCAGCAGTTGCCCAGGATAAAACTTGTAAATACATAGGGCTGTGTGGCAGGGTGTTATAATGGTCTTCCAGAGGTTGTAGACACTGGAAGTGATCCATTTTTCAAAGGAGTCCCAGCTTCTGGAAACAGATTTTTTTCGTTTCTTACAGGCTCCAGCAGTGGATGTTGTTGCTGTCGGCCTTGTATCTGGTCATATCATTGTGCATAATATCAAGTTTGATGAAACTCTGATGAAATTTCAGCAGGACTGGGGTCCCATCACAGCAATATCTTTTCGTACAGGTAAGTCCTAGTGGTTTTTAGTGAAAATATATATAAAGCACTAACATTAACTGGAACAGAGGAAAATAGTTTGTTATAAACCATTTCAGAATCAAATTTGATTCTGAGAGTTTTAGTAATCTAGAAAAGGTAGCAATAAGTTAGGGAAGTCATGCATTTTCATCTTGCTGTAGCTGCATTATAGCATTTTCTTGTGTTCTTAGTGCACAGGAAGTGACAAACACCGTACTTTAAAAGTTTTGTTTACTGTGTGCCAAGAGTTAACTGTAATCAGTACATCTTGCTTTAGTGTCCAAAGCTATTTCTCAGCATTGTATTTCCCCCCCCAGACAATATTAGAATGTTTATAGTTGGGTGAATACTGAATGGATAGTTACAAGGGGAATCTTAACTTATATTCATAACTTTTTCTTATCTGACAAACGTGTCCTAATTATTAAAGTTACTTAAATGTTGATCTTGCCTACAGAGCTACTGATACTGAATCTAATATTTCATTTGAATAATCTTGCAAATCTTAACTGAATATAGAGTGAGGGCAGACCCTGTTGAAGGAGAGTGTTACTGGAGAAAATTGTGGAAAGACTTGTGAGAAGTAGAGAGCTTTTTTATGTCAGTATCTGTTGTGTTTTCAAGCAAAACCTCTAGCTCTGATTGCTGGACTTAGAGATTTTATTATTATCTAATATGATTTTATTATCAGTGAGTTTTGTTTCTTTTCTGATTGACATCCTATATTATTTCTAGCATCAGCTTGTGATTTCTTTTTCGTTGTGGTTATAGACTTTTCTACATCAGTTTTAAGATGTGGCAAGTCAGTAGGGATGAGCTAAATATCAATAAGCGAATTTTTTTTTTTTTTTGGCAGATGGCCACCCAGTCATGGCAGCTGGTAGCCCAGTTGGACACATTGCTTTATGGGATCTAGAAGAGAAGAAACTGATGTGTCAGATGCAAGATGCCCATTCCACAGCAATAGCTGGCATGACGTTTGTCCCTGGAGAGCCACTTCTTATTACTAATGGTGCTGATAATGCTCTACGGGTGAGTTACAATCACTGCTGCTCTCTGAAACCAATGCTACAAAACTCAAATTGCTGGTCTCAGTTGGGCTGTAGTTTAAAGATTCACTGCTAGGTTCTCATTGCTTCATTTACTACTTTGTGGTACCCTTGAAAAACAAAGCTTGGTATCAGCTTTTCCAGAACCACACTTTATATCCCAGTATTCTTGTAAATCTGGATGCATTTTGATAATGTTTTGGATCACAAGCAGTTGCTGTTGATAAAAGTCCCTTGTGCTGCATGTCCTCTGATGCACTAGGCTTTTGTGGAGAGGTAGAATGAAGAGCTGGAAACAAATCAGGTGATGCCATGGAAACTTCCTAAGTTTTAGGATTAAGGATGAAAGCCAGTGTGTGAAGTTGGCTGCACCAGCTCCCAGATAAACATGTTCTGCTGACAAGAGGTGCAATTATTGGCAAGGCAATATTTAACAGCCTGGATTTTCTGCTTATTTTGGGGTTCAGGTTTGGATTTTTGATGGACCTGGTGGTACAGGTCGTGTATTGAGAAGTCGGATGGGACACAGTGCACCGCCAACAAAAATCAGATATCATGGGCAAAATGGAGAGCAAATTCTTAGTGCAGGTATGAAACTCCATTCTTTTTCAGTGTGATTTCTTGCTGTGATCAATAAAAAATGCAGAGCTAAACATCTTTGTATTAATAATGCACTAGATTGTATTTCAAGTGTTACATATTTATGGAATATAGTAAGTAGTTAACATAAACGGTGTAATTATTACTGTAACAAAGTGTTTCACCAGAGTTTTCATACTCTAGTAGGAAACTAGCATTTCCCTAGAGTAACATATCAGCAGATAAAGTGAAGAGTACTTGAAAGCAGAATAGCAAAGGAGCTCCTCTTACCATCTATATTATATATTTGATGAATAAAAATGGTTTTGTTATCTTATGAGCAAGTATTTTGTTATCTTCTGAGCAAGCTGGTCAGAATGAAACCTATAACAACTCGAGAAATTTGATTGTGACAAGGGAAAAATAAGCAGCAAAATGCATTTAATAACTAATTGTTACAAACTGCTTTTTCCACTAATTTGATCAAGCTTTATGGCTTGCACTGTCTTTGTAATTTATTACAGCTTATTTCTATCTGTAATGTTTTCAGGGATGCTTTTTGCTGAGATATTAATCTAAAAGTGTAAAAATGCCTAAGTGACTACCCTTCCTTAGAAACTGCCACTTTTAAAAACATCTTAGGAAGGAAAGTGCTAGATGAGACCATGTTTTATTCCAGACCACTTAGATGATAAGATGATAAGAGACTCACCACCTTGCCTCTTATCATTCTTAAGTAATTAATTGTCTATATGGGCTACTTTTGAAAACATTACACTACCTGTACTAAAATTTCTTGCTAGTCATCCAACTAGTGGCTTGCATTCATGTAATGAATTATTGTCTGTATTTCAGCTCACACCAGACAAACCACAATATCAATTGGTGTTGATTAGCAAATCTTCATATTTGCTTTTGCAGTGGAGAGGGCACAGAGGCAACCTTTACAATGAAAGTCTGAGATCTGATGTATCTGCAGTATAGAGACTAAGTCTCTACATTCCTTTCTGAAACAGTGGTAAAATTTTGTGCAGCAGAAATTAATTGGGGTTACCTTTCATGGGCTACTGATTTCCTTAGAAGAGACATCTCCTCAAATTAACTTAATGAAACTTCATTAATGTCACAGACATTACAGAGTCAGAGAAACTGAACATGGAAAAGATGTCTGTGAAGAGAGGTCAGTCATTCTGATCATGTGTGGGACAGAGGTGTAGGAATAAGATGTAGGCCACAAAAAATTAGGCTCCATTAGTTCTGCTACTGTATTTATTCTTGGATCAGAATTTTTAGTAAATACCTCATTATAGCATTCGAAGTTGCTTATTGCATACCTTTCACTTTTCTTGCTCAAATAGCTTATGAGAAAAGTTGATTTTTGTTCTTCACTGCTCTATGCTAATGTTTTATTAGGTCAAGATGGAACATTGCAATCTTTTTCAACAGTGCATGAAAGGTTCAATAAAAGTTTAGGACGTGGTAAGTATTGCAGTCAAAGTACAAACATGGGTGAAAAGAAGTGCCAAAAAGTATTTATGTAAACATTAGACAGGCCTTATTTCCACTTCAACTCTTCTATAAAAGCTTATCACCATCACCTCAGTTATTCTGCAAACTCAGTCCTTCCTGCAGTAAGGATACTCTGAGATTGGTTGATAATTTTAAAAAGTGATTTCTGATCCTTTGCAGTGTGTTACTTCGCTGTGGGAAACAATGGGTGTGAGTTTTTATCAAAAACCTGTAAAACGGTAGCTGACATTTCAGCATATGTAATTGCAACTCTTTGCCTTATTTCCATTCTGTTCAATTGATTAAATTATTAGTTAATTCATATTTCTGGGCTTGAGTTCCTTTGATTTAGTGTAGAGTATGACTTAAACACATCTTGCATATCATGCCATGGTTGAGGAACATTTTAATTTGTGAGAGCAAGGATCAGACAGACTAGTTTTAAGTGTCTGTTTGGACCTGTTTGAAAAGATGTGTAGAAATTAATTGGGGCATAAATTTGTAATTCAAGATTCTTGAATTACCATGGTTATTGAAAGGGCTGGGTGCTGTTCATTGCTTTATATAGTCATGTCTATAGGACCATGTTTTTAGCTGTGATGGGGGAGCTTCTGCTCCAGGATTTCAGCACAAGGTCTTGGAACAGGGAGATTGAGTAGTGAATTCACAGCTGTGGATGTAAAAGGCTGGTGATTTGTTCAGCATTGCATGAATTTTGACAGAAACTTTATTAATAGCGTTCTTAGCTCTACAAACCTAGGGAACAGTGATGTGCTTATTTAAGTCAAATGTTTCTAAACTTAAAAGGAACTTAGCATTTTGTTAAGTACTTTTTAAACTGTTGTCCTCAGTTCTGACAACGAGACTGAGACCCTTAATGTCTATTTTTAAGGTTCAATTAATAAAAAGAAATCAAAGAAGAAAGGCCTTAAGCTGGATACAATGGCACTTCCACCAATTACAGCCTTTGCTTCAGGTAAGTGGTCTTTGACATAGGTTACAGGCTAAATGTGAATACATTATCTTCAAGTATTGATTTCATTTTTTAACCCTCAAAACACTTGTTTTGGAAGCACATGCTATATCTAGATTATTCTGTGGCCTTTCATGAGCTACTGAGTGACAGTTAAAAATTGCATTTGACTTGGTAAACTGTTCCAGTGTTTCAAAAAGAGCATTTTATATTAAAACATCCTTATCTGGCTCTTGGCTTGAAAATCTACTGCAGAGGAGCCAAAATCTTCAAAATCTCCAGGCTGGAGAACCAGCAGCTAGGTGCAGGATGAAGATCTTTGTCAGCTGAGGAGATCTTAGTTACAGTTGCAGTTGATTTTGATAGTACACTTATTTGAGTCACTTTTTAAAGCTGAATTTCAGTAGTCAGTTCATTTATAATTCAGTATGCAAATAATAAATCTAACTTCTTTAAACAGAATCACAGTTATCTTTGCTTTATCAAAATGGGCTTCTTTAAATTAATTACCTCTTCAGACTTGAAATCTCTTGTGTCAAAAGTGTAGCTGTTTTCTCTTCTGAGGATGATTTATTGTTTAGTATGTTGAAAGAGCTGTATTTAAAATTTTGTGGAGCCATTTGACTTTTGTGATACAGACTGTCTGTACACACTTGTTGCAAGTATGTGTGTATATTTTTAAGATTTATATTGAAAACAAATTCATTTTAAAATTAATATTGGAGCTGCCTGTGTTTGAAGAAATAAAACCTCCATTTGTTTAAGTACATTTTGGAGTTGTTTCTTTTTTCTCTTTGTTTGGTTAACTGAACCAGTTTGTATATTGTTTTAATCTTTGAAGTTCTAGAAATAGCCAGGTTCAAGCTCTCAGGTTTTTTTTTAATTTTCAGGAAAACAAACAAACAACAGTAACAACAAAAAAAACCCAAAAACCCAACAACAAACTCAAACTTGCTCATTATTTAGATCTCTGTATAGCATATTTGATTACAATGTTTGGATACTGAGCTTTTGATAAACAATATTTATGGAAATGCAAAAGAAGTATTTTGCTGTGGGAAGTGGATTTAGCTCTTAAACCTGACTTTATCTGGTGGCTTCTGCTGCATCAACAGCTGAAGAAAAAGTTAAGGACATTCAGCTGGAAATATGTACAGATTGAGCAGTCTAAACCATTCAAACCAATTTAAAGCATTTACATTGAAATAATGCATTTTGAACTGCAGAGGCTAAAATATGGAAAGACACACAGCACAACATACACAACAATGCTTGAGGGTTTGTTAACATTTTAGTTACACCACGTATGCACATCTGTTTGCCCAGCAGTTTTTCTGTGTGGTTGACTTTTGAATGTGCAACAAGAACACTTAATATGAACTGTGCTATCTAAACGTACCTTAATACCAGGAGAGCTCAAGTTTCACTTTAGGATTACTGTTTCTAGAAGGAAACTACTGTTTCTCTGTTTACCTTGCAGAAGTGGCACATCAGAGTGACTGGGATGGTATCATTGCCTGCCATCAAGGGTATATAACCTGTACAACCTGGAACTATCAGAAAACCTCCATGGGAGCTCACAAACTGAGACCAGAAGAATTTAGCAAACACAAACCTATTGATATCTATGCAACAGTAAGTTTATTAAGGATAAGAGTCCTTCACATTCTCACTGTATGCTATTTTGATTTCTGTTGGTACAGAAATAATGCTTAGAATGAAAAAGCACAGTATAGATGTGCTTTAGTTGCTTACAGAGCACTTTCTGCCAGCTCAATGTGTCCAATGAAACTGTATGGTCTTAGGAAAATTTTTTCTTTTTCCCTAAACATTCAGGTTAAGTGCTCTAACTTTCTGGCTCAGAGAGGTGGTTAGTGTTTATGTTTAGTCTGTCACAGTGACGTAGAGTTGTCTGTATGCCTGTGGTGATTAACTTACTCTGAGAATGCAGATTGCTGAAGACTCTGGGCTTTTTTGGCAGTACAAGGAAGTGTATTTCCAAATTGCAAGAAGGGTATTACCTCAAAAATCCTTTAAAACTTGAGCTGGACCATGATGATGTTGTTTCAAACACACAGTGATGGAGATACAAATGTTTGCTGAAGTTTACCAGCTTTTTAAAGGTGGAATTGCTGTGGCACACCTCATTTGCTAGAGATTCATGCAACTCCTGTGTCTTGTGATAGAAGATTTTTTGCCATTATGCTTAGTAGCTAGGTGGCAGATAATAATAATTTGTAAGTACCAAATTTTCTTTTGACTACTAGATTCTTTGGACAGTGTCTTTCCAAAGACATCTAGACAATGGTTTCTTTGTTTCTTCGTATTTAAATTCTGTGTGACCTCACCCTAATTTGGGAGGGTATTGGTAGCATGGGCATTGAAAGAGACATGCAGTTGCCATACACTCTAAGGACTGAATTTCTGGATATCTTAGTTATTTAATTTACAGTGCTGATATTATTACTTGTGGCTTCTGATGGGTGTCACTAAGCCAGGATTTCATTATCTTTCATAGTCATGCATTGCCATATTTACATGTTGACTATTTGCTCATTTTAAGAGCTTCTCCCTCTGTTTCTTGAAATGTAATTTGTTTGTTCTGTGCAGGTTTCCTCAAAGAACATGTTAGTGTTTTGTCTTCCTCATATGCTGTGTACCTTTTAACAACTTTGCTAATTGGTAGATACCTAAGGAATGGTTTTCATGGGTGCTTTGTTTTGTTGATTAGGTTTTTTTTTCTTTCCTTGGAAGGCAGTTGATATTACCTCCTGTGGTAACTTTGCTGTAATCGGGATGTCAACTGGACAGGTAGATGTGTATAACATGCAGTCTGGCATTCACAGAGGGCGTTATGGCAAAGAAACAGGTAAGAGCTCCTAAACCTCCAAAGCACTGGCACTTAACAGAATAGCAGGCAACTGTTTTTCTGTCATCATGTAAACTTAACAGAGGTTCTAAGTTCAATTTGGGATGCATTTCAGTTTTTCTAATTATGCTGCACTGTCCTATCTTGCAGTCAGAAACCTGACTTGAAGGACAGGATCCTTGATAATTTTAACAGCTCTGATGTTGGCATATCTTTAGTTTTATTTAACACAAAATTGTCATTTACCACAATGGTTAGCACTGAAATGAGATGCTCTGGCCTTTTTGAGATAGTCACATTTCCAGTACTTGGCTTCTTGTTTCATAAGGTTCTATCTCTTAATATTTTCTCTTCTGTTTTGTGCTCCCTGCTTAGAAATGAAAGAATGTTTCACGTGAAAGGAAAATTGAAGTCCTAAGCAAGTTCAGTTCTTTGCATGGTGTATTTTTTAATTACCCAGCTGCAAATTTAGGACAGAATGTGACAGTGCTCTGACATTTCCTTTTAAAGTTATGTGCAAATATATTTCACAGGATCAGTACAGAAGAGACCTTCAAGATCATCAAGTGCAACCCAAATGTCATGTCATGGATTCTCATGCATGATTTTTTTGGCACTTGGGATCTGAATTTTTTGTAAAATCAGGAAAGAGTCCTGATGAGCCCTTAAGACTTACTGGATTTCTAAAAGCCATCCAGCTCAGCGGACATGAAGTGGTCTCTTTATAAAATCATTGGTTGACAGTGGATTAATTTTCTAATTTTGCTTACTGGCTAGTATCTCTAGGTATAGGTTAAGAAATAAAATTGATCAAAAACCAGAGGAGCTACGTCTTGTCTTTACACTGCAGTGTGAAGTAGCTTTGGAAAACTCCCAGACTTTGTGCCTAAACTGAAACTGTAAATTTTGTCTGGAGTGGCAGGTCCTCCTGGAGGCATTCCATAAGTGATTCAAGAAGTCCCTCAAATCTCACAGTCACAATAAGTTCACCAAACTGAAAGCAGAAATAAGAGCTAACACTCAGCTTCAATTGCACTTCTTACTTGTATTCTAGGTATTCTCTTGAAATCAATTTGTTTTCTGTAAAGATGAAAAAAATTTAGAATGCTGGAGCATCTTGTCAAGTGGCTTTCAAATTGTCATATGCTTGCTGATCATTCATTGTAGTCAGGCAAACACAAACAAATTGGTGTTTGGCATTCAGCTGATTTCTGTGCTGAGTTTAAATTCTGAAATAATACTCTGTTTTCACTTGATTTGCAGCACATGAAGGGGCCATTAGAGGAGTAGCAGTGGATGGATTGAACCAGCTGGTAATCACAGCTGGTAGTGAAGGATTAATTAAATTTTGGAAATTCAAAATGAAAGATCTGGTTTATTCCACTAAACTTTCTTCTCCTCCAAGTGGAATTCTGCTTCACAGAGACAGGTAAGAAACTGAAGTTATTTCATGTGTATATTGTTTGGTGAATATACTTATCTAGAATGGCAATCAGTATTCTTAATTAGCATATATTAGAATTTATATTTCTAATGCTTTGAAGTACAGCTGACTCATAGACAGAGAATGACAAGACGTTTTATTAGACTGAAGGAATGTAACACTTGTTATTTTTAGGATAAAAGGTGTCTGGAACAATGTTAGGATGTTTTTATTTTTCCTTTTGAATATTCTCTATCATGTGTGTTGTTGTTTCTTGGCAGTGGTATTCTGGGAATAGCCTTTGATGACTTCACTATTAGTGTTTTGGATATAGAAACCAGGAAGATTGTCAGGACATTCTCAGGACACCATGGACAGATTAATGACATGGTAATTGTTAACCCATTTCTTGTAACAGGTGACATACAGATACATAACAGATTTTGCAGGTGGTGGATTTCTCTGCATTTCTTCTTTAAATCGTTGGTATTGTGTTCAGCTGTGAGCAGTAAAACTGTAGTTCATCTCCACAGCACTTTCAGCCATGTTACTTTGAAAATGTAAAGTGATCAAATTGCCATCTACTTTTTATAGTGCTTTGTGATTCAGCTATAACTTTGCAACAGGCTGATTAGGGGGTCAAACAAAACAAAGTGCTGGGAATAATGAAGACTGTGTTGAGGAGCTGAATTGTGCAGAAGTCTCAGCTGTGTATATAGAAAGGATGAGCATGCTGAAAACAGATCAGAGATTAGGCAGCACATTGATAATTCCTAATTTACATTTTATGTAATAGTTCATTGTACTGTTCATTGAACTAGTTTTTAGCTTCAGATTTATTTATAAATGTTACTAAAATAGTATTTCCTTGATTTATTCAAATCTGTGCTTAGAAATACATTTCCACCATGAACATAAAAGTGAGGACTGAAATGCTTTGACTAAGAGTGAGATATGGCCTTTTTATGTTTGAATCTGTTCTTAAAAACATTCTGGTTTTGTTCTTTCCTCATTTTCAGTAGTGTATTGTCAGTTTTTGTTTATGGCCATACCATTTCACCCAGGTTTTAGGGAGCAGTCCAATCTTGTCAGGGCTTCCTGTGGGGACTGGTTTATTGATTGTTCCATTAAATTGGCTATTTTATTTTAGACTTTCAGTCCTGATGGTCGTTGGCTGATAACTTCATCAATGGACTGTTCCATTAAGACTTGGGACCTTCCCTCTGGATGGTGAGTCCATTTAAAAACATAGAGTAAAAGAAATAATCCCCTTTCTGATAAATGGCAGAAAACCTTCTGGCTTGATTATCTGTCACCAGATGTGATATTTGAAGTTGCACATGAGATAACAACTGTGCTCACTATTTTAATTGTGTCCAGTGCTAGCAATGCATATCAATTTCTGGATCTGCAATTTCCATGTTGTGTGATGAGTGTGAATTTGTTCTTTGTCTGGAAACAACACTACAATCTGAAGGGCAAGAGATTGCCTAATGTGAATTGCACTGTGATATGCTCAAGTGTTCATGGAATCACAGAATGGTTGGAGTTGGAAGCAAAGATCTAGTCCAACTGTCTTGATGTGAAAAGGAGTCGTTTTTGTTAGGTCAGGTTACTCAGATCCCCAGCTTGGCTTTGAGCACCTCCAGGGCTGGGCCATGCACTAGTTGTTTATGCGTCTTTTCCAGTGCCCCATCACTCTCTGATCATTAAAAAATTATTCACTATATCCAATCTAAACCCATGGCCTTTCAGTTCACAGCTGCTGCCCCTTGTCCTGTCACCACAGGCCCCATTAAAAAGTGTCTCTCAGTGTTTCTTGTAAGCTCCCTTTAAGTATTGAAAGGCCACAAAGTGGTCTCTCCCAGGAGACAGGGTGAAGAACACCAGAGCTCTCTCATTTTCCTCATAGGAAATGTGTTCCAGGCCTTGAGTCATTTTCCTGGAGCTCCTCTAACTTCATGTGTGTCTTATGCTGGGGGCCCCAGAGCTGGATGCAGTACTCCAATTGGTTTTGTCAAGAGAAACCTGTTTTCACTTACATTCATTTTAACAACACAATATGGCTTTACAGCAGTTATATTTTTCATTTGTTTGTACTTGCAGCTGCCAAAAATACTCTCTCGTGATCCACTCTGAGTAGCCTTCTCCCAGAATAAATCTTGGCTGAGAAGTAGGCAAGTACACACAAGCAGTTCAGGAGCTCAGGAGAAAAAAGAAGCTGAGAAGTAACTTTGCATTCTGCCAGTGCATTCTTACAGCAGCACGGATAGATTTTGGGGTTTATTTTGTGATTTAAGGATGCATGCAGCTCTGGGCGTTGTGCCTGGAACTGAAAGGTTTAATTTGGGTTGATTATTTCTGTTGACATGGTTTGGTAAGCAATATTGTGTACTATAAAAGTTCTCATTTTACTACCAGAAGTGCATTGCATTACTGCAAACAATTGGCCTGTTCTTTCATGATGAGAGCCACTATTCTAAGATAGGACAGAATAGACATTGTGTCATCTTTCCAGTGTAAATGAGAAGGAAATTAGCACTCTGGTCTTTGTCTTTCCAACACTCTTTCCCTTTCAAAGTAATGTGCCTAAAAAAAATTGCAGGATTAATTAGTATCAGTTTCTTCTATTTTTCATTTTTTCAATAACAAAATTCTTTGCAATAAGAATAAGAATCTATTTATAATGTTTTTGAAAGCTGTCTAACAGTAGTTTTCTCTTACATATAAAAAAACCTAAATATTAGTCTCTTGTCTCTGAAATTCAGATCAAGCTGAAATCTAGGCAGCTAAATGACAATCCCTGGTTTTAAGTGTAATTAGGTTAAATTATTCTTCCAGTAAAGGCAAAGTTTTCCCATAACTATAGGCAGAAGAGTGTATTGAAAATGAGGAATAGCTTTTAATTAAAGGCCTGATGTTTGCTTTACCTCTGTGGCTCTTAAATAGGAAAAAACATCTCATGAACTGTGTGTTCTAAAGCCTCAGCTTTGATATTGTTCTTATAAAATGATGGAGAGCATGTTTCTAGAATACAGCATTATGAAAATTACCAACTGTCTACTAAATGGACATCTGTTTTTACTTAGGAGTAGCTCTTCACTGTTCTTGTGTAGGGTAATGCAGGTATTCCTAGTGTGTGTTTTTAATGTAGGGCTTTCTTAAAACTGGGGAAAAATTTCGAATTTGTGCAGATATTATGCAGATACTTCTTTCTCTTGTGCAGCTTGCATAGACCAATTGAGGAATCAGGGGTATGAGCTGACTGTTCATAGTTGGATGGAGCACTTGAGAAAAAACAGCATAAGAGACCTGTTAAATGTGAGCTCAACATTGTTTTCCATTGTCTCAGATTTGCAGTTAGGCAGGAAGCATAAAGGCAGATGCCTTCAGCCCCAAGGCAGGATTCATTTAGCATTTTATGTAAAAATTACAAGTATGTCTTATGTCCTATAGTAGATTGTTCCCTCCTTCTCTCAATCATTATTTAAGTTCAGTAAGTAGAAAAACTTAATTTCTTGTTAAATTTCTTTTGGAAATTTGGAATTTCTTTTTGGTTGATTTATTGAACAGAATTTCTCAGTTACAGGTAAAGATTGTCTTAAAAAGATGGATTTGAAACTAGGAAAAATTGATTTGAAACTAGGATACAAAATGTATCTGATATAAGTTTGGGATTTATGGGTTTAGTGTTCATATATTTTATATTAAAAGTACGGAATTATTTTTGCCTTACCTGAGATTTTCAACATGTGTCTCAGAACATGCATAGGCAGTAAGACACTCCATTCAGGGAGAAAAGGCTTTTATTTTTGACATGCACTCTCAAACCACCACAGGAGAGCTCAGTATCTAAGATAATATATCCCACAAGTTTTAAACTGCTGTGTTGCATCAATATTTTTTCTCTGGTTAGTGAACAGAACAGGACTATAGAGCTGTAAACAAGAACAAAGTGTTCACACTTCATTTGTTCTTTTTGTTTCTCTTGGTGAAGTAGCTGTCAAATTCAGCTTTTACTTGAAATTTGAAGTAACTGAAATTTGTATTTCAACAAGTGGCAAGCAATGCTGTCAACCTGGGCTTGAGTGGAAGTCTGCTGAAGTGTGCATCATTCAGAACTTAAATGTCTCATTGTTAAAATAGTTGCATAATAATATGTTATTATAGTTGCATTTTAACTTTTGTTTTAACATGACATTTTTTTCAATTTTCTGCAATCAAGAAAAAATGATCAAGGAACGGTTTATCAGGCTGAAGATGTGGTAATGCCAAAGCTGGTGCAGATAATCAAACTTCACATTCTACAGGACATACTTTATTTTAGAAACATTAGGTGCTAGTATTAACCAGGTGTATATGAAGTCTGTTGAGAGAGTGAATTGTCAGTCTGAGCAGCTGGGGCTGACTGGAAATACTGAATTTATGGCCAGTAAAAGGTTTATGTTAGACATAAGGAGTTGAATGGTTCATCACGTTTTCTTCAGGGTGTGGATGTCTGAGGAGGTGCCAGCTTTATCCAATTTTTTATCATTTTGTAGAGACAAGAGCTTGTGGCACTTGTGGCACAGTGCTGGTCACTTGCTGCATATATATAATATATTTGGATATTTCTGCTACTCTGGTTTGTGTCCCTATTTCTGCTGGTCTGTTTGCATTCAGCTGTAATTCAGATGTGTGCAGACAAACAAGTGTATCTTGCTGATAATTTCTCTGTTGTGTTTTTTCTCCATAGTCTCATAGATTGTTTTTTGGTAGACTCTGCGGCTGTGAGCCTTAGTATGTCCCCTACAGGAGATTTTCTGGCTTCAGCACATGTGGATGATCTTGGAATTTATCTGTGGTGAGTATGTAATCTGTTTCTACACAGAATTTAGGATGGGACAGAGTTCTTTAATCACCTTTATTGCAAATAGAGAATTGCCCTGTGAAGTATCATCTCCAGTGTGTTGTGTTCTCTGGTTTTAATTAGGACAGGCGTTCTGTATTGCTCTGATTCGTAAGTCATGAAATTTCCACAGTTAAATTACTTATTCAGAATGTTTAAATGATCTCTTTTCCCAAAATGTTTCTTACTCTTAAGAATTCCTGTTATGTCGTGTGTAAAATTTTTCCTAGATTCCATTTTCCCTACCACTTTGAAATGTCTTTGTTCAAATAGGGTTCTTTCTGAAGTGCTTTTCGTGTCCTGCTGTACAGTGTTGCCTGAGACTTCTGAGCAGTATATGAAAGTTGTGATTATTTCTCTTTATTAGTGATAAATGAGCACGGAAGTAAAATGTGGTTTAATTCAGTTTCCTCCTGATAGAGTTTTAAAGCAAGTGACAGTTCAGGTCCAGTACTGAAGTAACACACTGTTAAAATGGCTTGGGTCTTTCTCCCATTCAGCTGACAGATTATTTCAGGTTATATATTTTGGTTGTAGTTTTGCCTGAGGAGTGTTCAGCTGTTAGCCCTTCCTGTGGTTAAGTAAAAGTTCTTCCTTGTGAATATCAGCAGATATTCTTACCTAGCACTGGTTTATATTAACAGAAGAAGCAATTTGCCAGAATTATTTGTGCATGTTTCAAACCTGAAGAAAATTTGTGAAGAGTATTTTCCTAAAATCCTGTGAAAGCAGGATGAATTATTTATGTGTGTATAATGTGTTCAGCCTGGAGGCTCTGGGGAGACCAAAAGGAGCTTTAGGAGAGCTGGAGAGCGGCTTTGGACAAAGGCCTGGAGTGACAGGAAAAGGGGAGATGGCTTCAAACTGAAGAAGATAGGTTTACATTACACATTGGAAAGAAGAGCTTGATTGTGAGGGTGTTGGAACACTGGCACAGGATTTTTTGGCCATCAGGACCAGGGCAGTTATTGCCCCTGTCCTGGGTGCTGGTGAGGTCACACTTCAAATTCTGTGTTTAGTTCTGGGCCTCTCACTTCAAGAACACTGAGGTCCTGCAATCTGCAATTATGTTCATGGCAGTAATACTTGAACATAACATTTATATTTCAGATGTTCAGGTGGGTCTATTGCCACACTTCATTACCTGCTTATCTGGTAGATGATGAGACCAAATCTTGAACAGAACCTGGTGAATTGCCATGCTGCAGCAGTATTAGACTGCAGTGTAAATTATATCAGAAGTACTTGTTCTCATTTATCTGGAGATGGCTTTTAAAATGCCTATCTTATTTTTTCAGGTCAAACCGTTCTTTGTATTCACTTGTGTCATTACGGCCCCTTCCTGCAGATTATGAACCATCTTTGGTGACTCTCCCCAGCACCTGCCCCATGCAAGGTAATCCTCAGTGTATTTTATTTTTCCCTGCTTTATGCCACAGATTCATTGCAGTGTCTGGTTGGCAAGAGGATTTGGTTCAGCTGACCTGGTATGTGCCTGTGCCCAGTGAAAGAAAGGCCTAAGTAGAATTTTTTTTTCTAAATTAATATAAGTGGTTGTGCATCAGAAGTCCTCTAGATGGGGATCTTGTCTGCCCAAATTTGGAGTGCCTGCATTTGCATCTCCATCTGGAGGAGAAGTACACCTAGCTATTGGTCACAAAAATACCTCATGATGATGACTGCTTTAGTAAGCACACACTTGCTTTACATAATTAAATTAGGGAGACAGGAATTCATCCCACAACTTTGAATGATTCTGGTTGAAATCTTTAACCCACTTTGTGTCTTTGGCAAATGTAAAGTTGATGTTTAGATGCTAAGGGCTCATAATGGGTTACATTCCTCTGTTGTTTCAGGCTTGTCCATTAGATTCATTGTTTTAGCCAAGTAATATCTTACAGAAAGAAAGAAAAGTAGACATGTTTGGTCAAGACCATACAGGAAATAAGAGAAAATCGAGTGACTGATATTATGACTTTTCTTGTGGGATGTCGTGCTGTAATGTTGAGACTTTGTTTATTTTTATGTGCCACTTCAGTTATACCTTTGAAGAGGTTGTGAATATATGAGATTTCGATTTTGTAGTTTAGAACTGAAATTACTGTGTATATGCTTATACAGTTAGAACAACAGATTACTGTCAATATCTCGTTTTCTTCAATAACTCTGTAAACTGCTTTTATGTAAATTCAGTCAGTCTTTAAAAATTGGGTTATTAAATTCTGCATCTTGCTATAATATTTTAAAATAATTTATTTTCATAGATAATACAAATTGTTTCTGTAGCTTTTCAGCTCTATGTTATGTTAGCACCTATGTCTATAACTATAACACAGTTATTATTCAAAAAGTGCAAAATAAATAAAAGTGTTTGGCTTGATTTTTAAAAAAATAAATGTGGAGTATGAATGTTCATAAAAGGTATCTGTTTCTGCAAGATGTGGATGTGTCAGGAGATGAAGAGCCATGTGATGAAATGATAGAATATGTCTCACCTGAGCAACTGGGAGAGCAGCTGGTGACACTTTCCTTGTTACCAGAATCAAGATGGAAAAATCTTCTCAACCTTGATATTATCAAGGTACTGAAACTGTGCAAAAAATAGTGTACATCTGAATATTTGCCCTATTTCTGTGAATAGGCATGAATTTCTATTCATGAAACTTGATCCTGCCTTTCAGATATTTTTCTAGATTTTGCAGTAGAAGTCTATGTGGTGCTTTTCACAGTTCCTGGGATTTGGGAGAGGGGTGGTTTTTCTGCTGAATAGTACCTTCATAATTAGTAGTAAAGGACTTTACTTGTATATTTACTTTTCAGTTAGTCTTTAGAGTTTTCACAGTATTTTAAAAATTAAACTCTTGACAAACAAAATATTCCCACATGCTCTTACTATGACGATAATGTTTTTAATTCAAATATCTACTTAACAGAAAAAAAATAAACCAAAAGAGCCACCGAAAGTTCCAAAGTCAGCACCTTTCTTCATCCCAACACTTCCTGGTCTTATACCCCGATATATTCCACCAGAGGAGGAAAATGATACACAGGTAAAAACTAGAATGTATATAATTATGTTTATGTAGTATATTTTAAAAGAAATCTCAATCACTAGATTTTAAAGTACCAGTTTTAACTCACTGCATTATTGCTTTTTCTCAAAGCCTTATTCTCTCAGTAGAAGAATAGTTTAACTGAGTTGTAAAAATGTATTTGCATATTCATGGACATACTGCTGTGCTTTTGTGGTCTAGTCGAAGGTGGTAAACCTTGGGGTACTGGTGCAGAAATCTGATTTCTACCTTCATCTTGAAGAAGCCCTGAGCACCAATGAATGTAAGTTAACAAAATACTTCAGTTAAAATGTTGATTCTGCTTTTATATATATGTGATTTCTAATGTCAGCATTGTAACATATGTGGTGAAAAAAAATCTGCATAGTAGAGTATAAGAGGCAACGAAAATTACTTAATACACAGATAGCCAGACTGGATCAAAGATCCATTGGTACTGCAGCTTGTCTGCAATTGTGGCTAAAACCCTTATGGAGAAAGGAGGTTGTGTTCCTAAGATCATTAACTTTTTTAAAAACTGTGATGTTATCACCCAGAAAAGGTGATATGTAGTATTACTAGGGAAAGGAAGGAAAGAAGGGAGAGATTGATTTGGTAAGGAATAGTCTGGTGATTCACTGGAACAGGAAGAACATAATGTGCCTAGCAAGTTCTTTCAAGGGCTACTTCACTAGACATTCAGCAAACTTAAAGTGTTAATTCATTGCCCTGTAACTGAAAGCTTAAGAAGAAATAAATGATATAAAAATAAGGTGTTTGATTTCTTTGAACATTCAGTTTGTTTTGAAATTCAATCACTTAAATGTCCTGTGGAATGTACCAGTTGTTTTTCATATTTATCTTGTGATGCTACAGAATCATTAAAACTCAGATTTTTTTTTTAATTATTGCTAATAGAGCTGACTTGGAAATGTAAATAGACAGTAGCTTGTCCACAAAGCAGTTCTGTTGGGAATTTTCCTACCCCTGCTTAAGCTCTCTTGAGATGGCCAGCTTACTCATGTGCACTTAAAATGTTTTGTGTGCAGAACTTCATTATCTGTCACCAACAGGGTGTGTTCTTACACCTCATTTTTAGCATTTAGTTTCACAGTGTTTTATTGAAGTGCCTCAGAGCCACTCAGAGGAGGTGAATCCAGGGAGCAAGTGCACTGTGATGTGTGCTAGTGGGCATGGGGACCTGCCTGAGGCCACCTCCACTGTAAGGCAGGTGTGCTCCAAGGTCTGTGCCACAGCCAGAATCCAGGGGGCCTTGTGATTCTGGCTGGGCAAGCTGGTGATGGGGAGCTTGGCTCTTTGCTTGCTAGGTTACAGCCATCTCTTGTAAAGGTGACTGGGCCCTGCAAATAAAAAGAATCCTGCTGGAAACCGTCCTGGTTTACTGTTGGGATGAAAACAGGGTTAGACACCTCACTTCAGGACTGTGGAACATAGATTGAGCTGCAGCCTTTTCTATGTTATGTGTATCAACTTACATGTTCCATTATTTGTTTGTTTAATGTAATTAAAAAAAGATATTTAATGCATCTGTTTATTGTTAAAACCAGTTGCATTTAAAACTAGTTAATGATTTTCTGTAGGAATCAAATACCAATTTATACCATCTGAGGATAAATGCCTAACACCATTAGTTAACATGAAGTTGGTCTTCTTAGCAACTTCTTAGCAAAAGAAATATTAATCAGATACATTTAAAAGTGTTATAACTATCAGTTGCATTTGCAACCAAATATATTTTTGCTGCTTCATCTTTAAAGCAAATGGATGGAATCCTCATAGGTCTTCAGGTACGATGGTAGAAATCTTGAGAAGAATTAATTATGAAGAGACGGGAAGTCTTTCTACTGTGGAAAAGATTTTCCCCTAGGACCCTCCAGCATAAGGCATTCATTTAAAAAAAGTAATAATTTTATTAGATGCACTAGAAGATCTCTAGTTTTGTTTGATGTCAGCTAGAGTAAAGATGCCTAGTAGAAGTAGTGCTCTCTGTCTTTCAGAGTATATTCACGATTAACAGCTCAAAATCTCAAGTATGTGCATTGTTTCTGCCAAGAGATGTGAAATGACAATGTTATGTGGTTAATTAGAAATTTTGTTTAACTTAAAAGACGCAAGAGGAAAAAAAATTGAAGCAGATATGAAGATGTTAGTTGTATTTGTCAATTACAAATGAAGTGCATCTATATTTCCAGTATGTGGTGGGACAGTAAATCAAATTTTTTTTTTTTTGAAAAACAAAAAGAAAACAGTAAAAACCGGAAATTCATAGCCACTGTTTAAGAATTTTAGAATAAGCCTTTCTTGTGAAGTATCTTGTTAGATTCTGTTTTGCAGATGTTACTGATAATGTGTCTCTCAATGTTTTAACACAGATAAAGCTCCACTTGACTTGCTGAAGAGTTTGGGGCCATCTAATATCGAGGTAGAGCTAAGGGGTTTGGCCCCTGAAGGTGGTGGCTCAGTGGAGGTGATGCTGAGCTTTCTGAGAATGATTGAGATGATGCTGAACAAGAAGTACAACTTCGAACTCGCTCAGGCATACCTGGCGCTGTTTTTAAAGGTAAGAGTTTTCTTATAAAATTTATTTTAGTCCTATTTAAAATAACAGTTATACAGTAAAAAGATATAAATTGTCTACTCAAATTATCTTAAGGGATTTTGGCTGAGATTGGTTTTAAAATGTCTAGCTGAATGTATTGGATGATTTGTCAATTCATTTGTAACAGTCAAGAAAAACTTGCAAAGAAAGAAATGTTCTTGTGAGGAGGCAGACAGGTTTTGTTCTAGTATTCCTTATTTAGAATTGGTTTTATTTTTTTGTAACATCTGTAACTTCTTAGTGAATGTTAATTGTTAAACTGATTCATGCTATGTCTTAAATAAGCAAACAATTTAATACATGATAGTTGAGAAGTAAATTAGACATTTTGTTGGATTTATCACTAGACATTGCAAGCATGACCTACTTTACTTTCCATGTCAGTGGGCTGCCTTTCATGTGTTACCTGTTGAGTATGGAGCTAATGAAATTGTTCCAGGGTGTATGTAAGTTACAAAGTTAGAAACTCTACTGAAGCATGGTAACATTTACTCTTGGAGACAGAGTGGTTCTGCAGAAGATTGAAAACCTTCTCAAGTACAAGTGCTTGAGATGCTCTGATTTATGAAATCACATGAAAGTAATTAATAACAGTTTACTTGGAAAACATTGTTACAAACATTCAGACACATGTAATAAAAGGGCCAGTGCCTCACCATATTCACAGTAAAGAATTTTGTCTAATATCCAGACTGAACCTACTGTCTTTCAGACTAAAGCTTAATATCATGGCTACTAGATTTAAATTGTAGCCTGAAAAATAAATGTTCCATCCATTAAGCAGTAATAATTGCTGCAAGATCAGAAGGTTTCTCTTCCTTCTGCTTTAACAAGGTTGCTTTTTGTCACATAAGGAGACCTCATCCATCTCTATCACTATAGTGTGTGCTGGCATCATTCTTGATGTGTGCAACATGGTTAATTAAAGTAATAATCCTGATTGGCCTTAGCACTTCTGTCTAGCCTTTCTAGCCTAAAGAGGAATTTGTGATGCAGGTCAGAAAGGGGTGGAAGTTACCCTCTCAGGAATGAGAATAGATTCAGCATCTTTGCCAGAAGATGATCTAGTAAAAATACAGCATATTTCAGACACTTTGCTGGCTTATCCCATCTAGTACATGAAAAATGGCTTGTAAAGACTAGCAAAAGGGAGGCAGTATTAAACAGAGGAAGTTAATTGAAGGAAAAGAGTTCTTTCCTTATTTGAGACATTTCCTGAAAGCAAAGTTATTGGAATTTAATGGGGAAAACAGTCTTTTAATTTTTTTTATCTGTATTTGTTTCACTAACTGTTTGTTTTAATTTTCAGTTACATCTTAAGATTCTCTCATCAGAGCCAAAACTCATGGAAGAATTATCCAAATTGTCAATGCAACTTGAGGAAACTTGGATTCACTTGCGGGCTCTCTTCAATCAGAGTCTGTGTGTTTTAACATACATGAAAAGTGCTTTGCTGTAAAATACTTCAGGGCTTTGTCTATGTAAGATTTCCCTCAGAGTAATAGTGCAGATTATTGCAAAAAAAAAACTGGATTCCAAAAATCACACTGGGTCTTGGAGTTGTAAAATCATTAAGGTTGGAAAAGACCTCCAAGACCATCAAGTCTTCTGCTGAATACCCTGTCCACTAAGCCATATCACAAAGTGCCAGACTACTCATTTTTTTTAATACTTCCAATGGATGGTGATTCCACCATCCTATTCCAGTGCTTCTTCTGGTGCTGTATTTTATACATCTACATATAGCAGAGTATTTTAGAACATGCCTAAATAACTGCCTATTTTTGATTCACTTCAGTTGGAGAAAAAAATTACTACGTGCAGCTAAAGTATTTGTTGTGTTGGTCTCTGCTGTCAGTGGACAGACATTTGGATTCAAGGCCCTGAGCAGCCTGGCATTGTGGAAGGATCATCTTGAAAGTAGATGATCATTAAAGTTTCTTCCAACTCAAGCCATTCAATGATTCTCTGATTCTGTGGCTAGATAAAATGTAGTTCACAATGAAGAAATTACTTCTGGGAAAAAAAAGAAGTATGAATGTAACTTCTGTGCAGGAGACCAAAAAACTACATTGTTCTTAATAAAGTCATTGTTGATGCAAAAATGAAGCAAAAAGTCTGAATTGTTAATACTTTATTTTAGTTTAGAGCAAAGTATTCTAAAAATTGTGTTCCTCTGCAATGAGAGCACTTACCTTACTATGTTTGTAAAAATCAGTTGTCTTCTCACTTTTGTAGATACGTATTTCTGAAGGCAAATATTTCCAGCTGTATTAAAAATTATTGAACTTCAAAAAAACCTTAAAAACCCAAGTGATGCCTGGAAAGGCTGGCCTGGAACAGAGACTAGGCAGAATAAAAGGAATAAAATAGGTATTTACTGGAAGGATGCACTTTGGCCAATGCAAGAGCCTGGCTGGTGCTACACCCAAATCAAATCCAAGGTGGATCCCAGTTACAAGTTTTTACACTTTTATAAGTTTTGGTTCATCTGCATAGTGGGGTCAATTGCCCAACCACAGCCCCAGCCATGAAGTCTCAGCCCCCTGGCTTGCCCCCTTCTCTTCTCCGTTGTTTCTGCTTTTTGGGTACCATTGTCCTTGATTCTCTAGCTAGGAAGGGATTGTTTTGTGTAACTATCCCAAGAAGAGAACTTACTAACACCTAACATGAAGCTTCAGAGTTACACACCAAGCATTAGAGAGTCTGAAAAATATAAGGCTGAAACCCAAGGTTTCACAAGCACCAAACTAAACAACAAAAACATTTTTGGGAGGCCCAGTTTCATATGAAAATAGTTCGATTTTAAAGATGAAAGATGACTAAAAAAAAGGATTATTTTGAGGAATTTTAAAATAAATCAGACAGTTATTTTTATAAATTGATATTGAGGTTTCAAACCATAAGGTTTGGGCATTGTTTGGGACAGCATGAGTGAAATTATCTTGAACTGTTCCATTTGAGAGTACTTCCTCCCAGTAGAAGAGTCTCCTGAACAAGGCCTTTGTGATATTTCATATGCTCAAGCTACATACTCAGACCAACAGAGTAACTAATACATGCAGTTTCATGACTAAACTTGGAGGATGATTCATTGCATTTGACAGAAGACTGAAGCAATAGTGTAGGTCAGTTGTACTGTGTAGTTGTTTTTTTTTTTAATGCCATCATATTGTAGAACCCCTTTGAGTCCTGTGTACTGGAATCAATTATCTGCAAATACAGAATCCTGTAACAACAGAAGGTCTTGGGTGGAAAGGGACCTTAAAGATCACCTGCTTCCAACCCCTTGCCATGGGCAGAAACACCTTTCACTAGACCAGGTTGCTCAGGGCCCCTTCCAACCCGACTGGACACTTCCAGGGATGGGGCATCCACAGCTTCTCTTGGTAATCCACCATGCCATCTCACCGTTGTCATAGGGAAGAATTTCCTGTTAATATTCCATCTGAATCTACTTTCCTTGAGTCATGTACACTCAAGGTTTATGAAGTTTGCTCCTGAGATTTAAGAAAATCCTTTGTACCACAGAGTTACTAATTTCTGGTGATAAGGTTCTTGACACCCAATTTCTCCCAGTTTATTGGATTGATCTGAAGTTGTCCAAAATCCCTTACATGTTAGTGTAATAGGTAATTAACCTCTCAGCTTGCAGGTGTTACTGTAACTCCTTTAGAAAATCTTACAGAATAATTTTCTGAATAAAGACAAAATATTCAGAGGTTAATAAGGCAGTGTTTGCAGACCTGCCTCAGTGGAGGAAGAAAGAGTGGATAAAGGACGTTCATCTTGGATCAGAGAAAGGCTCTGTCAAGCCCACTATTCTCCTGCTGGAGGAAGGAAGAGATGCAGTATAGCAGCCTGGTCGTGTATAGAATGATCCTGTCTCAAGCATAACACAGCACCTTTCAGCAGACAGCAATTAGATACTCTGTGACCCAGCTGTAGCCTGACAGTTGTGTTTAATGTTCTGTGACAGACCTTTTGTTCTCTGTGAGTTCATCTAATCTCTTTTAGAACCCATTTATCCTTCACAACATCCTGTAGTAATGGAGCCTGCAATTTAATTAACGGGAATAATGCATTTCTGTTTATATACTCCAGACCTGCTATTTTCTAATGTTGTGTGCCCCTCCTTGAATGTGAGAAATATCAATTGTACTCTAGTCTTCATGCTTCACAGACTTTGCCTCAGAGCAGTGGTGAAAGGGTTTCTGCTCATGAAGGACATACTTTATTTTGCTGAGTGCACATGTCTACTTTTTCACTGACATCCAAGAAGCTTTTCTGGGCGCAGATGTTTAAATCTGTGTGTACAAGATTTGTCTACAAAACCTGTAAGGATTGTAGAGTAGGGGGGTTTTTTCACCCTCTGTTTTCATGGTCTGCTTGATGTAATCATAAGAAAAATGTACCAGTCTATATTGTTCTTAAATAAGAAACATCAGGGTAATTTTTGTGAATAATGTATGTGTAACACAGTTAACATGATGTTTTCAGTCTGTATGACCTCATTCAATGTGTTTAATGCAATTTTTTATATCGTACACACACATGTTATAAGTCCACCTGGAACACTTCAATAACTTCCTTCAGAATATAGTATTTAGAAGTGAGTGATATCTCAGCTTCTTTATTCTTGTGTCTTTTTCTCAACATTTCTACTTATCACTGCTATTTCAGGGGTGTTTTACTATTATTAGAGCTGTGGAGTCTTCCACTAGTAATTCTGATTGCTTCATGTTCTTGGTCTTTTATTTTGTCCTTTTTACCCCACATCAAAATGATCAACAGCTTGCCACTAATAAAAAGCTTCTTCAGAAATAAAATATAATTTCTTCCTGCTAGTAGATGAAGGTACATATTTCACCTGCTATTTCCTGTACTCTTCCTTCACATGAGACATCAAGGACAATTTTTTTTGATATGAGTCAAAAGTGGTTGATTACAAGTGATAACACACATGAAAACTTAATTTGATAATTTGGACTTTATGTTGCCCGTAAGAACTCACCTTAGTGTGGTGCTTTTGGAATATGCAATGGGATGTGGAAAAAATTCTAGATGGATGAAGGGATATAGTTGTTAACTCTAGGCTTTCTTCCAAGCAGGGCAGCTACTGGGGATTTTACCATTCTTACACAATGCCAAGCCCATCTTAAACTAGCTCTGAGAAGCAGCTTGCTGTTAAAATTGTCCCTGTTCCTGTGTGTCACAGCACTCCTTCCAGCTTCTTCTCCAGCCTCTGTTCTGTGCTTCCTTGTCACCATGATTTTCTCAACTCTTTTGGTTCCTGAGTGCAGCTGCTGCCCCTTGCAACTCCTGCACACAGCAGTTCTGTAAGTTAGATCTCTGTACTTCCACTGTTTTCCTTTGTTCTTTTTTCCAAATAGGTTTGGTACTCATGTTTTGACTCTAAGCCTGGTAGTTGGACCTTGCTGCCTGAATTTGCTGCTAAGTGGATTCACACCCTGCGCAGTGAACTTAGCTCTCCTCTGAGCTGTAAGAAGCCTTCAGCTTAGTCTTTGCTTTCCTTTTTTGTTCAAATAAAAATAGAGGTATTATGAGGAGATGCATGCAAACATGAAGAGACAGTAAAAGGATACCACTGTTTACATTGGCTACATTTTTCAGTAGCCACAGTGGACCTCTGATTTGAAGCTCTCCAACATTTTGTACATTTCAAATTTAACTCTTCTTCAAGAAAAATACTAGATCTCATATCTGTGCAGGTTGTCATACTGCAAATAGAAGATAAGTTTGAACTCTGTAATAAGCTGTGTTTAAGGAGTTTAGCATTGTTTAAGGATCACTATTATATAACTGGTTTATAATATAAGTTCTTTATAATATAAGTGTTGTCTGTTAGCGTCAGCTGATGTTTCCTGAGTATCCTACTTTAATCATCTGAGCACATCACCATTTTTATCTTATGAAGAACTATTTGTTTTATGAAAAATTATCTTTTCATTAAATTTACGTTTTTAGAGATGAGGAACCCAATCAGTGCAAGGACTGGCTTCCTTTACTTTTGGATGTATTTGCAGTATGTTAGAGGAGGCCAAAACACTGTCATTAAATGTCCTTAACCCCTGTGGTTTTTTTTGTTTTTTTTTGTGAAGCAGGGGTGAATTGAGGAAAGCAAAATGAAAGATAAATAAGATTTTTCTACCCTGGCTGTTATGTGTTCTGGTCTATGATTGTGTGTTCCCCAGAAGGATTAAATGAGCTCTCTGATGCTTGCTGCACATCACAGAATTTGCTGTTAAGTAGCTGTCTCTGAAAAATTACTTCCCTCCACTGATGTGTGCGCTGCTGGTTTGTGAAGCAGTTTATGTGGCTAAGTGGAATTACATACTACTTCCCTGACTATCCAGTGTGTTAAAAGATATGCTGGCTCTGTGACTGTTAGGTTATGAGTGTTTTAAGGGTCCTCACCCTGAAGGATCAGACCACCTTGGTGTTTCGCAGTTAGCTGAAATCACTCATAGAATAAGTTAGAATAAGGCAGAATAAAACACTTCTGGAATCCTCACTCAGTTGCTATTTTTGTAGAGACCATGGAAATAAAAAGACACTCACCTACTTAACTTAAATCCAGAGGATTCCTTCACCGTTCTTTGTTAGACTGTAGCCAATCTGATAGTTTCCTTACATCTACACAGCTGAAGATCTGCCACTTACTGGCTCTCAAGTTGCCCAATGTTGTTTTCAGAATGAGACATGAATTTAACAACTCATCCCATCCATTTGCTCTTCAAACACTTTTTGAGGGTTGTTCAGATTCACATGCCTCAAAAGGGTTTTATAAGTGTAGTTCACTAAAACCATAGCTGTTACATTCTTTTCTTAGAACCAGTGATGTTCCTGCTGCTCTGGAAATGTTCCATCTGTTTGGCATGGCTAGAAGTGAAAAGTCACCAGCCTTTTGTAATGCAACATGTCCCTTCCTGTCCGTGGAGCAAAGGTTAAAGCCCAGGTAAATGTGTTTTCAGAGTGTGTCAGATTACATATTTTGTTGAACATTAGGTTTTATCACACAGGGTTGTGCAGCTGGTTATTCTTCACATTTGTGATTAACCTTTGTGTTTGTCCATTGCTTTGGGTTGATGAAAGGGTGAGGGATGCCTGCCTGGTTCTCTTTGAAGAATTGCATTTCAACAGAATCAAGACAAATGTAAGCTATTTCAGCAGTGCTTACATCAGTGCTTAATTGAGATGGTTTATTCATGGTGCTAGAGTAAACAGCACCATCTGTACAGAAATCCCTGCAGCTCCCTTTGTGTTGGTGGGTGAGGATGACAGCCCACTGGTGCTTATGGAAAGGGCAGAAATGCTTTTTTTTAATTTTTGCTTCAGTCTCCACAGGCAAAGCCTGCTTCCGTTTTCAGTGTGTACCAGCCTCCTCTCTGAGGGAGTTGCCAGCAATGGCAAATGTGTTTGAAACTTCAGAGTGCAGAGTTCTGAACTCACCTTATAACCATGGGGCTGCACAGGACTTGTGCACACATGCTGTCCAGTGTGGCAGCTCTGCCTGCCACTGCCTGTCCCAGCACTGGCATCAGGGAGGTCCCTGACAGCTGGGCTGAGGCTGTTGTGCCCATTTGTAACAGAGGTAAATTGGAGGATGTGGGGAGCTGTTGGTTCGTCAAACTTCCCTCATTCTCCAAAACAATCACAGAGCACACTCTGCATGAGCTTTTGGGATCCATTTCCAGTGCACAAAGGGAAAGATGATGATGGACAACCAGCAGAGAGTCATGAGCACAATTCATGCTTACCTGAGGTGTTTGCCTTCTAGGATGGAATGGCTGGTTGGTGCACAAAGGAAGAGCAATGAATTTAATGATCAAATTTATTGCAATTACAGCAGTCTGTGATTACATTATCATAGTCTATTATGAAACACTGTAAACTGCTACTCTGAAAGTTAACAGGCATGCTTGCAGTTAATATTTTGCAAATTATGGTGCTTGTTCATGACAATCTATGTACCACATACCTTTTATACTGCAGGCTGACTTAAGCATCATATTGCTTCTGCAGCACAGAGGTGTGAATTACTTTTGCAGTTATCCATTATAATCAGCATTGCAGAAATTAATTTAGTCACGTTCTAATTATGCCTAATGCATGATTATTTTGTTTAATATCCCATAGCAAAGAAGCTCAATAAATTAGATGCCGAATGTTGAATAATGCTAATGGCATTCAAGAGATTTGCACTGAGGCGTAGAAGAATTAGACTGCCAAACGAGTTGAAAGTATTTCAAGTGAATGGCTGATAAAAATTATTCTAAAATTGGTGTGTGCCACAACACACTTGGCTGTTTTGTAAGTTCTTGCCTTTTTTCCATCTTGCCTTTATGGAGGTTTCAATTTTGTGTCTCACCACTGTATTATGTCTCCTGCTGTAGCTATAGATTTTTCTTCTTTTTACAATAGCTTCTTCAGCCTGACTATTTCATAACCATTTGGCAACACAATTTGTGCTTGAGCAAAGACTCTTTCTGGGGTACAGGGCACTTACTCTGAGAATGATAAGAGGTCCAAGAAACACTGTTAAAAGAGAATGCAAAACCACATAGCCAGCTGAGAAAAAGATGCAAAGTGCAGTTTTCTTAGTGTGAAGATGGTGCCTAGAAATGTATTTCTGGAACAAGACTCTGCTGCTTAGGCTTGGAGACAGCAAATTGTATAAGAAACAGACTGTGGTGTATCTTCAGGAGCTGAGTGCTTACTGCAATTAAATCTCATTTCTCAGTCAGGAAAATGCATGAAGTGATTTAAAGAATTTGTGCAATCAGAAGTAGGAAAGGTTGTCTGTCCTCAGGAAGAGAAGGGGCCCGGTACAGTGGTACTTGACCCAGGAGACAATGTCCTCTCTAGAGATGCTGTCCCTGATTCTCTCTCAAGAACTAATGAAAAATTACCTGAATATCACAGGAGTTACAACAACAACAACAACAACAAACTGCTTGGAGGAGAAAAACACAGAGCATCATTTTACACAAGAGGAGTGGTACATAATGAAGTAGTGTCAGTGTACCTGCAGGGAAGCAAGGTTTTTGATTGCTGAAAGTAATGAGTAAAGACAAACCTTCACATTTCTCCTCTTCCCTGCTTATCTGTGGAAGCACTGTGGCTGAGCTGTAGAAACACTCTTTGCCTTTACAGTGAATTGTCTCCAAGATATTACCTTTATGCCTTAGATTATTCCTAAGGCCTTTCTGCTTAGACAGAGCCACAGGGTCCAAAGGGGCCTCAACTGGCTGATGTTAAAAACTGAGTATACCATATGCAAGTAGCAACCCTGGCCTTCTTTGTAGGACCAAACAGAATTAATTCCTCATAAGGCCCAAATCTGGAATTCTGCCTTTCTGAGAACTGACTTGGTTTTCTGTATAAATTGGTATTCAAGCCTGCCTATTGTGATTGCCAGTGTTGAGATCTTAAACGATAAAGAAAGAAATGATGTAGTGGAAAAATACAAAGATACTAGCCAAAGTACTAACTTGATAAAACTATGTGAAAAATGTGCTGATTTTTTCTCAGCAGAATCCAATTAGTGAGATATACTAAATGTTTCTAGGGGCTGTCAAGACCTGAACAGATTTGTCTTTTTAAACAGAAGGTTAAGGTACAAATTATTTTTTTCATTAAAATATCAATTTCTGTGAGCTTGGGCAATTTTTGAACCTAATTTATAACTATTTAATAATCTACTTTGTAAAGAAAGACAGAAACTACTGAAATTGTCAAAATGAAAGGAAAAAAAAACAGTGCAATATTAGGAGGGAAATAATGACGTAAATTTCAATCCTCAGGGATAATGATATTGGAAACATTATGTGCTAATGAAGGCTTACCATGCTAGATTCTCATGCATATGAGAATGTTTTTTAACTGAGCCCAGTACCTGGTGTTTAAAGAATAACTCTTGATTATATCATACATATGTAAATAGATTATTTTGAGGTAGATAGATAATTGAGGAGGTGCTGTTCTACATTGAATGCCTTTTCCTTTCATGCTCTAAGGAAAGGCTTTGACAATAAGGTAATTTTTTTCAAGCAGAACCATATCACAGCTTAGATACTCATTCCTCAGCTTATATTGGAGAAGGAAATCCTGGAGCCACAGATCATTGCAGGCATTACCATTAATCTGGACAGTGGGTTCACTGTTATGACCCCAGCTCCACTTAGATCTCTGGACTAGGACAGACAGATGGACAGATGGAGCTCTGGTATTACCAGGAGTTGGCCCTGTGGGTTGTTACTCAACTTGACATGGACCATGATCTCCTTGATAGGCCTGGACAGCCTAAACAGAGACATAATGTACGGGCTGAGGCATCAGATGATGTTCCAATAATAAGATGAAAATAAACCCATTTTAATTAATCTGTCAAGAGCTGTGGGCTCATGCCCAGAAGTTGAGTGTCAGTGTTAAGGTGAAAGCTGATGCTGGAGAAGGAACAAAACCCAACCCATGATGGTAGAATATTCTTAGTGTGTTCCATCAGTAAAAGAGTGGTAACAGCTTTATACACTATCCCACTGTTTTGTTTGTTATTCTGATTTAAAAACTTTTATAATACTGGTTCCAGTTCTAAAAGGGATGCTGTGGTCTAGGTAACTAGTAAGCTGTTTTAGCTGTCTGCTTTTAATAACTGTCAGTCCTAAGAGAACTGTCAATTAAAATGACAGATTCCTGTTGATTAGAGATATCTACAGTGAATCTCTAGTCAGTGACAAGAAACAGGCTTCTATGCTACAAGACAGCCTGCTGTAATAACAGGAAAAATATTTTTTATAATGGGCCATAAATTAATTTTCTACTGTCTTTCCACAATAAAATAGTATGTTGTTTTGGAAAGAGATTGGGGTAAAAGCTTTAAATGAGACTTCTGTAAAACTTACAAAGACAAAATTGCTAAATAAGTTCTTGAATTTTACTTAATCATGGTTGAGAACTGCATTCAGAAAAGCCAAGTAACTGTTTTTATCTGCATTGGAGAACATTAAACAAAATAACTCACTATCTTTAAATAGAAAAGGACAACTGTCAGTTTCAAATTATGTTCTAGCCTCTGTTGTTCTATTGTAATTCGTCTACATTGCCACAGACTTCACCTACCACAAATACTAACCTTAAAAGATATTGAAAACACACATTTGGAAAAGCAACAGACAAATGAAAACCATTAAAATTTTAAATAAAATATAATAAAAATTTTCATGATTAAGAGATTATAAAATTTTCCTCCTTTTCCAATCAGTCAAAAGACACAAGATTTCCTCTTAACTATGACTATTCCACCCCAAAACCAGAAAAATAGTTTACTAGCATTAATTGATTAAGTTTCCAACCATGTTTGTCAATCCTCTCTCAGTTTATGTGAAATTGTTCTTGCAGTATTCACTCCACTTCCATATATCACCTACAGAAATTTGAAGAGATAAACCAAGTCCTTTGGACTCATATGGTCAATTCAGCATTTTCCTGTCTGTGTTCCATAGTTCTAAAAAAGATTCTTTCTTTGCATTGTTTAGTTATGCTGTTCTCCTTTGACTAGAAGGGAAAGTCTCCTACTAAAATGACAGGATTGTTACTCAGATTGTACTAAGATAAAGGAAAAATCTTGTTTGTTCCATGAATATTTTAAATTTCTACCCTAAGATTCAAACTGTAACAACTATCCTTTGTTACAGACTGCTTCCATTCCTATTAGAGACTGACTTGAAAGGCAGGTACTTCTTTTTCCATTGTTATTTTGTTAGCAACCACTTTCTGAGGAGCTAATTCTCAGTCTGAGCAGCACCCACTCATTTTTATAATATTGGTAATAATTTCTACTTCCTCAGAGGGAAGTTCAAAGACTAAAAGTGCTTGACAGCAACTTGACAGCAACCCATGGATAGGAATGTATTGTCAGAATTGTGTGACTTGTAGGAAAATGGACCATCTAGCATACTGCCATGTGAAAATATCTGTATATTGTCATTTAGGAGTGCTACACACAGATTCAGTTCCCATCTGTGGTTTCCAGTCCTAGAAGACTTGGTGCTAGCTTGCTATCTTTGCTTTTCTCATCAAGCAGTCTTGATACACCTGTTGTTGCTGAATGTCCTCTAACAAGTCAGCAGGATGACCAGAAATAGTACAGAGAATTCCAACTCTTAGCTCCAGTTCTTGTCCTTACACTCAGTATTAGTCCTGTCTTGAGAAAACTGGAACTGTAAGAAGAAGAGTAATGAAAGTCATGATTTCTGCATTCATAGTAAACTGGGCTAGAGATAAAACCATCTTTTCATTTCCATGGTGTGACCAACTTTGTTTTTCTGAAGATTGCTGTTCAAGCATTTTACCCAGGAATTGCTAATGACTCAACTTATCTTCACCATCTCCAGCAAAAGCCTTCAGTGCTCATCTGCATTAGCTCCTAAAAGCAATTCTAGATTTATAGGGAGAATAGACTGATGTATTACCATTACATGGAGTACGTTATCCATACAATCAAATGCTTTCACATTACTCTAACTCATAATAATTTCTTTCTAGCAAAATAAAAGAATAATAAATGGTCAAGTCCGGCTCCTAATAAGACTGGATCATTTAATAGCGTTCTTATTCATAAATGAAGATGTAACAATCACTGAGTTTTATTCCATCCAGAAATTCAATGAGAAATTTTCTGTGAACTCAATATACTTCACTCATGTGAGTCATTGTGTTGTCATGTCAGTACTGAGAAATCTTGCTATAATCTTGTTAAAACCTTTACTCTATCTTGCTACTTTCTTCCTACAAAGGTGAGAACCTGGATAATCAAAGTGACTGTAAAGAATGTGTTGTTGACCCTTGACCATCTCATTCTTTATACACTTGAACACTTCCAGAGGTGGTGACTCCAATGACTCCCTGGGCAACTTATTGGAATGCCTGACCACTCTGCCAGTGAAAATTTTTTTCTGATATCAAGTCTGAACTTCCTACTTCCCTGTGCACAACTTATGGCTATTTTCTCCTATAATTTTGTCCAAAATATCTGCTGTGTAGTGCTGAAGGCTGGTGGGTTTGACTCACAGTAAGGCATTTGCACCATTAATTAGTTAATTACTAAATTGCTTATGTATATGTCTTGTAGCCCAAAAGTTTGGAACACCACTTTAGCATAAGAGTTCAAAGGATTCTGATATGGGGTTTGGATGCCATCCAGTACATGTGTGGACTGAAGTTAAATGCAGGTAAACCCAGAAACTCAGGTGAAATGTTAAGCCTCTCTAATACTGTCTTGCACTACTGGATCCACAGATAATGTCCTGAAAACCAAGAACACCAAAAAGCCAGGTAGCTGGCAATGGCCTACTTTCTCACTTTTTTGTTGCTCTGTCCTGTGTATCTGTAACCCTTCACTTTATGGACATCAGGGGTATGATTTATGGGCTCTAAAGCAAATAATCAGCGTCCCACAGCACAGGAAGGGAAGTCACTCTCACAACTCTAAAAATACCTGGAAGGAAGTTGTGGGAGTTGGTCTCTTCTGCCAGAAGTCCCCACATAGCAGGAGATTTTCTTGAAGAAAATTTTATGTGTTGTGATGAAATGAAAGGTTATTTAGAAAAATAACCTATAGGAAGAATCCCTTCAATAAGATCATATTTTTATCTGACCTGCTGTTTTAAGTTGTGCTTTATACTGAGGGGGAAAAAGTGAAAGTTCTTTGTAGCAACAAATGCAGGTCTGTTGGATCTGACTGAAGTGGCAAAAAAAGACAAGGAAAAGTGAAACAGAGCAAAAACATCTGTTTTCTCTGAAACACTTTCTCAGGCTTTACCAATTTGAAGTTAATGAACTATTGGAGGCAAAGTTGGTTTCTACATGTTTTGGGATATCAAACAATGGACTTGTCTTTCGTGAATCTTTCTGGCTTCTTTTGAATCCATCTGGCATTGAATCCATTTTTGGCATCTGCAGTATCCCAAGGCAAGAAGTTTCAGAGCTTACAGATGCCTCCTCTTGCTTATTTGAGCCAGGCTTCTTACTAACTCTACTTTATTTCCCTTAGTTCTGTCACTGAAAAAGCGTACAATTAATCCTTATCCAACCCGGGTTGCCTCCTCCCTTGCCCCCTCCTTTTGATTTGCTAATTTTTTTAGTCTGGGTAAAATTGAAACAGAAGCAGTTGAAAAGATGACCTTGTATAGGGAAGGAAAATTTCTACCTGTTCAAAGTAGATATGGGTATGTATAAACGCTGAACAGTGCAGGTACTCTTTTTTGTGAAATTAAAAATATTACAAATTACTTATGTTTTAAAAGAACATCCATGAAGACTGATTATTTCTTGAGTTGTAGGCAGCTTGGGATAACTGCAAACATCAGAGGGTAAGTTACTGACTTCATCATCCCCTTAGTTAGCAAGCTATTATTCTGGGAAGAAAACATGGGCAAACCTCCTGGAATCCTATCCCAGTTTTTAAGAATATCCTAAAAAAAACCAAGCAAAACAAAACAAAACCCACAAACAAGCAAAAAAACAAACATAAAAATTCACAAAGTAGCAAAGTGAAGGTAACTAACTCAAATTGTTGTTTTCAGGTGCTTCATGAACTAACAATTACCACTTCTGGATTAAAAACCAAAAGCTTATTCAGAGTGTATCAACTTTTTTTCAATAATATGCCCTTGCTTGTCAAACTCCAAAATCTCAATTCCATTTCATTGCAGGGGAACAGTTTCAGAATAACATTGTTTTCCTTTGGAAATTTTATGTTAAGCAGAGCTTTGGATGAGATCTGGGCACATGATGACAGGTCTTCAGGTTGTGCTGACCCTCTGAAATGCAGACTGTGCTTTTGCAGGTTCTTTTCAAGATATGGAGCCATTAGCAGTAAATGAACAGCCTCATTTATGATGTCATGACCCAAACACTCTTCCCCTCATTGTATAGGGTAAACTGGCAGCTGCTGAAGTGTATTTGGCCTTGGATTGCCATTGTGGAGCATCTCTGTTGCAAAAGCATGACCTAATGTTTAACACTTAAACAGGCAGGAAAATTGCTCAGAATATGAGTAGTTTATTTGTGTTCTCTGTTTCGCACACACATTTAAGTGTTTATACAATTTAATGGGATCTCTTACACTGTTTGCAGACTCGGTAACTTCCCTGAGGCTCTGTACAAACTTTAAAAAGCATATTCAATGTTAATGTTCAAGTACTGTAAAGCAAATGCAGGGTACTGATAAATTATATGTGACATTTATTATGCTACATTCTGTGCTGACCCAGAGCTAATGGAAATTACAGAGTATTGTTTGCCTGTATTTGTTCCCATTAAGAGTACTTGTTCTCAGTGGCTCTTTGGGCTGCTCATCTTATCTATTTCTCTGTTTAGTGGCTTGAGCTGCCGCAAGTCTTTCTAATTCCCATTATCAGTTCCACTTGTGTAAAGACAAATAGAGGAGGATCACAATGAGAAGAAATACGTGCTAATGTCTTTACAAATAATTGGATGGGTGAATGTATGGGTGTTGACGTCTTTGAAATGGGTCTTAATGTCCCTTCTAACTTGGGGTGGCAAGTTTGTTCCAGCTCGGCTCCTGAGGGGTCTGAAGGTCGGAACTTCGGTGTAAAACAGTAGGTTCCAGGAGGGATATGGGGTAGGTGGTTCGGGAAGGCTGTACCTTCCTAGTGCCTTAGGCAAAGGGGGAAGGAAGAAGCCATCATGCAGCCAGGAGTTTTGGACAAAAGAAGGCTCATCCTCCAAAACCCCCAGAGAGAAAACCCCATGGGTGTGTGCCCCAGTGGATTTTATTAGAATAAACGTGAAGTACTCCTCTGACTCCTTTTTACACATAAACCTGTGGCGTTTGTGGATTTTCCTGACAACGAGAAGGAACAAAGTTGAAAAGAGATAAAAGCTTGCAGCTAAGACTGGGGTTGCGGAAAAGCAGAGTTTTCTTGTGTTCCATGCAAAACTAGAACAGAAAGATGTCAATTTTTTTCTCAGATCTGTCACCATCTCTCTGTGCCTGAAATAAACCAGTAATGTATTCCCGAGTTCCTTCATCAATGAATCAGTGCTCAGTGTGTCACTTTTGCCAGGAATTCAAGGGATTTTTTTAATGAGAAAAACAAAGTGGCAGACTAGGAGGAAATATCCTTCTCTATATGCAAGTCATACTTAGGCACATAAAGCTGGTGGACTGCTCTGTGCCAGAGTGTCATACCGTGCTTATACATGTCTTGTTAGTGCAGTTACATTTAGTTCTTGTAAAACCTTTCCAGCAGTTGGACTTCCATAACTGTCAGAATGATTGAGTAGTTTGGATGTCTCCCAAGACTCCTTCTTTCCAAGGCTCATTCTTTTCCCAGTAACCTAGATTGTTTAAGATCAAGTATATCAGAGATAAAAATATTCCCCGGCAATGTCTGTTACAGGAATTGGTGGAAGCATCACTGGACCTGACTTGAACCAGACAAGAATATGGTTTGTTGTAAATTTATATTGCCAGCTCTTGATCATAAGTGTCAAGTTCTGTTCATATTAAGATTCCTGAACAATTTTCATGTTTGGCCTCCTGAACTATAGATAGGGAAATAATGTTCTGATGGCAGGTGGATAAAAGACTGTCATCTATCCCATGCCTGTGGGAAGAACATAAAAGAATGTTGAAATTCCACAAAGATGTAACAATGGAGTGTTGGTGGTCAGCCCCTTCTATAGAATGGGGCACTTTTCATCCTTGTGCTGAGTGAGGTGTGTGAAGAGTGTGGTCATGGATTCTGAATGGACTCAAAGGCAGAAACAAGTCTTTTTGATGTTTGGTGTTTACTCAAAAAAGCAAGTTCTTGAGTATTTCCTCACAGCACTCTGTCCCTGTGCAGTGTCCTTATCTTCAGTACCTCCAGAAGAGCCTCAGGGGCAAAATTCGTGTATTTTGGTGGAATCTGTGTAGGAGTAATTACTTAATCTTGACAATGTCCAGACACTCTTCCTCTGTGGAAGCATCATCATGTTTTAATAATGATATTTTTATTATACTTTCTAGCTATGTGAAGGAATTGGATTTCCTTGTAAAAACTAATGACTTCACCAATGCTGAGATACTGTCTGAGAAAGCAAAGGGAAATCTGATGTAGGCTTTTATGGACCTGGATAACAGGCTTCATTTATGGTACTGAATGCAATACTACAATACGAGATATCAAAGGGAGTAGAAGTGGGCACACTTCAGCAAATGAAAGCTCTTCAGATTTACAGAACAAATGTTGATTTTTTTTTTTTCATTTTTGCTTCGTTGAAGATACTTTTTTTTTTTTTTTCTTTTTTTTTTTTTTTAAGTACAAACACTCTATATGCTGTCTAATTCTTGTTATGTGTTCACAGATTTAAATCTGCACAGGGTATTTTTTAAACTGGAGGAGAGCATCACCTTTAAGACTTTACTTTGTATCTTCAAATGAAGAGACTTCACCAGCTGCAAGGCAGCAAAGATATGCAGCCATGTTAACTCACACTGTCCTCTGCCTTTATCTTTTTTAAGCTAGGAGACATTTTCAGCAATTCTGCTCTCATGGTCTTAAACAATTTTTCTTGTAATTTCACATGGTGAATTATTTGATGCCTGCTGGGAATAAAATTCCATGCTAGCTAATGATGTTACAAAAGGAGCATGTTCTATATTGGTCAGAGCAATGATGTGAGTACAACAGTTTTTCAGGAAGCTAAGAAGGCTTGAGATGCAAAAATGTAAATTCACTGAATATTTGCATATTTTAATGATAAAACATATGTGATGATTTAATCAGGAGATTCTGGAGGGGAGAATGGGGAGCAGGGAAAGCACATGTTGATAGCATCTCACTGGTGATACTCTCCTTATGCTGCCAGAAGGCAACAGATAGTTTTGACCTACCCTTTAACGAGAAAATGAGATGCCATCAGAGGATAATTTTGTAACTCACATATATTCCTTAGTATCCTTCTGCTTTCATCTGCTAGTTTGCATTCTGGTTACAGTATTTTGGGATATATTGCAAGAACTTTGAGAGCCAGAGGGGGAGGCTGGCATGGGGAACATATGGTTAATATTTCCCCTCCTATCCTATGGATCACCACAGCAGTCTCAGCACCTGGGTCCATACACAGCCTCTCCATACTCCACCAAAAAAGTCCTCCTTCTCTTTGCTGGTGTTATTAATTTTCCATGACTTGCAATGGTCTGTTTCTCGAGCCTCCTCTGCCAATTTCCAATTTGTACCTATTTATTCTGCAGAGTGGTAGCCTCCTAAATTAAAATGTAGTCAGCAGGTTCTGGATACACCACACTAAAATAGGCATTGTTGTACAGGGATCCTTATTTTCAGTAGTAAGTATAAATGATTCAGCCTTTTTTCCTTTTCATGGAAAAATAAAACTTCCCTGTACTCCCAAGTGTGTGAACTATGCTGATAGTTCATAGATGCATTTTAATACACTAGACTACTATGAAATAATTAATTCTTGTCAAGGGAAACATCTCTATCACACATATCTTAAGTTGTAGATCCAATCCCTGGACTCTTTCTTCTTTGAAATTTGTATGAGCTCTTGCTGCTGCAATCCTGTTTAAGGGCTGACAGTGCTTCCTGTTTAAAATAAGCATTTTTAAAGAATTCAGTATGCAAACATGATTGTGGCAGAAAATTGTATTACCTACAGATGACTTAAACAGAGGGCCTTCTTTTCTTGACTCTGAGACCTTTAAAAAAAGATACACATATCTGATCCCTTGCTGTTTCTTTCAACCTAAGAACATACAGACTGATAATTTGGGATTATGTTCTCTTTAGTCTATGACAAAAATCTGCGTTTGTGTAGCTGTGATTTTAAAAAAATCTGCATTTTTTTGAAAGTCAGCAGAGAAGTTTAGATGAGCCAGTAGCATGGAACTAAGGCTGTTTCTTCAAAGTTTAAATTTTTTGCTAATGGGGGCTACAATCTAAATTTGTATTCACCAATCCACTTAGGCTTTTACTTGGTTCAGCAAGATGTACACGTGGGCTTAATTTCCAGTAAAATCTGTGACATTAATTGAAGCTTATTTTTTATACCTTGCACAATAAAGATGCTAGATCTAGAATAAAAACCTTTTTTCCAGGACGACAATGCAGTGTAAGTGAGCTGGAGCTGTAAAGAAGAGAACCTGCTCTGTTCTTAGTGTGGTACCTGCTGTAATCAGCCACAAGGAACTGAACCACCTGATTGCCTGCTCCTGCACTAAAGACTTTAAAGACACATTTCTGGGGGAACAGTTCATGACAAAATTACCTGTGACCACAAGGGAGGGGATCTGAGAGCCCAGAGTGCACTCCCAGAGTCCTGTATATCAGGTCATGGTCCAAATCCACCAGGAACCAATTCTTGTTGTTTGAGCAGACCAGCAAAGCCTCCTGTGCTGCCCTGGCCAGGCTGAAAGCAGATAAGCTTGTTTGCAAGAGCTGGTCACATGTGCTCACGAGTCTGTGTGTGCACACTTCCACACATGGCAACCAATCCCACTGATGGGAGTGGGACCAGGCATTCAGCCTCCTGCTTGTCTGCCTCTAATTTGTCACAGGAACACATTGAATATAGGATGTTTTAAAAGTTTAAAGCTGTTTAAAGCTCTTTGTCTCTGTTCTGTTGCTAGTCTGGCTGTCATACCTTCATTCTGCTTTTCTCATTTGTAGCCTTTGGCAGAGTCTATTTCTAGATGCATCATTTTAGTAAAAAATGTATGTTGTTGCTGTGGGAGAGATTTCTGGTTCAGTGGGAACAAAAGAGAAGGGTTTTTTCTCTGAAAATATATCACTAGTTTAGTATCAGTGATATAACCTGTATGCTTGAAAATACATCTATTGTGGTGGGTTGTTTTCTAGAGGAAAAGCTCTTAAGTGGTCTTTAATCAAGAGCTAGCCTTGGTTTTTGGTTGGTTTCTTGTTTTGGTTTTTTTTTTTTTAATTGAGAACAAAGTTTGGGCTGAAATTATCTGGGTTTATTGAGATCTGATAACAATATTAGAATTCTGCAGAAGAGTGTCATTGTAGGTGTGTAAACCAGTATGTTGCTCACCAGAAATGCTGTGTTTCTTGACCAAGTCACTGGGGATTCACTAATCCAATCTGAAACAGCAGGAAGATTAGATTCTTTAAAAGAAGCTGAAATTAAATGCAACATGCATTTAAAAACTTTATCTGAAAATTGCTTATTGACATGGTCCATTTTTGTAAAGAATAAAGATTACCTTACACATCACAGTTATCTGTTTTTCATCAGACCTGGCTTCATTGTTTGTTTTAAACATTTTGCACACATCACAGGCACTCTACAGAAGTTCTGGGTTTAGTAGCTTAGAAGTGTGTAAGAGAAAAGCATACTGTGTAGAATTGAGTGAATTGCTTTAAAGGTAAGGCACTGAATTTCAGTATTCTGTATGCCTGGTTTTCTCCTCTACCAACAGGATGACTCATGTGGCCTCCGAGTTACTTAATTTTATTATTTTTCTAGAACCCCTATTCCATGTCATGCAGGTAGTCAAAATGCATGTGGGGTACTGAAGAAATTATTTTTGATGAAAAAACTGCACACAATACATAAAGATACAGGCAGAAGTTATTTGGAACAGTCACACTAGCATTTACTATATATGAAAATGGTAAATATGGCTTGGCCAAACCTTGAACTTACATCTTGTTTTTATTTGCAAATTTTTTAACCAGGAAACTGGCAGAGCATCAGGTTACAGGTAAAATAGCTGAAGATTAGTACAAGGAGAAATATACAACTTAAATGTTGGTTTCTGAGAGCAGTGTCTCTCACTGATGTCTGAGGAACTCAGACCTTTCTCTAATCAGAGTTTGGCTTGAAAATATTGTACAGTTTTAGGGACAGTTTTAGAGTAACAGAGTAGAGATATAGATGACCTGTGTAGTTTCCAAAGTATTTTATCAGTCTCCTACTTAATAGCTGTAAGTCTATTGAGAAAAATAATATTTGGGGATGTGGTGTTTATGGTGATGCTACAGCATCCACTTCACTTGGCATTTCTCAAGACTATTCTATGATTCTGTGACAAGGTGCTAAATTGCCCATAAACTCTAGATGTCATCACTTCTGGAAAATCTTCACACCTTCAGAGCACTTACACTCCTGCTTCTTATTATTTCCACTTATTTTAATGCAGCAGTGGCTGATGCAGGCTTTCTTGGTCTCTCTTGTCATGACCTGCTAAATGGTTTTCCTGCTGATATCCCAGCAGGAAAGAATTACCCAAGAAATGGCTGCAAGTGCTACCCAAAAGCATGGTGTGTTTTGCCATGTTAAGCTGCATGAGTATGGAAAATGTGAAAAACCAGAGACGAGATAAATGTACCAAACAGTTGGTTCTTCACTTTCTTGCATTTTAATCTTTACATTGTTAGCAACTAAGGAGTTTGGGGTTTTTGTTTGGTTTTGGGTTTTTTTGGGGGTTTTTTTTGGTTTTGTTTTGGTTTTTTTAATGTTTATTTGGGTGGCCATTTTGTTTGTTTGTTTGTTTGTTTGTTTGTTGTTGTCTGTGTTGCTGCTGCTTTTCTGTCATAGAACTGGAGACCACCTTCTCCAAAGGAGAAAGAACAAAAGCTCAGTAGGAATCCAGTGTATTTAGAGCTAGACTCAGTAAATGATTTTGTATGAGAAAATCCCAAAACTCTGGAGGAAATTTTTGTTGTTTTAAAAGTTATATTGAAAAAACTAACCCAAACTGCATCTGATGAAGTATTTTGTTTATTTGAAATAAATCACTTGCCTTCTACTGCAAGACCCAAAAATATTGATTGTAAGTTGCCTTAAACTAGTTAGTGTGGGGTTTTGCCAACCACTAGGCTCTTGCAGAGCCAAAGATGAAACACACAAACAAATCTTCACTCTGGTGAGGAGAAAAGAGATTCTTTCTTGTTTTCTCTCATATCAGATTGAAGGTACTTCTTTCCAAATGCAGTCAGAGAAACATAACGAGCTCTGCTATTCCTCAGTTCACTTTGATGCTCACATTTCCTTCCTCGTGTGAGTTAAGATGTTTGTCTGTGCATCTGCTGACATTTTGTACCAGTATCTGCTAAAATATGGGAAATATGAAAGTGGCAAGTAAAATTGAAGCAGTCTTGTGTGATTATTTTCTGGAAATCTTGTGTAGAAAAAGGCAAGATTAGCTGGTTAACAGGCAGACATAGAATTTTCAGTGCACTTTTATCTGGTGGTGGAAGAACCCCATAATTTTCCAAATCAGGGTCAAACTGTTGACCCTGAAGGGGTTTGATGACAAACTTTCTACATGCTTTCTCATCAGATACTTCTTTCACTTCCAGTTGCTAATAGGCTTAGAGATCATTGGCACTGCAAAAGTATAAACCAACATTTGTTTCTACTCTGTTATTAAAATCATACAAATAATTGCCCAAATTTTAACTGGACAAATAAAAGGTGTCAATAACCTCCATCTAAGAGACAGAAAGTGTGAGGAACATACAACAAGAATAGCTTGGAGAGAGCTTAATGCTTTATTCTGTTTGTTTCCATATACTGATTAGTGATTTTGCTATTGCCTTCCTACACAAGAGTTCTATGCAAGCAAGAGGTATTGTCTTCAAGTGCAAAACCTTTCTGTACATCTACAGTAATTATTTGCAGATCAGCATTCAAATTATACATGTTTTTTTGCCTATCATTACCTTACCATTTACTCTTGTGAGAGCTGAAGGATTATTAATATTCTCTTAGTGAACTTAGCTTTACTGTGAAGACTGGTCCAATGCATATATTTTGAATATAAGCAAAAAATGGACGGAACCATTTCAACATTATTCTGATTTATGATAATAGCATTTGATTTAGTGAAGAATTTTTCCCTGAAATCAATATTCAGTATTTCACTAATTACATTTCAGTTCAGCTTTAAGAAAAAAAAGATACATAATACTACTTAAGGAAATCAGGATGTCCTTAAACATGTATAAAATTTTACTGGCAACAAGAGGAACTTATGAGTCTTTGCAATGTGATTTATATGAGTCAGATTTTACACTTGATCAAGTGTATCTAAAGGCTTTTAGGTACACTTCATAAATCAGGGTCTAAACAATGGTAAGAGTATTTGCAGTACCAAACTACTGTGTGAGAAATAAACAAGAGGAATTGTTTACATAAGTAATGAAACCATTCTACATTTTGCTTTGCGTCACATTTACTGAATTGAGTTTGCATGGCAGGGTTGTGGTGGAGAGGAAGGTGATGGAATCAATTCCAGCCTGTTCAAAGACAGACTTGCAGCTGGCTGACTGAGAAGTAACACCTCTGCTCTGGGTGGCATTGCTGAGAACAGAGGAAAAAAACCCTGCCCAACAGAGACAGGAGTGCAAGGGTGGAGCAAGGATATGTGAGATAAACATCCCTACAGGCACAGTGGTCACAGAGGTCAGTGGAGAAGGAGGAGTGGGAGCTGCTCCAGGCACAGAAGCAGATTCACCTGCAGCCTGTGAGGCAGCCCATGGTGGGGCAGCGGTGCCCCTGCAGCCCCTGGGGATCCACGGGGATGCAGAGATCCACCTGCAGCCCCTGGGGATCCACAGGGATGCAGAGATCCCCCTGCAGCCCCTGGAGACCTCACACTGGAGCAGGTGGATGTGCCCAAAAGAGGCTGTGATTCCATGGGAACTCTGTGCTGGAGCAAGCTCCTGATAGGATTTCACAACCTCCTGGGGGGCCCTACACTGGGGCCATGAGTTTCTGAAGGATTGCACCCCAAGGAAGGGACTCAGACTGGAGCAGTTTGTGAAGAACTGCAGTCCATGGAAAAGACTCCTGCAGGAGAAGTTCATGAAGAGCTCTCTCACATGGGAAGGGACCCCATGCTGGAGCAGGGAAAGAGTGTGGAGAGTCCTACCCCTGAGGGGAGGAGGAGAAGAGTCATGTCATGAACTGACCACAGCCCGCACTTCTCACCCTCCTGCAGCACTGGTGGGGAGGAGATAGGGAAAAATGGGGTAAAATTAAGAAGGGGGAAGTTGGAGGGAAGATGCTTTAAGTTGAATCCATTTTGCCTGTGATGGCAACTGCTGAGTGACCTCTCCCTGCCCTTACCTCATCCCAAGAGCTTTTGCATGTATTTTCTTTCTCCTGGCCTGCTGAGGAAGGTGGTGATAGAGCAGGCTGGGTAGGCACC